>NW_022900913.1:40448707-40550329 GCF_012274545.1 Fukomys damarensis
TTTTTTTTTTTTTTTTTTAATCAAACTCGGGTCCTTGCACTTGCGAGGCAGGTGGCAAAACCGCTGAGCTAAATCCCCAGCCCAGTTTGCCTCATTCTTGAGGGATAGCTCATCTGTATAAAAAGTCTGGTTGCTTATTCACACTATGTTAGGAAATAGGAAGAACTTGTTCAAATGGGAAGAGGAACAAAAGATAGGTAGAGAGGGAAGGAAAGAAAGGGAAAGGGGACTCTAAAAAAGAAAAACGGACGTAAAATGGAAACCTCTTTTATAAATGGGAGAGGGAGGCTTGAAGGGAGGGGAGGGGTAGAGGAAAAATGAAGAATTAAGATACGTTATGTACAGGTACAAATTTCCCATAATGAATGTGTTCATTACATATAACAAATATGTACTAATAAAAAATACATTAAATTTTTTAAAAGTCTTGTTCATAGATACTTTCCCTTTACAATAAAGATGCTATTTCAGTTTCTGTGACGTCGACTCTTTCCAATATGATAGCTATCAATTGCCAGATCAATAATTATTCCAAACTAATTGCTATTTCTTTGAGTATAATCTCTTTTCACTCAGGGAACTTAAATTTTTTTTTTGTTTATCACTAATGTTCTTTAATTTCACTATAATTTATCTAAATATAGGTTTACTCACTTTTGTTTTTATCCTTTAAAGGACACTTTTAATCTGGGAACTCATATCCTTTTTTTATAAAATGTTAACTATTTATTTACTGCTTCTCTACAACCTTTTTTGATCTCTTCTAGAATGCCAATGAAGGAAATTCTGAGAGTCTCAACATGGCTCTTCAGTGCTAAGGTATTTGTCTCTATGTGTATTCTTATGGCTGAATTTCCAAGAACAACCTACTAGTTCCTAATTCTATTTTTGCTTTCAGTCCAGGGTTTACCTCATCACTTAACTATGTTACTGAATAATTATATTTTATATTTCCAAAATAAAACGGTTTTTAACTGGTTCTCCTTCATATATCTCTGTTCCTAACAGATTTCTTTTTGTTTGCAAGCATGAATGCATTTCTGTTAAAAAATTTTTTTAGTCTCTACAGGGTCATTGGGTTCTATAAAATTAATCTCATTTTTAGCAAGTTTATATTTCAATGGTTATGTTTCAAGGTTATGTCCAATTTTATTGCATGTCTCAAAACAAAGCAGTAAAATAAAATAAAATGGGCTGCAGATGTAGTTCAGGGATACAGTGCTTACAAAAAGCCCTGGATTTGATTCCCAGTACATTTAAACACACACACACACACACACACACACACACACACACACACACACTTCTCTGTTTCTCTTACATCTTAGTACTACTGAAAAAAATGAAAAAGGAGCTCTATTTAAATTGTAGGAGATAATTTTGTCATTTACATTGTGTAATACTTATCTTTCTTCTGTTAAAGTTTTTGTCATCTCTGGAGACACTTTTTAAACATTTGTGGCAATGTGGTTAGACAGTAATTTTGGTTCTGGACTATTAAGTTATAAATATATTCAATTTTCAAAAAAACACAAATTAAAAAACTGCTTTTGCAATACACTGTTTATGGACATTGTAAGTATAAAGTTAATGACTGGTTTGGGCAGCCACAAAAATGTATGCCAAGATTCTCCATTTAAGCTGTAGGATAGGAAATTCAAAATATGTCTATTTCAGGATCATTTAGCCAAATTTTTTCTAATATAATCATTCCTTTGACAAAAATATATTGGGGAAAAATTAAAGTATTCAAAAGTAATTTGAAAAGTCTTTATCTTAATATCTGATATAAACATTTAAAATTTTTACTTTTTAAATTTTGCTTATTTCACATTTTTGCAGCTTGAAAAAACTGTAAATTAAATAGTACAATTTGGAGTCAATGGCACTTATTTTTTAAATGAGGAACTTTATTTTTCCCCAGCACCATACACTCACTGCTATCCTAAAGTCTTATTGAAGAAGACTCTATGCTTCATTGACTATCTCCAACAAAAATTAACATGGCTCACAGAAGACAAAGAAGAGTATCCATAAGGGGCACATCTGAAGTCACAAGCCACCCCAGCTCATATCTCTTCTATATTCCTGAATGCTAGGCCATCTCATGCCCATACACCTTCTGTCTGGGTTTGATCTTTGTTATAGTTTAGATCAAGAATGACCCCCAAACTCTCATGTACTCAGAGGTGAGGCTTTGGGAAGGTGATTGGATCATGGAGGTGCTACAGCTGAGTGCTGGTAGGAGGTAGGTCTTAGATGGAAGAGGTAGGTTATAGTGAGTGTGACCTGGAAGGGCAAATCTCTCTCCTAGGCTCCTCCCTTCACTCTGTTCATCCTGGCCATCATCATAAGAGCAGCTTTTTTCCACACCAGGCCTTTCTGCATGCCATACCTGCCTTGAATTTGCCCAACCATGAGGACTGAAACCTATGAAACACTGAGCTAAAATAAATCTCTCCTTTAATTTGTGGGTGTTGGGTATTGTGTCCCAGTAATGAAGAAAATTGCTGAGAGAAACTATGGAATCAGAGAAATGGTGTCACTGTTGGCACTCTACATTACCATGTGGTTCAGGAGTCCCAAGAACTCCTCCCAACTGGTTCATGGGAGGAGTTTGCAAAGGTTTGGAGGTGCCAGCTATAGGAGCCCTAAAATGCTCTAAATTGAGCTTAATGAGAGATTCTAGTCAGAGCTCAGAAGGCAAGAATGCTGATAAAAATGCAGGAAAAGACCAGGCTCAGGAGGTTTTAGTAGGAAACAAACATTCCTTTGGCAGTTAGACTTGAGACCATGTGTGTTATATTTTGGCAGAAAATCCATCTACATTTTGCTACTGTACTGAGACTTTGTGGGAGACTTAGCTTAAGAGTAACAGATTAATTAATCTAGTGGAGAAAATTTCAAGATAGCCTAATGTTGAGGTTATGGCCCTGGTATCACTGGCAGCTTTTAGCCACATCTACTAAGAGAGAGAGGACTAAACCGTGAGCTGAATGATTTTTAAAAATTTTTTGCAGATGGCTGAAAGGGAAGATGTTGTAAAGTTGGGCTCTATAAAATTGGGGCCTATAAAGTTTTTTGCTTTGGTTTAGTTTTGTTTTGTTTTGTTTTGTCTTTTCTTGGTACTGGGGATGAAACGCAGGACCTTGCAGTTGAGAGTAAGGCGTGGCACCACTGAGTAAGGCTAAATCCCCGGCCCTGGAGCCTGTAAAGTTTTAACCTAGAAGAGCTTGGTTATTGAAAATATTAGCATAAAAAAGAAATCAAGGGTGAGGGATTTAGTTCAGTGGTGCTGTGTCTGCCTTGCAAATACAAGGTCCTGAGTTCCATCCCTGGTACCAAAACAAACAAATAAACAAAAAAACAAAAACCAAATCAAGTTCTTTACATTAAGATAACATGAAAAATAGCTTTTGAGCATTTCAGAAATCCACTAGATCTTACCCAACTCAGGCTCAAAAGTACAAACGTGAAAGATTTCATTTTAAGAACTGCCTAGGATATTGCTGGGATATTGGTCCCCCTGTATTTGGTTCCTAGTGCTTAGCCACCCAGCCCTTGGAAGCACCTAAAGCCATGATCCAAGGAGGCCTGATTACTACTCAAATCGATGGTAGGCACCGGTATCATCCATGCGGTGCTAGTTTTACAAGCATGCAGAATGCAAGAATTGTGGCGTCAAGGAGGCTGCCATCTAGATTTCAGAAGGCCTGAGAGACCAGGCAGTGTGCCTTTGGAGGGCAAGCAGTTCATGAAGATGTGAGAATGAAGCCAAAAGTGCAGTTGGAGATGCTAAGAACATAGAACATCTGCTGAAGAAAACTGCAGGCAGTTAGCAAATCCAATCCAAGACAAAGGTTATGAGGGCTGCAAAGAGCAACGCCACAGGGGTGGAGCCACCCAAGTGCTTTGCAACTCACTTCTCACAACAACTTTCCCTGGGTGCTGGACAGGGAGCTGCAAGATTTAATGTTTTGTCCTGCTGGGCTTTGATCTCATTCCTTCCTATCTCCCTATTTCTCTCTTTTGGCATGGGAGTGTTTACCCTGCACCACTGTACGTGAGAAGTACTTTCAACTTTCTTTTACATTTTTACAGGAGCTCATACAGAGCCAAGAGTTTGTCTTAATCCTCAGATTGTGGATTTAGATTTTTCAGCACTGCTAAACTGTTCAAATTTTAGCAAATCTTTGAAATGAACCAAATGTATTCTGCATAAAGACATGTACATGAGTCTTAGGGGTCAGGGCAGAATATCATGTTTGAATCTAGAATGACCTCTGAAATGCAGAGGAGGGGATTTGAAAAGGTAATTGGATCACAGTGATACTATAATTAAATGTACCATACCAACCATGGCAAAGTTCAGAGGAATTTTTGACACTTGTCATTTTGTGTTTGTTACACTTAGTGTACATAAATGCAATTGAATTATCAGTATACAAGTGTGCACAGAAGTGGATTTTCTTTATTTCTTCCAAGCTAAAATATGGCATGATAAAATCAAGATGCTATTTGAAGATGTACAGTGTCTCAGAAAAGGGAGTTTGTGTGCCTAGGGAAAATATTGCATCACTCAGATAAATCTCCACAGGAAGGCAGACCTTAGAATAGTTTCTGCTCTGTGGTACCTAGGTCATACATTTCAAGGTTGGATATTTGATTTTATTGTTTCTTAAATGTGATCAGGCTTTAGGGGACTACTATTTAATTTAGAGCAAGCCAATGATTTAGTTCAACTGATTTCTGCTGCAATTAACAGAAAATCCCAACTCAACCGATAGGCCTAATCTATAAATGGAATATAAGCTTTTATTCTATAATGAAGATTAAAAGCCCAGAGGCAGAGCAAGATCTACTCTGCTGACCTCTGTGCTTTGACTTTTCCTCAGGCTAGACCAAGATAGCTACTAAGTCACCCACACATGACTGTATTCAAGAAAGAAGTAAGCTTTCTTTTTGAACAGTCCTTCATAGTGTCCCTTGTTAGCACATGTCTATTCAATAGTCTTTCTTGTTTCATTTCATTGGTCATATTATTCACCCTCAACTAATCCTTGTCAAATAAAACTGGATCATCATGAGCCATGTAGTATACTTCCCAGGATTCATCTCTGGACTGAGATTAAGGTTATCTTCCTTGAAAGTAGTTACTTGAATAAAACTGGGATTATACTAGCAAATGATAAAGAAGAAATAGACGCAGCAGAGAGTGTCTACCTAGTACCAATGTTTTTATCCAGAAAAACAAGGAGAAATAAAATTATTAAATATTAGGTACTAATTTTTCTGGTTGGCAACAAATCTAGATTTGGAGCCCTAGTCTCCACTGAGTGGCCAAGCTATGATTCTAAGCACTTTCATCTGCATGTCCCATAGATTCTTACAACGTATTTTTAAAAATTCACTTAATTTCATTCTCAGTAAAACGAATTATCTTATTTCATTCTCAGTCCTCAATCTACGTCTTCCCCAAATATACAAACATCCTCTTTTTACATCCTTCTGGCATCTAAAATCAAAGATAAAAACCATCTTATCCCCTCCTTCAACCTACTTCCATTTATTTACTCATCATATTCTGTTGGCTCTACCTCCAAAATGTCTTTTAAATATTTTCTAAGGACTAAAGTCACAAATGAGTGGTCTTCAAACCTGGTTGTCTTTCTTTCTCCCATCTACAGGTCATTGTCATCACCACATCATTCTTGGCTTCTGCCTGTTTGTTCCACAAGAAAATCATCACCCGTCTTAGCACTAAACACTCTTCATAATCTGTCTTTAGCCTCCCTTTGCATCTCCTGGGCTCATCAATCACATAGGATTACTTGAAATTCCTCACATACTCTGCTCTCTCAAGCCCCATCCTTTGCTTTTGCTGTTTCCTGTGCCTCATACTTCCTTGGCTTAGATTATTCCTGATCAAACCCTTCATATTTCAGTTCATCTTGTAAGATGCTTTCGTGAGCCCCTGGTAGACAGGTACTCAACTCCTTTCAGAGCTTTTCTTACCCGTCTTTCTCTCAAACTGTGAGTTTCCCTTTTTTTCATTTTTGCAGATCCAATATCTGATTCACAAAAAGCAGTTAGTAAATTTACTGAATGAATAAATCAGTGAAAGAGCGTCTTATAAAAAGAGCAAGGCAGATCAGTAGATGCAGTATTAATCCATTCATTTTAAATAGGCATTTATTTCTGTTCAAACACATATGAAAAGCAGAGTAGATTTATCAAGACTTCCACAGACTTCAAGGAGCTTACATCCTATCTGAGGTGATAACACATGCATACAACAATTCAAAAAAGAAAAAAAAACTTCAAATTCATCTCACCATTTTAAAATCCTCTTTAGAAAGGAATTTTTTATTTTTACTATTTGAGCACGTTCGATTCTCATCTAGAGTTTCTTTTACTTGGCCTAAAATTAAATTTAAGTGGTCTGGATGGAATTGTGGTGCCTTTTCTCTGGTTCCTGTCTATTGTTTACAAAGAACCCCAGGGTATAGTGGTAAGCTATTGCAATACCCAGAAGATGCACAAATGAAAAACATTTTTTGATTGTGCCTAAATAGCAAACAGCAATGGATTCTTTAGCCACTTCCCTGCCACCACAAGCACTGCCTTTGAATATGAAAAGTTATTTCCGTTTTGACTTTTTTCTCCTTCAGATTAATAAAAACCCAAGGACCTGAGCTCTGATGAACTACCTATGGAATTTCCTTTTAGTTTATTTTTTTCCCTCAAATTCGAGACACTTTATTTCACTTCCGTCTTGATTTTTTTCCCAGAAATATTTTTATCTTTTTTATAGTTTATCCAAACTTAAGTAAGAGGCCTGCTCCCAGGAGATATGAAGCTTGGGTTGACAAGGCCCTTTCTGAAGGCTTAGTCCAAATTGCAAAATGAACTAGGCGGATCAAGGCAGTTCCTCCCAACTATGAATTACACAAAGGCACCCCCTCCAGGCAGAGGAGTTGCAAAGAGGTACCCTCTCCAGACAAATTATCACAAGAAGGCAGCTGTTACACCCCCACTGGGGAGCATGTGGTCTGCGATGTCCTCCAGGCTGGGTACTTGTCATAGCCTGAGTTCTCTGAGAAGCAAACTGTGGCAGTTTGTATCTTGAATGTTCCCCCAGAGGCCTATGTGTGGGGCTTGATTCCCATCCTGTGACACTATTGGTAGAACTCTTAAGAAGTGGAGCCTAATAGGATGAAGGTAGGTCACTGACAATGTACACTTGAATGGGATATTGGAACCTCAGTCTCCCTCTCTCTCCCTCTCCCTCTCCCTCTCCCCCCCCCTCCTTCCTTGCATTGTGAGAACAACTCTTCTTTACCAAGTACTCCTGCTGTACTGTACTGTGTCACCACAGCCTAAAAATAACAGGGCCAATTAACTATAGACAAAACTCCGAAACTATGAGCCATGATAAATCTTTCCTCCTTTTATATTGATTTTCTCAGATATTTTTTCACAATGATGAAAAACTGACAAAAATACCTGCTCTGGGATAGAAACTGGCACTTATTAAGGAGTGCTCTTAGGGTAATACTCCCTGTGGAAGGGAAGAGAGGAAAAGGGAAAGAGCAGGAATAGGCAGAGGAAGAAGCTGAGCTGCAAGTAAATATATGAAAAAATTCTCCACATCACTGGTCATTCGAGAAATGTAGATGAAAACAACACTGAGATTCCACCTCACCCCACAAAGAATGGCTGCTATCAAGAAATCACACAACAACAAATGTTGGCATGGTTGTAGGGAGAAAGGAACCCTTTCCATTGTTGATGGGAGTGCAGACTGGTGTAACCACTATGGAAGTCAATATGGAGATACCTCAAAGAACTAGGATTAGAGGTTCCATTTGACCCAGCCATCCCTCTGTTGGGTATCTTTTCAAAAGAATTAAAAGAATCATACCACAGTGATATATGCACACCCATGTTTATAGTGGCACAGTTTGTAATAGCTAAAACTTGGAAACAGCCCATCTGCCCATCAGTTGGAGACTGGATAAAAAGATGTGGTTTTTCTATAAAATGGAATACTACTCAGCCATAAAGAATGAGAAAGTAGATTCATTCATAGGTAAATGGGTACATTTTGAGGATATACTCCTAAGTGAAATAAATAAGTCACACATAAGCAAATACCAAATAGTTTCTCTGGTGTGAAAAACTAAAATAGTACTCAAGATCCTAATGGGACAATTAGCAATGTGAAATAGGAAGAAAAGGGCCAAAGGTGTAGGGACAGTGAGAAGGATAGGGAAAGGGGAATAAGGGAAAAGGAAAAAATATGAGAAAATGTAAAATTGGAATTAAAGTATTTGAAGGGGGGAGGTGAAGGGAGGGTGGGGACAAGGTGAAAAAATGAGAACCAAGACCTGGTATGTAAAGGTACAATATCCCAGTAATGAATGTAACTGTACTGTCTACCTAGAATGTACCAATAAATTCAATTTAAAAAAAAAAAGAAGCAGAGCTATGATGCAGTCTCCATGAGAACTCAAGGACACTGCTTGGAGTTCTGAACCTGAGAAGACCATCCAGAGCTGTTGGATGTTGGGGTAAGGGGACTGGGCCTTCAGAGACCCATATTTATTAGTCTATATGTGCAGGCAGCCCCGTGGAAAGACACAGTCCTAGAAAAGACAGCAGAGGCATCTATCTGCTGCCAGCACTCCCAGTGAATGGATGAGTATACCCTTTATTCTTGAAGGGTTCTCTGGTCAGAAGGTGAGAGCTCCCACTGCAAAGCCATGTTTCTCCTCTCTAGCTTTCTAGCCCCTTCAGCACTACCTGTGAATACTTTTCACATGTCCATGCATTTTGCCTCCCACAGCCATGGCTGTCTTAAAGATGTGTCAGGACCACATCAAACACAGAACAGCCACAATATAAACTTGCTCAATGATGAATGAATAACAAGAGCTGCAAAAGAAGTAAATCAGAGAAACCACAGCTGAGTTTGAGGAAAATGACCTGCAAACTCAAAAAAATAGATCACAAAGTAAGTGTCTCGAAAAATTAAAGGATAAATAAAATTCAAAATGAAATTCAAAACTCAAGTCCATTGGGCTGCAAAAAAAAAAAACAGATCTTGCTAAATGAGATTTGGATATGGTATCTCTTAAGAAAGTATTTGGGTCTTACATGATGATTGGAATTAAGGGTTTATATTGAGCAGGTAAATCTAAAAGAAGGAAAAACCTGATTACATCTGTTCCTCTTGACTAAGTGAAAGAGAGTGTGGTTCTGGAACCTTCTTGACTCAGCTGTCACTGCTCTTAGCTAGTCATGGACCATACTTCAGAAGATAAAGCAAAAATCTAAACAAGAACAACGACTTTCCCTATACAATTTTCCCTGATGTTTGAGCCACCTTCAAATTGAAATATTAACAAATATTAAGATTCCCTAATAAGTATTGTTACTTCCTAAAGAGAAATAGTAAACAAAAATAGACACAGATTCTAATTTCATGGAGACTTATAGTTCCCTGAGAAATGTGTGAGCAATTGATAATTGCAATTCTTCTAGATGTTTGGTGCTTGTAAAGCAAATTAGAGAGGGATTTAGTCAAGTCCAGGAGGCCAGTAAATGTTTCAAAAAATGGACAGTTAGTTTGTAACTTGAAGAATGACAAGTTAAATCAGCAAAGGATGGGAGTTGAGGGAACATAGGCAACAGAACAGATGTACCAAAGCCAGTATGATTGGCTAGAAAGAGCTAAGTAGTTATAGTAAGAATGAACTTGAATATCTGACTCAAAACCTAAAAATGTGTTGATGCTGGAGTTCAAGGCATTGATAGATGACAGATAGCAAAAGAAATTTAAAGACAAATGCCAATTCTGTTGGCCTATGTGTTGCAATTGTGTTACGTGGGAAGTGAGCTATGCAGCTTAGTCAAGAGTTTAACCCCTGTCCCCAGGACTTCTGCTCACAGTCAGAGTAATGAGATGATCACTATAGCTTGAGAAATAAAGTATAAAGCAAGACATATAAGACAGAATAAGAGTTTTAGAACTGAAAGGGGATGTTAGGGGATAATTATCCATGCCCCTCATTTTACAGAGGAGGAAAGAAGGGCCCAAAAAGATTGAATGACTTGTCCAGTGTAGTATTCCTAGTCACACAACACAGGCCAGATTTGTGTTTCTTAGTACTAAAGTGTTTTCTTTCTCTCAAGGCCAAATGCCACAATGTACTTCCCAGAACTTACCTACTTGTAAAAACCATTGCCAGACCTGTTATTAATGTTTTTTCACATTTCCTGTAGTCAGACCTACTTATCAAAGACTTTTCCTCCTGGCTACAGCTCTTCATGTCCTACATTCTTTTGGTACCATATGAATTGTGGTTCACCTCATGGCAGAGTTGGAGCTCTGAAATTAAAATGTAGTGTCTCTTCCACTCTGCATCCCAGCACCTTTTACATCATTCTTTTGCCATCCAAATCCTTCTTCCCCATGGGCAATTCTCCCATCCCCATTCTCAACCCTGATCTGGTCTATTCCACCAGGGCACTTCCTAGAACTTTTCTACTGTAGCCGTTGCAAAAGTTCTGCCAACACTAAATTAGATGAGCAATCCCAGATTCACCTGCTCCTGAGATGGGGGGTAAAACAGAAGCCTGAAAGGTAAATGTAGCCAATAGACTTCGCCAAACCTGAAGCCAGATGGACTCACTTCGGTTATAGGAGCCAAACACTCCTTGATTTATGATGGGGTTATACCTTGAAAACCCCACAATGAATTGAAAATATCGTTAAGTTGAAAATACATTTAATAAAACTAATCTACCAGCATCATAGTTTAACAACAGAATACACTGTGGGAGTATTAGTTGTTTCTCCCTGTAATCGCGTGACTCACTGGCAGCTGCAGCTTGCCACTGCTGCCCAGCACTGCAAAAGAACATCACCCCTTACATCTCTTACCTGGCAAAAAAAAAAAAATCAAAATTGAAAATTCAACCTAAGGGTTCTACTAAATACAAATCACTTTTGCACCAACATAAAGGAGTAATATTGTAAGTCCTATCATTATAAGCTAGAAATGGTCTGTATCCAGTACTCCCTTTATAATGAAATAGCTTTTATATTGGATTTGTCACTTTGCTGCCAAAATATTTGAATATAAAAAGAAATAGCTGCAGTATATGAATTTATTCAAAAGATGAATTGGTTGACCTGTAACCAAGTGGAATTTTCCCCTCAAAACTTTTTACTAATACACCCAGAGGGCATCTTTTAGACAGTCAACATGCTGAAAATCTAAAAATAAAAAAGGTTATGTAGTGTTGGGGATGGAATGACTGCTGAAATGAGGCCACTGCCATAGACCTAGGTACATCCAACAATGAATGTAACTGTACTGTACCCCTAAAATGTACCAATAAACTCAATAAAATTAAAAAAAAATGGGTAAAAAAATAGTACGTGCCCCATAGGAGAACTAAACACATTGATACATGTAAAGCACTTAAAAAGGAACTTACATAGATCAGGTATTCAATAAATGCTAGTTATCACTGTAGGCATTACAATGTTTATTATTGTTGTTGTTGTTGCTGTTGTTAAGCTGAAAAAAAACCAATTAATAGAAAAGAGAGTGAACCAGGCATAAAGAAAGTAACAGAGTCACTGGGCTATGGGAGAGAAAGGAGTCATCATGCACGCTTTTGCACATTTGCCCTAGCCACACCTAACTCCCACTAGGGCCAAATGTACATTATTAGCCTTCTGAACCCTTACAATTCCCACGCACTCATCTCTCTTTTTGAAACCTCAGTCTTTCCGAGGCAGTTTCTGATTCTTGCAATGAACTAAGCATAGACCAAAGCATTCTGTCTGCAGAACACAATGCATCCCAGACCAGATAGCCCTGCCCTGGGGAACACCATGCACTTCTCCTAAGGATCTCATTCACATGTACAGCAATCCTCTCTTACCCAGAGTTTCACTTCCCATAGTTTCTATTACAGTTCAGCAGGGCCTGAAAATGGTAAATTGAAATATTTCAGACATAAGCAATTCATAAAGTTTTAAAGGTGTGTTGTTCTAAGAAGTGTGATGAAGTCTCACACCATCTCATCTCGTCCCATTCAATGTGTCAATCATCCCTTTGTCTAGAGCATTCACACTATGGATGCTATCTTCCCATTAGTCCTTTGGAAGCCAACTCAGTGATCAGGTCAACTACCAAGGTATCACAGTGCTTCTGCTTAAGTAACCTTTATTTTATTCATTAGTGACCCCAAATCCAAATCCAAGAGTAGTGATACTGACCATTTTATTGTAGTATGTTGTTGCAAGTGTTCTGTTTTTATTATAGTTATTATTGTTCACATCTTATTCTAATTTATAAATTAAACTTTATCATAGATTTGTATTCACAGGAGAAAGAACAGTACAATATACATAGGGATTAGTACTATCAAGGGTTGCAGGCACCCACTGGGCGTCTTGGAACATATCCACTATAGATAAGGGGGGCTACTATACTCTTTCCTCCCTTAAAATCCATCTTATTTCTGTCAAAACTACCCAAAAAACAAGGAGTCTCTGATGACAGTCACCAATATTATTCCTGTCACGTGGATAATATGTTGTGCTAACTAGGAATTCTGGTTCAGTGATGTGTAAGAGGATACATGGGAATTCTCTCAATTTCCACCCTTGAAGAGCAGGCAAATCATTTCCTCTGTTGGGACCAGGCATTGAGGACTGCCATGTGAATTCAAAGTGCGTCTAGCATTCTCTTTGCTGAGTTCTATTCATAGAAAACGTTGGCCTGGCTCCAGGTCTGTGTCACATTGTTTGTGTGGAATGAGGATGTACTCCGATTTTTTTCAGAATAACAAGCCCATGTTTTCAAGTCATTAAGGGAAAAATGTTTCCCACAGCATAATGAGCAGACTATCCTTCATCACACCTGAGGTATGTCATTCCAAGACACAAATAAAATGTTCCCCAAGAAGAAATCCCAAAGTCACACACATTCCAGCTCCCTTGTCAGTAAACAATGGGTCTGAGAAGATTTGCCACAATACTGAAAGCCTCCATCCTTCCCCAGGAAACAGACTCCATCTTGTACATCTTCTCTCCTTGCTTCAAAACACAAGGAGCACTAAGGGCAGGCGGCCGAGTCTGCACTCCAGGAAAAGAAAACAGATGCTGGAAGAGGTGAAAACTCCCAGCCTAACTTCTTCCCATCTGAGTTTCCACCCACCCAGTTGTCAAATTTCATCAAGGCAGGCCTAAAATTTCATGTGTACTACATTTCAGAGTTACAATCCTGACACACAGATAGTCTCTGTGACTGCCACCAACCCTGTTCCAACCCATGAAGATGGGAAAAAGGTATAACTGTCACCTATCGATCAGAGAATCCCTCCAAAAATTTATCTTCTTGAATAGGAACAAAATATATGAACATAGCTAGTCAATTTTTCTAGTTACCCCTCCCTCTGCCATTGCATTTACTCACTGCAGATGCCAAAACCAGTCACTTTGCAGCAACAGGGGCTCTGGAGCTTCTCTGATGCATCCGGGTGTCACTGTCCCCAAGCAAACTCAGTGATGCAGGGCCTCTGAAAGCTGTCTGCACCAAAGCTCAGAGCCGTGCCCCAATAGGACAGCACCATCATGAGCATGCTTCCTACTTTTCAAGAATTTTCATAGGACTTACGTTGACATAATTGATGTAAAGACAGTAAGGTAGATAGCAGAGTAAGAAGCGTGGAATCACTGCATTAAAATCAGTATTCATTTTCCAACATTTAACTGGACTTAATTCCAGATTTAGAAAAAAGTGTAAAGAGCAGCAGGGGAGAATCTCATATCACCTTCATGCAGATGCCCTAAACATTAGCATTTTGTGGAATTTACTTTATCATTATCTCTCTTACGATATATACTTTTCTGATCTGCTTCAGCATAAGTTGGAGCCCTGTAAATGGGGTTGAAAGGAAGACAATTTTTAAAATGAACTTCAAGAGAAGGAGTCACTGTTAAATAATTGGAGATTTTTCTACTAAAATTTTATTTAACCTTAGAACAATTGGGAATAATGTCTTTGTTTTTGACACCAAGTAGCAATTTAAGATTTAAAAAAATATATATCCATAGTCAGATGAGACAAAGGGACAGAGGATAACCTCTTCTCTCACCCCCACTATCATTGAACAACCTATGCCCCACTCCTGGCCACATCTAAGTTCCCATTCCATTCCCTGAGAAGCTCCATACTACTCCAAAGACTTTGTGGGACGTGATTGGTTCTTCTCTCCAAAGACCAATAGCACAAATGACCTAAGGTAGCCCCCACTTCCTGATGCCCCAAAACTACAGACTGAGCTGCTTGGTCCCCCAATGTACTCCTTCTTGCCCAGATCCTAGTCCTGTTTGTTATCTTAAATACACTTGACTCAAAATATACCAGTCCCCAAAATGACTGCAGCCAGTTTGCAAAAATATGCCTCCCCAAATATGTAGCTTTGGCTACATATACGGATTGCCCTCGTGCTGGCTATTTTGGGAACAGCACACATGAATGAAGTTGCCTTTATATGAGGGAAATTTATATATATAAAGTAAATCTCTATTAGCAAGGATGTCTTCCTCTCTGCATCAGGAAGGAAAAAAAAAGAAATCACTAAAGACTTTTGTGTCAATGCTGAGTATTGAATTCAGGGACTTGTACGTGGCTGGCAAGCCGGTCCCACTGTGCGTGGCAATCTGAGCCACACGCAGTGCCCACTAGGGGTGCTTATCCACAGGGAAAGCATTAATTTAACTCTGCATGGGTGTTTTCCCTGGTCATCTCATTCTAACCCAGCTTGACTCTGTACCCTTCTTTCTATTTTTCTCCAAATAGTTCAGCCTGAACTCAAAGACAACTCTTGAAGTCTATTCTAAAGATTTGTTTATTTCTGAGTTATTTCCCAGATATGTATGAAGTCTATGTATTATTAAACCTATTTCTCTTATTAATTTTTCTTCTGTAACAAGGAAACTCAGTTAAGAACTAGAGAGGATAGGAAGAAAAATATTTCTTCCTTCCCCCCACACCTCTTGATTTTTACTGAAACACTACTGCCCAAATTCATCAACATCTCATTGGTCAGACAGGACTAAATCGCTTTGGCTACATCTAACAATGAAAACCACCTATAAAGGAAGACTATTTGTCACAATTGAGCTGTTTGCTAAAATGGGCCACCAGGCCTGAAGCTAATCTCCCAAAGAAGAGTTTCAGAGCCTCAGAGCACCCTAATATAGTAAGAGCAATTGCCTAAACGCCCCAGCAAGAACATCTGCTAAATTTGCTACCTGCACCTCCCAAGCTGCCCTTCACTTTCCGAACCACTTGTTTCAGCAGGTTTTCTTTGCTACTGCTGATGTTGTTGTTTGCCATTTTGTGAAACAGTCCATATCCTACCAATAAATTGAATTTTTGTTGAAGTTGGTCGAAAATGTTTTTTCACTATCAAAAAACAATAGCCGGGGATTTAGCTCAATGGTTCCGCTGCCTGCTTTGCAAGCCGCAAGGATCAGAGTTCGAACCCTGGTACTAAAAAAAAAAAAAAAAAAAAAAAAGTTTCCACTGGCACAATCAAAGAACCATAAAATGCCATACATGATTTTGCACTTATATGTTTCAATTTTGTTTGTTCTACTGCCACAGTTTCTCTCTCAAGAAGGCTCTCAAAACAGAGGCCATAATCTTTCATCTTTTCTGTCTGCTTCTGCTGCCATTGTGCAGTATACATGCTCCTGACTTCTTGTTCAAAAAATAAATAATTACTCTAGATTCACTGGTCTTTCCCCATATTTTAAAAGCTGTACATAGACTTTTTATAAATCAGTTGAGAAAAAGGACCATTTTTGAGTCCTTCCAGTTCTTATAGGCCATTATGAAACAATTTCATGAAAATAGTATTCAGTATCTACTTATCTCTAATCTTAGATCCTAACAGTAGCTAGTGAATTAAATAACTAGAAAGTTAGCCAAGATGCTGGATTTCCTAGGTTGTTTACAAATCAAGAATTTTACTGTTGCCAAGACTAGCAGGAGTTCCTGAGCTGGTCAGCATTCCTTGGGTTTCCTTTAAGAGGTGGGATTTTTTTTTTAAGGCAGCTTAAAATGCATTATATGAGAAAGGTATGAACAAGTTAAGGGGAAGCCACAAAGGAAGTGGACCAAGTCCCAAAATAAATGGCAGGAATAGAAAGCTAAAAATACCAACAGGGAAGTGTGCCACATCTGTAGGACTCCCTTTCATTCTCCTTTGTACCTTTTTGTTTCAGAAGCATGCTAATAATTGTTTTCAGATTTAAATAGAATGCTAGTGTTTGTTCTTTAAAAATAGTGCCTTCTTTTGTAGACGTATACTCATTTCAAGTAATCTTAATTGAATTTCGCACATTGCTATTTACCTTTTATGTATAACTTCAAGTTTGGGAAGAAGTTGGCTGCTGTTGTTCAGTCTCTTTATCTATTCATCTTAAACAGAATGCATAAAATATTTCAAATATTTAAGTCTTGTAGCAACTAATCAGCAATGAAATACCAGTGGTACCTTGGTCCGGGAATGCTTTTGTTTTCAGTTTGGTTTGCAAACAGAAGCATTTGGCAAAATTTTGTTTTTGTTTACAAATTCTGCATTGGATGACAAACATGACCACAGCCATCTTTCCCACACAGACAGAAATCTAGCCACCTTTTTCAAAATCATAGAACAAAGTAAGTTCATGAACCAAGGGACCACTGTACTTTAAGAACAATGAAACTGGCTTCTATACTAGCACAAATTACTCATCATCTATGGGAAAACTTAATATATAGCAGACACAATAATAGGATGCAATACATACCTAGAGTGCGTGCAAAGACTCTTACCATTGGGCATGTAAGTCATTACCCAAACTTTACATAGAGGCTACTGAAGAGATCGAGACTGGAGAGGGCATCTGAAGTAAATAGCTTGGAGTGGCACATTGAGTTAATCTTAACTCCCTCAGACTCAAAAATGAGAGTCCTTTCCTTAACATAGGCTGTGTATGGTTAGATTTGAGCCATCAATAGGATTTTCATTGCTTGCTTATTTGTCTTCTCAATCAGTATTGCTTTTAAGCCTTTAGAAGACTTTCAATTGGATTTGCATTTGGATTCCACACCTCCCACAACTAATACATAGTATATCATTCCTCCTGGATAAAGATGATCTATCACTACTCAATCGGCTGTCAGATTATTATGACAATTACTTTTCTCCTTTAGAAGAAGTTATGATAGATTTTAAGAAAATGACATCTAATACTGGGAACTGCCTATGTTGAGGTCATCTTCGAAGTATGTTTAATTATCACTTCAAGTTGTTAATTCCTGTTTTCTCTAGACACAACAAAAACAGGAAATATTTACCAACTTCACAGGTGTCAGGAAATACTTTAAAAACCCTGGTGGCCTAAGCCACCTGCTTGAAGTAGAGAGCATTTTTGTGCAAAGGTACTGAAGGTAACCTGTAATTTTAAATGTGTGCTTTATATATACTTTCTACGAATTCGTGGGCTTTGCTTCTGTTGAACTAAAGCTTTGAACACTCACTTTGACATTACACTACCTTGAATGATGGACTCAAGACATACAAAGAGTCTGTTGCATTTATTTATAAACTTGTTTGCACCCTAACAAATTAACTTTAATTAAAAATTATTTAGATCACTATGCTAGCAATGCAAGATAACTATTGTTATTTAAATAAAAATATAATAAATGTGAATTTTTTAGGGAAGCAAAATCTTGACGTATGTTTTAAAAAATAGCTGCCCTCTGCTAGTCGTGGTGGCACAGACCTTTAATCCCAGCATCTGGGAGGCTGAGGCAAGAGGATCATAAATTTGAGACCAGCCTGGGTAACCTAGCAACTAGTGTATCTGTGACTCAAAATAAAAAATAAAAAAGGGCTGGGGATGTAACTCAGTGCAAAAGCCCTGGGTTTAATCCTCAGTACTGTGGAGGAAGAAAAAAAAGCTGCTCTCAAATTAGGGAAAAAGAAGTCATGAAATCTAGGAGTCTGCATTCTGATTGTGGTTTATACAAGCAAAACAATGTGTGTTCTATCCAGCAGCCAAATTCCAGAACCATTTACATTGCCTACAACCAAATAGTTTGGATCTTGAATGTCCCCAAGGTCTATGTGTTATAGAGTGGATCCCCAGCTTGGGGCTATTGAGAAATGGTGAAAACATTCAAAGGTGGGACCAAGTTGGAAGACTTTCAGTCACTGGAGGTGTGCCCCAAAAGGGTCTGTAGAACCTAGTCTCTTCCTCTTTCTCATTTGCACCCCAGCCATGAGATGAGTGATTATGCTATGCTACATGCTCCCACCGTGAAGGCTGCCCCTCATCACAGGACTGAAAGCAGTGAGTCTGCCCAATCACAGAATCAAAACCTCCAAAACTGGGAGCCAAAGCAAACCTTTTCTTTTCATGGTTAATTTATCTCAGGCTGTCATTACAGCTATGGAAATCTAACACATCGTTTATTTCTGCTTTGGAGTGAATGCATTCTACAACAATCATCGCACATATTTTTCCCTCATCCTTTTTAGTGGCTACATCATAGTTCATTCTTGGCTATACTGTCATTTCTTTAACCAGTAACTTATCTATTACCTTTTCAGATTTACAATTTGTTGTAGATACATTTTACCATGTTTAAAATCATTTCCTTTGAATAAATTCATAAAAGTTGAACTTCTGCATGAAATGATAAATATTTTAAGTCTCTATATATGCATAGATGTTAACATGGGATAGGTAAAATTTTTAATATTTTTATTTTCAAAAATTGAATAGATGAAAATGTTATCATGATATGTATTATAACTTTTGCCACCATGCATAAGATGTTATTGCTACACTTATTTAGATCTAGGTGTTTCATCTGTAAAATAAGAGGCTTATGCTAGAACTTTTAAAGTGCCATTTCTAAACCAAAGAACTCATATTTCCAACAACTCCTGCATTTTCTAAGGGGCTGAAAAGTATATAAATACATCTGCTTTGTAAAAGTTATGACACAAAACTCAGCATAAGTGGAATTTTAGTAACCAGATTCATGTAAGTAAATTAAACTATAACATTGCTGCAGAAGTTTTTAATTCTCATTTTTAATAATTTTGAGCTCAGAATGGTATTTTTTGAAAGGGAGAGACAGAAAGAAACAAATACTCCTCAAGAACACAGTTTCCTTTTTACTGCAGACTGCCTTTCTGGTCTTCCCAGACAAGCTTCTATAGAAAGATGCTTATGTGCCATGCAGGTTTCACAGCACCCAGTTAGGCTCCCATGCCTCTCTGTGGACATTGCTGCACTACAGGGATTCTTCAGTTCTGTTGTTTATCTTGGGAACACCTGACATGCCTGGTCACTTTTTGTGAAAGTCTTTGTTTCTATGAAACACATTACTTGATCACTTCCTCCTCTTCTTTTACTACTTGTTCCTGCAAAGTCTCCAGAGTTTAGCATGAAGTTTCTCTGACATTTTTAATGCTCTCAGCTGCTTTAAATAGTTAAGAATCTTCAAACAAAAAATTAAGCAACTAGTTAAAAATATAGAAATGCATTCTTTTGTAAAGCCAACAATAATTGCTTTGGATCGTAGTTTAGCTCACTGATAGGAAAATGTGTATTGCCCTATACCAGTGGTTCTCTAAGTATGGTCCCTAAATAATAGCTTGTGCATCACCTAGGAGCCTGTTGAGATAGAACATTCTTGAGTCCCACCTCAAACCTACTGAATCAGCAACTTGTGCCCTAGCAAAGGCCCCAGGTAATTTTGATGCATGGTAATAGTTGAGAACCATTGCTCTACAATGCACACTTTTAAAGTGAGGCAAAAGTTTAGTGAATAGGATAACTGAGGGGGAGTCAGAAATAATTCTCTCTTTAAATAGCTGTGTGATGTTAAATTACAGATAAATTACTCCTAAGGAGATCAAGGGAAAAGGAAGGAATATAACAAAGGAGGAAACAAAATTCTTCCTAACTTGCCTGTCACAAGAAATGACAACTTACTCTGGTTACCATGGGAACTACTGTAGCCTTTTACTGCCACTGGTGATGTCCTGGGGATTGAAGGGGAAGCACTCCCTGTCTTTGTTGCCAGGAACAACCCTACTTGTCAGATTCACTGACCATAGTATAGATTCCTAGTTTTTACAATCACTTCATATATCAGTAGGCAGTAAAAAAAAGTGATCAAGTAGGAAAGGGAGTTAACAGATGAAAGGGAAGGAAATGTTTTTAAGTAGTCACTACTCCAGTGGTGACGGAAAGCCTGTTATTTGCCTATCCATCCATCTTTCTTTCGTTCCTCCCCATAACTATCCCTCCAGTCATCCATTCATCTATCTTTCTATTCAATCATCTACCTAGCTATCTACCCATCCATTCATCTGTTCGTCCAGAAATATTTATTGTATATTGGGTTGATTTCTCTCCAATATCCAATGAGGCTGGGCCTCATCAGAGATCACTGGCCTGTGGCATTTTCTTTCACATCTCCACTGTCTCCTAGAATGATTCACTGGAATGAAGGAAGAAAATATTAGACCTTTTATTTATATTTCTTAATTCACCCACTTTAAAAATTTCTATTTTAAGTGAATGTCTCACACTGAATGTATTATCCTAATACTACTGTGTGTGTGTGTGTGTATATATATATATATATATATCTTAAAATTATATGCTCCAAAAATTGCAATAAAAAAGTATGCAATCCAGTGCACTGAGAATCCAAAGACTTTTAGAGACTACTGAAATGAATAGAATCAAAATACTACAGAATAATGTATGAGAGACAAGTGCTAGTTTTGAGGATGAAGAATTTAAAAAAACAGTAATATGAAGTCAGGTAGCTACAAAACATGCCTACAACTCAGAGTGGATGTGTCCACCTTTGTTTTGCTTTACTCTCCATGTCACACATGTGACTCCTGCAAAGCCAGAAACAGGTGCCAGTTTTACCCCCGTTTAGTTCTTGTTCCACTTTCCAGAGAACCCAAAGGGACATGAAATTGAAGTCTAGGATTCAGGCCAAAATAGTAGATCTTTAAATAAATTCACTCCCTAAAAATATGTCCTGAACTTCACTGCACACAAGTGAAAGTACAGATTTCATTGCCTTCTATTTAATTCAACAATAATATAGAGTATGTCATTAATATAAATTGGTGTCCTACTCATGGCCAATTTGTACCGTCTTAAAAATTTTAATCTCAGCAAACCAGAGATATTTTTCCTTACAGACACAATTTTTTAGCATTTTATCAGTTAACAATACCAAGTGTGATAAAAAGTACAATATTTAAATTTTTCAAAATTTATTACAATAAAAGACACAGTGCTATTAATTCCCCTCCACATACTCTCCCCTTTCAACACACTAGTCCTATCATTCTTGTCACTTTTTGAAGCAGTTCTAGAAGCCCTCTTTCATGAGTGTCTTCACTTGTGCTTTTGTGGTTGCTGAATTGATTCAAAACATTTACCTTTTGTGGACATTTTTATTTTAAGGAAGAGCCAAAAGTTGCTCCATGCCAGATCCAGTGAATGAAATGGATGAGGACACAATGGACTCCTCAGAAATGCTTTTAGGAGCCTGATTTTCTGTTG
Organism: Fukomys damarensis; assembly: GCF_012274545.1. Taxonomy (NCBI): domain Eukaryota; kingdom Metazoa; phylum Chordata; class Mammalia; order Rodentia; family Bathyergidae; genus Fukomys; species Fukomys damarensis. The sequence goes on from NW_022900913.1 coordinate 40,470,405, forward strand.
GATGATACTCAACAGCAACATTTACTGTATTTTTATCACACTTCATAAAGACATGAAAGATGACTTGCAGAACAGCTTCAGAAAGTGTCAGGGATGATGGGATAAATGTATTCAAAGTGAGGGGCAATATCTTCAAAGCGATTAATGACAATGTGTCTTTTACTGTAAGAAATTATTTTATTTAAGTATATATTTAATCACCCCTTGTATGTTGCCATAATTTGCCCATAAGACTGAGTGAACATATGTCATTCTTTTTTTTATTTTATTGAGTTAACATATGTCATTCTTTGATATACTCTCAGACTTCAAAATTGGAAATTACTCTTCTATTTCAGAAGTACCAAAAGGTTTGTTTTGGCTACTTTTTAAAAGTGTAACCACTTTTTTAAAATTAGAAAATATATGAAAATAAAATTCTAGTGTTAATTGTTGTTGGGGGCCAAGCCTACAGATGTCCCTTTGCCTCCTCCCTACTCCCTTCTCCTCATAGACTAGGTAGTCAGTCTGTTTGACTAGGATTGTAAACCCTGGATGGCACAGCCCCAAGAGACAGTTAAAGTATGTATCCCTCTTCATTGGTACGTTTCTGCGCATGCCCCAATCACGAGACAATCACACTATGTTCAGCCTAGGCCACGTAAGCCATGGAGCACGTTACCCCACCTTCTCTTCCTGTTTATCTTACACTATAAATCAGGAGCACAGTGGACCCCAGGCAGCTATCAGCTTAACAAGCTATGGTTCCACCTGGTCCCAACTTTCATGAATAATCTTGGTTCCTTCGTTTTTTTCTTCTTCTCCCACCGTTCTCACTTACTTCAGACCCTATGCTGTTTGGATCACAGCAAATTGTGAGAGAGAACATAAATCAGATACCTAAACTTATCAAAGTGGAAAGAAGTTGACAATTTTAGCTCTCTCATATGCAGCTAACAACTGAGTGAGATTTAATTATTTGACATTTCCAAAAAAACCTAGAGTGTGCAGCAGCTTTTTAATGGCGAAGTATCTACCTTCAAAGAAGTTAAAGTCCTTCTGGGCACGGTGGTATGCTTCTGTAATCCCAGCACTGTGGGAGGCTGAGGCAGGAGGATTGCAAGTTCAAGCTCAGCCTGGGCAATATAGCAAGACCCTGTCTGTACAACACACATACATAGAGGACCAGAGATTAAGCTCAGTGTGTAGGTCCTAGGTTCAATTCCCAATACCAAAATAAAATTAAAATCTAGAAAGAGAAAGCAAGTTTAGCATACTGATGCTATATGAACGAATCATCATAGTTGTCATGCAATGACCTAGAAATGATCATTTCAAGGCTAAGCCCTATAGCCAATCCATGATTTCAAGTATTTATTTTTTGTTGTTGTTTAAAAAAATTAAAAATTTAAAAACAGATTGATAAAGACAGAAATAAAACTCTATAAATAGATGAATATATAGGTATCAATTTTTTAGAAAGATCTAAAGAATGAGTAGACCAAAGATGTGAATCAAAGAAATAAATATTCTGGCCCTCTGCATTAATAGAAGCTTATCTGTGGCAGGAAACTCAAGAGAAGTACTCATCCTTTAATGTGCATGAAAGAGTTCTTATTCACTGGGTTATAAGATTTAACAATTTAAAGAAATCAGTAGACATAGAACAGCTGTCTTACTTTTTATTAAACGGTAATAAATTTCTCCTTTTAAAAGCTTATTGTGCATACATTCAAAGATCCTCCCACACATACATTCACAAACTTCAAGAATAAAATATAGGTAAATGCTGAAGTAATTCTTAAATAAGTTCTTCGTTCCAAATAGAATACTTCTGCAAGTATTTCCTAATAGCATGTAGTACACCATTTCTGTTTGGGCTAAAATCCTCCCAAGCATAGTCTTAATTCCACTTATCAATCAAGTTTGAAAGAAAAAAATATGAAAATAAACCACATTTTAAAGTTGGCATGTTTCTTTCCTGTTGGAAACTGACTCTTTTCCAAACCTCTTAAAAATTTATTCTGTACTTTAAATTTAAATTTTATCCATGTCATGGCATTTTTCTGAGTAAATTCCCTCTATTGCTTATTTTTTGGTATTTTATAAACCCACAGTGATTAAATTTTTCTAGGTTGCTCTTATGTTTGTTGTTGCTAATATTACTATAATACAGTGTTTGAAAGTCATATACAGTTATGCCTTTCTAATCATTTAAAAAACTAAGTTCATTTCCTCAAACGAGTGATAACAAAGGTATGGAAGATGACTTGTACTAACATATTTTTAATAAAAATATATAAATATTTACCTCCACCCCTCCCCATCCCTCAGTAGGCAGAGGCCAGTTAGCTATATCTCAGAGGTGGTATTCTTCAAATCTCTTACAGAAGTGTATGTTTGCTCTCTGCCTTAGATCCATCTATCATATCAAGGGACCTGAGAACTACATTAGCAGCCCTTTAAAACTGACCTCAGTTCAAAGTTGTTGCTCAAATCCCACAGGTTTCAAGCATCCCACTTCCTCAGGGGGTTTCTGGTTTGGGTTTTAACTTTTCCCAAAGTAAATAATAATATCAATAATTAAATTCTATTGAAGCTTCCACAAGGATGATCCAAATATTATAATGCTTCACCCTCACCCCTACCATTATTGGCCATATGCAATTTTATGGATTTTAAGTAGTCGACTTCCTGTGACTGGACCCACCCAAGTCATACTTGACCTCCAAAAATTACGCACCCATATGCTATAATCTAGATAGTTCTTAAAATATTGGCTGGGTACTGAACAATCACTAAGACAGAGCCTTCCCTTGGAAATCCCACCCAGGATCAGCGTGGATTCAACCATTTCATTACAGGAGACTGAGCAGCATTCTTTTTCACAATCTCTTCTGTCACAGAATTTCCATCTCCAGATGCCATGTCATGATCTGAAATAGGAAGAAACACAGATCATATCCAAATATCTGTAACTCAATGATCAAGCACAGTTGTGTTTTGTTCTTTTGGTAATGAAATTTAAAATAAAAATTTTAATAGAGTCAAGATTCTATGGTAACTATATTAAACTACTCTGGATTGCTTAGCACCTTCTAACTTTGGTAAGATAACACCCTCTTAGATTATTTCACTTTGTTATTCATCATCACTTGGCATTATATTCTATGTGCGTCTTTCTTTTTTCTCTTTTTTTTTCTGTATTATCATATTCCTTTAGAATCCTAGCTCCATAAAGGCAGAGACTTTCTTTCATTTACTGTTATATTCCAGCACTTACAAGAGTCCCCAGAACTCAGTAGGCATTGATAAATGCTTATTCAATTACAAATACTATAATGGATCTCTAGGTAAGATTTTTATACTAACAAGTATAGAAGAGGACTCGCTTTTTGATGTGAGTCCAGAAGGTAGACCAAAGGGTAGAACTTTCATAAAAACAGTTCTTGCTTTACACACAGAAATACAATTGTAATGATTAAAATTTTCTAAACTAAAATTTTAGAAAGAGATGTGCTTGCTTTAGCACTGAGAACCCTGAAGGGGAATGATATGATTAGAATGTCCTGGCAGACAAGAACATACAGATTCATGAAACATTCCAGCTCTCGCTCTCCCCTCATCCCACTAAAAAGGCCACTTGTGAATTTATAGTCTTGGGACAAAATAAATTAAAAATTACCAACAAAATAAATAAAAAATTTAAAAATGAGACAACTAGGGTCAGGAAGCCCACCTGCCAACAGTGTTACAGCCAATGACAGGCAGAAAACTGGAAAGGAAAATGTCATGAAACCAGAGTATGAAAGGAACCTCTGGGAAACCTTATGATGGTGAAATTTGGAGCAATTTCATCTGCTCCCAAAGGGTGGGCGGGAGGAAAAATGTTTGTGTGGAGGTGATGTGAAATCTGTGGCACCACACCACTTCCTATAAACTCTAGTACATAGATCTGGGAAGTCTCAGGTCAGGTCAACTATGCAAAACTGAGTAGCGGACCCACAGGCAGCCTCTCCACCATGTTGTTAGGACATGCTGCCTTCCCTTCTGAACTTTAGATTAAAGTTTGCCAAAACCCTGGTCAGAAAAGGGAGAAAACCATTTTTCCCATAGATTTCTATTTCTTTCTTTCTTTCTTTCTTTATTTGGTACCGGGGATTGAACTCGGGTACTTGCGCTTTCAAGGCAGGCCACCGAAGCACTGAGCTAAATCCCCGGTTGTTTTTATTTGTTTGTTTGTTTTCCCATAGATTTCTAAAGAGAATCTCAATACCTAATTTTGGTATAGAAATATTTTTGTGTAACTTATAATGTAATTCCCACCAAGCAATACAGTATCTGTTGCCAAAGCATCTATATAGCAGCCAAGATATTTCATAATCTTCTAGGAAATTGGGGGGAACGATGGGCTCAAGCAAAAGAGACTACACAACAGTCCTCAGCAAAGAGACCAAGAAATCACAGGGCTGCTGTGCAGCAGGAGAGGCACAGGTGAGACCGTAGAAGTCCCTGCATCCTAGTGTCTCTAATGCACCACCACTGACTATTAGGAAGAAGCGAAGGAGTTCTCATACATTCCCCAGACACTCCATCCCAAACACTAACAAAGATTCACAAGAGATGCAAATGTCTCCTGGTGAGAAAGGTTTAGGTTCAAACTTCACTGAGAGGAGAGTAATGCAAAAGTTGCTTCTTTAAAGGTCTTTTTAGCACTTGATTTTAAGAAAGCAAAATGAGCTTCAAATATTGGAGGTAGCTAAAATACAGCAACAATAGCCTCAAATCTGGACTACACAGAAATAACCATTCAAGAGAGAGTTTCTAGGTCTCAGAAAACAGATCACTCAGGTTTCTGGAGAAATGTGAAGAAGACAAATAACTGCCTCATGGGTAGTGGATTTTCAATTAGAGCTAATGCAAATGCTCTGAAACTAGTTGAAGCAATGATTATACAACACTGTGACTATATTAGTTTCTCTGAATTGTTTGCCTTGAAGTGGTTAATTATATGAATTTTACCTGAAATTTTATATGAATTTTTAATAACTTCAGGAACAAGTCATAAGTATTTAAGATATTAATAAGGTCTCAGTTTTCAGATAAAATAATCACAAAGATATTCATCTAATAGGTTAAAAAATGATTTTCATATTATATTAATGTTTAAGGGCACAGCCACAGTTAAAACTACTAATTCACTGAAAAGCACATTTCCTCTTTTTCTTAAAGTGTTTACATCATTTATAAGAAGGAGGCAAAGCCAGAAAAATAAGCATATTTGTCAAATATTCCATATTTAAATTAATTAGAAATGCAAAGGACCAGAAATAAAAACTAAATAAAATAGAGTTGGATCACAATTTATATCTGAGGGAAAGATATATAGTTTGTTGATATTAGCAGTTACTATGACTAAACATTTTTTGGGAGGAGCTCCATTTTTAATTACTTAATTTAAAAATGTTCTATAATAATTGTATATATCTGGGATACAATGTGATGTTTTGCTGCAAGTGTCTATTGTAAAACTATTAAATAAAACAAATTAGCGTGTTCATCACCTCTCATACCATTTTGGGTGAAAATACTGATAGTCTACCCTTAGCAATTTGAAATGTGTAACACATTATTAACTAATTATATTCACCATTCTGTGTAATGGAGGAAATAGCTTTAAAGATATATGTCATTTTATATGTTCCTGTAGTGGTGCACAGCATTTCATATGTTTATTTATTTTATATATGTCATTTTAAGTGATACACTTTCAATTTGATAGAATTCAAAAAGCTTGGCCATTATCAACAAGATAAACAAATATGTGCATAGTGCCATCCTACAGGTTATATATTCCTCACAATCTCACAATCTGTGTAAGACACACACATGGATTTATAAGCTGAAAATGAATATAACTACAATTTCATTCATTTCCCAAATTTTAATCACAAATACTACATTTTTATCTTCTGCACAATCCATAAAAACACATACTTGGAATTATTTCATTTAAATGTTTTCAATTGTTTTTTTTTAAGTTCTCTTTTTTATCTTGACTCTTCAATTTTCTCCAGTAAATTCCAAACAGTACTTTTTTGGTGAAGTTGGACAAGGAGCAGTTTCATCTAGTAAATATATAAGACAGATCACTGAAGAATTTAAAGAACTTTGTATATCTCAGTGCGTTACTTTTGAATTACACACTTCTGGTAATCCATTCTATGTGTCCTTTGTATACCCTGGATAACTTTCTGAGAAATTATAATACATAGTCCTCAAAACTATTAAACTCAACTACCACCTATCTTTTTCCTAAGTAAAATAAAGGAAAAAAGAGTATTAAAATCAGCATCTTATTCTATATACACTGATACCTTACTCAGAGTAAGACTGCTATTGCAGATACCAGAATCTATTCTTACCTGTGTGAGAAACAAATCTGGTGGAAGATGTCGCTGCTGAATATTGGAAGAAGGGAAATGTCAGACACTTGCCCGTCACTCTGTCACACACGCCTGACTGGCAGTCGCAAGTCTCTTTGCATTCCATCCCGAAAGTACCGAAGGGGCAGTCTAAGAACAGAGGAAGGGTTGAGAGAGGGAGTTGCCCAATATGCACGAGGCTCCATCCTAGCGGCCCCTGCCTGATAGTGTTAGGATTTTGTTCAAACTCATGGACCTTGAATATACAATAAAACCCAACACTCAAAACCCAGATTCAGACTAGATAATTAATGGATGCCTCGGGATTTCTGTTATATTGTAAACTCTAGCTTAAAACAACTACTCATAACCAATTTCCTTGGACCAGTCTTAATTCTGTTTTCTGATTGGGTGTCTATAGATTCTCACAGGTTGCCTCTGAAACAGCTCTGTAACAGATGGAAATTGAACAGCTGTATGCATCAGCTCCTCATAGTATTTAAAATATAGGACGCTGTATTTAAATCCACTATATTCACAGACAATTTACTGTTTAAATGTTCAACAAAAGGCTTCAAATTAACCAGGGCTAAGAGAGCTATCATCCTGCTCACCATGAAGCAATCAATCCTCTTTTCTGCTCCAACTCTTTTGATGTTTTTATTCTGTCAGAGCAACAGTTCAGCTTACCTAACTCCCTCGACTATTAAGAGAATTCACTGGTAAAAATCTCTGCAAAGCCAAAATGTGAGGTGATAACTAACAAGAAAGCTCGGGGTTTACATACCCTGAAGATTAGTACACCTACCAAAAACTGGAAGCTTTTAAAGTGTCAAAGTGATTATACTTAGACTAAAACATACTACACGGAGATAAAGGGAAGAACAAAGCCATTTATTAAAAAGGATTGGTTTTTATGACACAAACAACATCTCAACAGATTAACCAATCTTTAAAAGACATAAGAACATATGCAGGGTATTTATTTTCTTGGCATGAAATTGTGACAGTAACTGTATGATCACATATGGGTAAATAAAAAAATTTTGAGACATCTGAATCTTAGCAACCCAATAGCCTACAGAGTGAGTGATCAAGATGGGTGTTCATTACCTATATTTTTAAAAGAGATTTAAAATTGCTTTTTCCTGCCATCCCTTGGATTAGAGAGACCCTGGTTTTTTGCACTGTCCTTTCTGCCAGGAGGCAGAGCCCTGAAGAGATCCTGAAAAAGCTCTCAGTAGAAAAGCAGAAGAGGACTGGAGTTGGACTTTATCTACAGTGAAACTTTAGTTTTATTGAAAGCTTAGGGCTGGAGATTTAGTTCAGTGCTTCTGTTTCCTACCTTGCAAGCTTCAAGGTCCTGAGTTGAATCCCCAATACCAAAAAAAAAAAAAAAAAAAAAAAAAAAAAAAAAAAAAAAAAAAAATTCTAGCCACATTCCAAGCTACACTTCTAATCCTTCCCCTGAAGTATTGAACAGTGCTGGGCTTGTAGTAAGTATTCAATTAATATGTGTTGGCTATCTGATTGTTATCTAGGTAACACAATTACAAATATCTGAATATTTAGAAAAACATCTGGATCTACAGCTAAAGTACTTGATGTTTATATGGGTATTCTGCAAAAAAAAAAAAAAATTCCAAGCTACACTTCTAATCCTTCCCCTGAAGTATTGAACAGTGCTGGGCTTGTAGTAAGTATTCAATTAATATGTGTTGGCTATCTGATTGTTATCTAGGTAACACAATTACAAATATCTGAATATTTAGAAAAACATCTGGATCTACAGCTAAAGTACTTGATGTTTATATGGGTATTCTGCAAAAAAAAAAAAAAAACCTGGAGAATATCTGTACCTAGAGAGTTGCTAACAAAAAAAAAAATCTTTAAAACTAAACTCATCAGTAATCTGAAGGATGCCAAAAAGAGCAATCCAAAATATATTCTTAAATATATCTCATTAACATCTACCTCAATCATTCAGTAGAATACTAGAGTATTAAAAATTTCAGATGCCTTACAGTTTGGTTCTTTATCCCTATGTAATTGTACATTTATAATAACATTTACACAGGCATTTTAATACTAAGAGTAAAAGCAATCCACTGTATATATTTCTATAACATAAACATGATTTTGTTAACCACCACTTCCTCCCTGATTTCCTTATGAAGAATTGTTTTCTTCTCTAATAAGCTCTGTAATGTACAGAAAATACAGACCTTATGTGGTTGAATGAAATATATGTGTGTGTGTTCATGAAAGAAAATGTTCCTTCAATATTCCACCTTATTGGTTATAAGTAAAATAATCTAAGAATAATAAAATTCTCTGAAGAAGTCAAGAATGTATTTTGTAACTTTTCATATGTTTTATAGATGACAAATGATTGATTTATAAATTATAAAATGGAAGAACTCATTTGATTATCTTAATATGGGATACATTCATTCATAAAAGAAAACAGTTGTATTAAAAACATAAAATATTAAAATTATTTAGAAATTTCCTGGAACATTTTACCATTTTGACAGCTTCTTGGCATTATAAAATTGATGAATGGCATTATAGCATCTGTTATATCTTAATAGTAGCTCTTAATGACGAGATTGTAGGATATCTATATATTATTTTTAAATCACCATTCTTTTAAATCTAAACATTTTAAGTGTTAAACATTTTAAACTACAGTCACTAAGTTTCAAATAAATTCTACAGGTGTTTTACTGTATCATTTAATTATAATTTCAAAAATTTCTGAAGTTTTCTGTAAGCCTATGAAATAACCAAACTTATTCTTTACTGATTTATATTTCTTTCCATTTATTTTTGCTTATCCTACACCACCTATTAGTTTTCTAGTAGCCAAATCCCTTATAAACCGGAAAGAAGTTTGTTTTGGACTTCAGAGGACTTTTTTGCAAGAATATGAATTGTTCTGTTAGATGACTTAAACCCACTGTGTTCCATAAAATGCATTAGTGTTCATCAGCAAGACTCAAGATGCTGATCTTGAGAAAGGCTGTCCATCCTATGACCCTTTCAAGATCAAAGCACAAATCCAGGAGCTAGAAATGACTCCAAAAGGTTATCTAGGGGGAACCTCTGTAATCACAGCCTTGCAGAAGAGTGAGCACCTAAATTATTCACAACAAATTACCTGTTAAATTACTAAAGTTTTCCAGAAAAAGAGGCAATACGATATTCCACTTCAACTTTCCTTCTAAAATCTCCTAAACATAATGTGTGTGATGCTGCACTTTCTTCTGTACTCTCTGAGCATCAGTTTCAGTGACTGTTTGCACAACTCTTCTCCTAGCTCTAACTAGAACAGCTGCATGAGACGTGCATTTTCCCTCTTAGTCCAGAAGAGCAAAGCCACCACCTCCCAAGCTGGCTAAAAGCCCTCAGGGAGCCCTGCACGGAGGAAAAGCAAGGGGTCACTCTTTACCTTTGCAGATACCAAACTCGTCACCAAAATCATCTTCCTCACTGTAAAATTGACACCTCAGCCCTGGGCCACATTTCATGCCATCCATGCCTGAGACTGTGCGGTAGCAAGTTTCTCCCAGCCCTGCAGCGCACACCTGGCAGCAGCCACAGTCATCCAGCACTGTCCTTTTGCAGCGCTGGTTGCTTCTGCACTCACTACTGTCACAGTGCTCTGGGCAATCCACTGCATACTTGGTGCTCCAGGCCATGGCCAGGTGTGCAGGTACAAGGAGTGTGGTCAGCAGCAAGAGGCTCTTCATGTTTCCCAGCTGGCTCAGGTTCAGCTCCCAGTGTTGTGGTCTTCACTGTGGGAAGCAGCCGTCCAAAGTGGTAGCTGAGCCTCTCTGCCTACACGTTTATCAGTTTTATACACTGGGTTGCCTGTATGCTTCCCCGTCATCAATTTCCTCAGCCCAGCGGCAGCGCTGTCCTCCTGCCAGCCTCTCTTGTTTTAGTTTATGAAATCCAGGATGAAGGCTGGATTAACACGCTGCTGCCATCCAGGAATTGAAAAGCCCAAGCTGATGTCATCTGTTATGTTTAGATGGTTGTTTTGCATGAAGGCTGAAAAACTCACTCATATCCGTCTCAAGGGCTCAAGGACATCTGTGAAGGGGGAATAAAGAAGGTCACATGCCCCCTTCAGGACAGGAATTGTTCTGACACCAACATATCACTTGGGGTGTAGCATTGTCTCAGAGTCTCACAGTCAGGAAGAAAGTGATAACGACATGAATCATCAAGACTGAAGAAGCTTCTGCAAATAATAGTAATAAGCATTTGGTATTTCCCTGCAATAAATAGCTATGAGATCATCTGGAAGAAAAAGTTGTATTGCGACTTTTCAATACTTAGAAGAAAGAAAACATTCTGATAGATATTTTTTAGATATCCTTTTTTCCTTCCTCTTACTATCCCTCCCTCCTCAAATGTTATTTCTAAAGTAAGTCACATCATATATATCTAAGTCTATCAGGCATGTAGCTGTGTTTCTAGTAAGATGTGCAACTGATGCTGAGGATTTGCTTTAAAATCAATACAAAGAGTCACAAAAGAAGTAAGATCCTACTGGCACTGTTTCTTGGTTACTTGGTTCTGGAAAAACTTATCTGTTGGATTTCTTCTCATGCAAACCTCCCTGGAGAAAAGGCTCATCCATCACCGAGTCTCCTTGTCCAATGATGGAGTTCACTCAGAGCCCTTCCCCTCACCTCCTGGAATCTATCAGATGCCTTGCTAAAACTGCCAAACAAGGCAACCAGCCCAAGGAAACAAAAGAGCCAGCAGGGAAATAGGAACACAGCCCTAGAGAGGCAAGTCACAGGGAAGGGAAAACCCATTTCTGTTCAGGAAATAAGGTTTTCATGCTATGGATAGTCACAGGGTGTGTATTCCACTGGGGAAAACAGAATAGCTCCCTTAAAATATTGACTAGACCAGGGCCTTATTAAGTTAGATTTTTGGGATAGAGAGAACAAGATGAAAGAGAAGAAAGGGAAATTCTTACATGGATTGTAAGGCCCCCAAGCAATTTGTTAAAATAGAAATTAATCCACTATCATTTGGTAAATAAACAATCCAAAGTGAGTTACTCTTGGTCACAAATTAGCTGTGGGAAATCCACAGGACTTAGCTTCCTCTTTTGAGAATTAATAGTGTTAGGCTAGTAACCTCTGAAATCATTGTGCCTCTGGAGGATAAAGAATAGACTCTACTGGATGTAATTTGGTGACTGACCTTTGCAAGTGCACTTTTAGGGGGATGAGCCAGAAACTAGAGTGCAGCGAACTGGGGAGATTGTGAATGAAGGCAAGAGTTTTAGCCTGCAAATTTCCCAAATTTTTCATGACAATCCAATTTGGTGTACTCTGTATTCACCCCCCAGATGCAAGTAGGTATGCAGCAAGTGGAACAGGCTGATATTTTTTTCAGCAGCAGATAACATCTATTGAATACATGTAGTGTGTGCCAAGCACTGTTCTTACCCATTTTACAGGATTAACTCACTTACTCCTCTCCATGGTATTATGAAGTAGCTGTGGTTGTGTCATTTTTTTGAATGAGTAAACTGAGTCAAAAAAAGGTTAAATAATTTTTTCAAGACCCCAAATATCAAAGATAGTCTTGAATCACATCAGTCTAATATTAAAGCCACAAATTCTATTGCTTATTACAATGCAATCATGTTTCCACGGCCAATGACTCCAGAAGCCTGGTTCATAATTTAGGTCTGCACAGGAAAAGGTTTTTTTGTTCAAACTTTGTTGAACACAACTTTATGAGAAGAGAGAGGTTAACCAAGCTAGTGATTAATAATAACAATCTTTGTACAGATCTTACAATGGGTACGGTACTACACTAAGCACTTTATATAGATTACCGCATATTTAACTTTTGAAGCAACATCAACAGCTATTTACTATTCTAGCTCTATCTTAGAGATGAGAAAACTGGTGCCTAGAGATGTTAAATAATGTATCCAACATCACACATAGAAAATGATGAAACAAGAACTGCAGTCCACCAACAGACCCTGGAGACTAGTATAAGGATTTCAAAATCAAATATGTGCAGGTGACACAAAAGTGACCTAGGTGGGTAAAGTGGCAAGCTACTTCAGATATAACTCAAAAGTCGTATTTTATCCCTTAACGCTTCTAAACCATATTGTCATCTTTTGTACACTTGGAACGCACACAAAGTCATTAATACAATGGAGCACAAAGGTAGATGAAATTGAGAATAACTTTAGTAAATTACAAAAAAAAAAAAAAAACCCAGAGAGATGTACACTGAGGATACCAAACCCATAACGATAATCCAAACTCAATACACAGAAGAGTACAAAAAATATGATCAACTGAGTTCATCAGTGAAAGTGTATCAATGAGTTATTTCAAGGGAACCATCAATTTCTTCAAAAATCCAACAAAATCCACTTGTCCCTAAGGGACATCTCTAAGGGAATCTCTAAGGGATTTTTACCTAGTTGTATTTCTGTTTTCTCCAAACTTGGGCCCACATCAATAAATTTCACTAGGAAAGTTAGGAATGACCACACAGGGTTAGGAAATGGAAGCAAGAGTAACAACGGAATCAACTTTAATCTGCAGCCAAAGGGGCAGTGGTAAGCAGAGGAGGCGGGTAACATAAAATCAAAGCTATCCAAATTAGGTGCACATAGTTCAACCTGGTTGGCTTGCTTTGTGCTAACGGGTAGCACATCTCTAACCTTTCTCGATCTGTACATCAGTTCTCACATTAAAAAGCAAGAAAGAAAGCTTTCACATTATCAAAAATGGATGTTTGTGCTAAGGTGGATGCCTGAGTTGCTTTCTCAATGCTGAGACGCAATATGTCACAAACACATCTTAAAGAAGGGAGGGTTATTTTTGGCTCACATATTCAGTTCCAAAGGCAAGAACAGCATAGGGCCTGCCATGGAGGGAAGCTTGTTATGTCATGACTGCCAGGAAGTGAAGAGCAAAGGGATAAGCCAAGGAAGGAGCTATACCTTTCCAGGTAAAGCCCCTAGTGAACTGCCTATTTTGACCAGGACCCACCTCCTAAGAGCACGTTTAGCTAAAACTTATCAGTGGACCAATCTTTTGAAATATGTAATACTCCCATGATCCGATCTCCTTCCAAACCCATTGGACTTTGGGGAGGACATATCAGATCCAAACCGTAATATTCCACTTCTGGCCCCCATGGACTTATGTACCACTCATTATGAAATATGCATGTAGTCTATTTCTAAGAGTCCCCAAAGTTTTAACAATTCAAGCATTGCTGAAAAGTCCAAGTCCAAAGTTTCCTCTGAGACTCAAGGCAAACTCTTAGCAGAAAGCTCCTATAAAAGTAAAAAAGAAAGTTAAACATGGCAGACACACAGTATAGGACTAGGCAGATAGAAAGAAATTGGACCAATGCAAGAGCAAAACCTAGCAGGGCAAATATTAAATCTTATAGCTCCATGGCTAACATCTGAGGCAAGAATTGGAAAAATATGAACTCCAAAATTTTAGGTATCCTCACTCCTACATAATTGCCGTTTGCAGCCCTCATGGCCTCTCCCTTTGTGTGGTTTACCTCACTGACCACAGCATTCTTTAGCAAATGTCCAAGTCACTGGCAATTCTTACTTTCTGGGGTATCCACTAAATGTTCAACTTCACTTTCACAGCTTCGTGAACTGCCCTCTGAGGGGCACACTGCCTTCTAGAATCTGGGTGGAAGCCGCCATGATACCACAACGCTTGCATTTAACATGCCTGTAAAACCAACACTACATGGATGGTGCCAAAGTCTGCTGACAGCTTGAGCAGTAGCAGAGTTCCTCTGAATCTTGGCTGCAGGACCCTCTGAGTACCTACAGGCCTACGCATTGGGATCTGAATCACACGGGACTGGCCCTTCTCCACCACAGCACCCTGGGGCACTCTTCTCAAAGCAAAGTCTTTCAGTGAAATTTACCTTTACTGTTCCATAGCTTGAGGCTTCTAAACCATATTGTCAAGTAGTCACAGCAGAGAAGTGACCTCACTTCTCTGACACAAAAATATCTTAGTCACTTTTTTGTCACTGAAAGACAGTACCTAATACTACCACAATACATATTCTAGTTAAAGGGCAAGAGATGTATTTGGGTTCATACCTTCAGTTCATGGTCATCTGACTCCAAGGCATGAATGGCAACATGGAAAGGCCTCCTACAGAAGGAAGCTTCTTACATCTCTGCCAACAGGAAACACAGAGAAAAGAGAAGAACTAGAGAAGAAGACCTTCCAAGCCAAGCCCCCAATAACCCACCTATTCTAACCAGACTTCACCTCCTAAGAGTACATTTAGCTATAAACTCATCAGTGGACCAATTCACCCATGAATATGGCACCCTCATGATCCAATTACCTTCCAAACATGAGGTTTTGTGGTAACATTTCAGGTCCAAACTATAACAGTAGGTCAAACAAACCAACTCTGGGTCCCAAAGATATATCAAATGGTCTTCTGAAGTGGGCAGAGATGATAAAATCAAATAGCTCTTCAACCCATTACACTCAGTACATTTTAAATGTCGCTGTGATTTTTTTTTTCCTTAAACTTGATATTGTGTCGACCAAGAAAATAATCTTAGGTATTGGGCACTGATATTTTGCGCTTTATTTTGAATGTGTTGTTTGCTTTTAAACAAACAACAAGCAATCCACTTTCTGGTACCCCTTCTATCTCCCTTACACATAAGGGAGGATAAATAAATTTTTCCTACTTTAAAAAAAATAATAACAAGGATTCACTTCTGGATAGGCACAGATGATACAGTCAGAAAATTTCTGGAAAGGTTCCACACCCTCAGTAGATGATTCATAGTCAAGCCAATTGTAGCACATTAGCTGTGCCTTCCTAACAATCTCTGTAAGACTAATTTAAATTGAATGACAAAGCAGACTTGAAGCAAACATTCCCAAGGATCAAATGGAGACATTTATAAGAATTTTTTTAGGTATACAAGATTAGGTTTTCAATTTAGTTTTGCTTTTATTTTTTGGATAGCATCTGAAGTTCTTCCTAATTTGACACCAACTATGACATGTTTGCACTAGTCTAGTGCAAGTTTCAGCACATATTAGGATCTTTATACTTACTAATCACATAAATGTAACCAGTTGATTCTCAGAATCATTTCCAAAGAGTAGTAAGTTATGACAGACACCAACGTGCTCCCTTTCTTTCTCTTTCCACCAAGAGAAGCAAAGTGAGGGCAAAATTCTCGGGCAGGCTAGATTGAGCTACAGAACATATTTCTTCATGGAAATGAAGTATAGATTTCTGGGAAGAGCAAAAGCACCTGCAGATTGAATGGGTTCTGAACAGAGATTCTGATCCCATCGTGTCAGTTCCTGCACAGCTCACCAACTTGATCCTCTTGACCTTTAAGCCATAGAATAGGGAGTACCTCATCCACTCTGAAAAGCTCATAGGAGTTCCCTTAGAGCCTGGGGACCCCAATTACTACATTTGCCAAACAGCTAAGATTCATGGTAGTCCAGGTCAACTGTCCAAGTCCAGCCTGGGGAATTCTTCCAGGGCTTCTTATCCTAGGAACAACTACAGGGGTTGTAGAAACAGTTCTGCCACTACAAAGCTGTATGATCTTAGGCACATCATCTGCCACATCCAGACCTATCCTTTCTCCTTCCTACCTCAATAATGAGCTAAGAGAACTAAACAAAGCAATAGCTCTGAATGCATCAGGACCATTATTCTGATACATCTAATTTCTGAAGATGTGCTTCATTCTCTGTAAGTGAACTTATATCTTGGAGCAAATATTTTTCCAAAAGAAATACCTCTAAAATTCTCTATGTTTCAATTTCGAATAAAGACAATTTTCAAAACTATAGGCCAATTTCAAAAACTACATCTGCTCAGAAGAGTCAGCTGAAGAGCACCTGCTTTCATTAGGCTTCTTTCCTAGCCCCAGGCTCTCTGATTCGTCCTAATAATCAGATTGACACTGTGGGTGGCTGCAATGCCATTACAGCTGTGTAACGGCCAAGAACCCTGCAGAAATTGTGAATGTGAAGGTACAGTACATGGGTGAGTTTGAAAAGTTTAAAACAGGACACCACAGAGCTACAAACCTATATCCAGAATCTCTGAGCGCCCTTCAGAGGACTTTGCCACCACATCCAGATCTTTTACTCCAGTGGAATTTGAGGAAGCTACAAAGTGAGGTTGTTTTCTAGAAACTTCAACTTTCGTTTTCATACTGCTAGGAATTCTTTAAGAGCCTTGAGAACATACGAGGAACTCTCGCTGCTCTATCTTCTCCTCTTTGCCACCAATTCTGGCAGGTTCTAATATGAAGTCTCGAGACACATTTTTTAAATAGATGACTCTTTTTCAAATTAGAGCTCTGGTTTATGAGTCCATCCGTAAGAGACTACAGTCACACACTGCCTCTCTATCTCCAAATGTGGACCCACATTCAAAAGTTGTTCTAATACAAGAGAAAATCAATGTAAATAACAAAAATAGCTCTGATCTTAGACCTAGAAGACCTGAGTTGGATTCCAGATTCTACAATTTTAGATTTCACAAGTCACTGGCCAGCCTTCCGGATCAACATGAAATCATTTTTCCCCTTCAGTTAACATATAAGAAAGAGAAATTCCTTCCCACCCTCAAATAGATGTTGAAAGGAAGATGTAGATCGAAACACTGTTCAATTAAAAAATATCATACAAGTGTAAAAAAATTTATTACTCATTCTATAAAGATGGCATTACCTACCATAGGCCCCATGCATCCCTCTGTTCATTTCACTTTCTTTGGAATGATCTAGTTTTTTATTCACTTAATTCTCAGAGAACCATGATGACCAAGTTTCAAGTGTCTTCCTCAGGAAAACTCCACCACCCTTCCTAGGAGCCTCACCCTGTCACACTGTGGCATGACTGATACTTATCAGCCTTCTCTTTTAGGTTAAATTGTTTTTCACAGCATTAGTTTCTTAAATACCTAAAGTGTTAGTTTAGGCACTGGAAGTTAGTTTGACCTTAGAGTTACAGTATCTGACAGGAGATAACACATATTTAACAAATCATGCTGGAAGTCACTGCTAAGATGTTTGGAATTTTCACTAGGAATTTTGGAACTGAAATTTCTGATTAACACAAGAATCATAAAAAAAAGAGATTCTACTACTTCGCTTTTCTGATAATGCTGCACTTCATTTGCCTAAGCTTCAGTTGACCTCATTTATAATGTAACATTAATCAGACCACCCTCATCAGATTCATCAGTTTGTCAGTAGTTCATGGCCTCAGCCTTTTACATGCTATGTCAGCTGAATAAATGATGCCTTATTTAGAACTCTTAAAGGAATTGGCAGTTTCAAGCTCTTTAATCTACCATTTAAATATCATGGCCCTTTTACTCTTTGCATATTCACAATAAATGGACACATTATGACTTGCTTGCTTTTGGCTGCCATCGACTGTATGAATCTCCAAGCCTTTGACCTGAGAGCTTGGCTTATACTACACTTGGACATACCTGTGACACTGCTCAGTGCAATGTTGAAAGAAGTGCTCCTGACCAACTACATCTGAGCAGCCTGTGGAGATCATAAAAAATGTCACAGCGGGGGATTCCAATTTGATGGGTCTAGGGTGGGCCTGGAAATACAAATTTTTAACAAATAAACTAATTGCTTCTGAGAATTTCAAAACTGAGAAACCTGTAACATCATGCTTTTTTCCTAGTCACATTTTCATGTAGAAGGATTTGTACTTAATAGTTAAACTGGAGATTTCTAACAGGAAAAATTTATCTCTGAGGGGTTGGCTTGAGATTTTTAATTATACCATATACCTAAATTATTTAACATATGTCATTGATTCCAAACCACACAACTATTAACACACATGTTAATATCCATGAAGAGTCAGCTGTCATGATTTAATTGTCAATGAGTATACGTAAATATTAAAATTTGCAGGGTGAGTGTTAATCACTCGAGAAAGACCCAAAGACACCAGTGGGGCTTTTCTATGGTCTTGTGGTCCAGAGGTCAAGTGTCTGTAAAAAATCAGACATGACATTGGTACGTGATTCAAAAAGGTCAGATATGAATATGAGTCATTTTAGAATTATTTTCACCAATGTATTAAATGTATTTTTTACTTCTTACAAATGTACAAAAGTTCTAAATGGTAAAAATCTATGTCTAAATAAGTCTAAGAGTGCTTTCAATAAATAAAAATTCTTGTCATATAAAATTATTATGTCAGAATTTAATCAGAATATTATTTTCCTTCCTTAATAATACACATAAAGTAATGGCCTGTATTACCCTGATGACATTTTAGATTCGATGAAATATGGTATGTATCCATTTGCTTAGCAGTGGAATGTGTTCTGTTTAATCAATCTTTAATCTCCTACTATGACATTACATGATAAAGCATAAGACCTTACTCTTGAAAGCTACCTGACAAACATCATTCAAACTTAATCTGACTAGAGGTATTTTGGAATTAAAATATATTTGTTATAAAACCCAAATTTAATATCCTACTCTCAGTTCCTAAGTGCACACACACACACACACACACACACACGCACACACCACTGTGAGCCTGTTTACACACCACCATTCTCCAGACAATATGCTGAGACTACTTTCCTTTGTAAATATATTTAGGAAGTACTCACTGAATAAAATACCAATGTCCCCGAGAATGAAAGGAATTCAATGTACTTTGACTTTCTGTATTCAAAGTGTTTTCAAGATGGCAAATCAAAATTTCAACCTTCATGCATCCTAGTTTAGAAAACTGGCATGAGAGAGCAACTGTTTTCACAAGTGGATAATTTGGTATCAACCCATACTGTTTTCTAAATATCAGTGCATTCATTTTGCTCATTTAAAATAATGAAACTTTAAATAAGGCCATAAATGATCACTTTCCAAGTACCCCTAGATCCAGATAAGAGCCTATACTAAACAGAGGAAAATGCAGGGTACCAGATACTACCAGGGAATACCTGAGCTGTTTCAAAACAGCTGAAGAGGAAACCACTGAGTAATACTGTTAGAAATGTGGAAAACATGTATGGCATTTTGGACCTGATAATCTCTTCCTAATTTCTTAAAACACACAGAAATGCACTAAGATACAACCAAAACCCACAAAAGCAAAAGCATCCTATGTGGTAAGTCATGAAAGTCATTCATTTGTCAGTGGAAAACTGTATAAAACTGCTGTAGGAAGTTGCCTTTCCTCTTTGAGGGACAGGATACAAGTCAAAGTCATTTTTATTCATTTTTTTTTCCTCGTTGAGTTTATTGGTACATTTTAGGTATATAGTACTGTTACATTCATTATTGGAGTATATACCTTTACATGACAGGTCTTGTTTCTCATTTTTCCCCCTTACCCCTGCCCTCCCTTCACCTCTCCTCCCCTCCCCCTTTACAAACACTTCATTTTCATTTTTTAATTTTCTCCTATTTGTTTCCTTTTCCCTTATTACCTTCCCCCTGCCCTTCCCACTTTCCCTACACCTTTAACCCCTTTCTTCCTATTTCACATTGTCTATTATATCATTAGGACCTTATGTACTATTATAGTTTATTTATACCAGAGAAACTATTTGGTATTTACACATGTGTGACTTATTTATTTCACTTAGGAGTATATCCTCAATATGTATCCATTTTCCTATGAATGAATCTAATTTCTCATTCATTATGGCTGAGTAATATTCCATTTTCATTTAAAAGAACTAAAGACTTAAAAACACAAAGAGCAATCTTTCCTCCACGTAGAGTCTCACTACTAAAGCAATTAGAATAAACAGGTAACCAGAAACCTTTAGTATCTGAAAAGAAGAGCTGGAGAGGAGAAACAGGCCAAAGGTCCTACTTTTTAATGCCGTCACATTATAAATTTGAATTTCTACACATGGATTTGGAGGAGACACAAACATTCAGCCTATTTCAGTGCATAATCAACAACAAATGTGGTCCAGACGCTGACCTGCCTCCCTCCATTTATATGCTTTACTCTACCAATCAAAATATTTCAGTCCTTGAGGCTGAAATGCCAGAGGATCTGTGGTACTGTCAGTGATGTCTGCCAAGCCAGGATTCACCTCTCTTTCAGGGGGTCCTCTGTTCCCCAGTTAACAAAAACTGTTTTATGATCATTGTCATGATCCTCACAGTGCCTGGCTCAGGTCCTAGACATCCAAGAAGCTCAGAATAAAAAAAAAAATTAAGTTTAAATTTAAATTTAAAAAGCAACTTACGAATTGGCAGAACCTCCATGAAGAAATAGCAGCTTCAATAGCAGCCTCACAAATCTAGCCTTCATGTCAGAGAGTGGGATGACCCTCAGCACCCTCAGCTTCCTCCCACCTGTCCAAGGACTCCAGGAGTTAGAGAAGCTGCCATCCTCTCCATTCTTGTAAAAACTAAATACACTAGAGGCCACTGAAACATTACATCAGCAGCATGTAAGAGTTTATCAACTCTTTTTCTTTTCTACCATTATCTTCCCTCTCCACCATCGCTCTACGTGCCCTTCGCTCCTTTGTTGGAAATCAAAGGAAGTGGAAGCAACTGATTTATTTCACCGTAGAAAGCATACACATTGGGGTCAGACTACTTGAGTTTGAATCTTGAGTATGTAACTGTTAACAGTGCTACCACAGCACAACATTAAATGTCTGAGCCTTGATCTACCCAGATAAAAAGAGGGGGGCAGCACAGGAGACTACCTTCTACCAAGTATGGACTGCTGCTTTAAACCCAGTGCCTGGCAGTAATAATCGTTCAGAATATATTGATGACAGCAAGGCCTTTGGGTAGGAGTTCAAGTGATACCCTGCTGCTCTGGTTTGTATGACCTCATGATTTCTGATTTCCTTAGAAATAGATACTCAAATAGATATACACAATAGAAAAATAGAGTAGAGGGTCATGGATTTAGCTTAGTGGTTCTGCTGCCTGCCTCGCAAGTGCAAGGACCCCAGTTCGATCCTTGGTACCAAAAAAAAAAAAAATTCTTGAAAAATAGAGTAGAGAAGTTCCCCAGGAAGTGACAGAAGCTCAGGCTCAACTCTACGCACTAACCCTCTGACATGATTTTGCTTAGGGTGGGAGATGAATGAAGCTTGATTCATATAATAATAAAAATCAATATTATCCCAAATTGACACACAGTTTTAGTTTTATAGACACAGCCCTCTACATGTGGAATGAGCCCTAGCTTTGGTCCAGAGTTCTGGGACCTCTAAGGACTGCAAAATCTAGCCAAAAAGTTGAAGGCCAAGAGTAGGCTTTATTTATAATAGTCCAACAGTTTCCAAGGGAGTGGGACAACAAGACTTTGTACAGTGAGTCATACAGACTCACAGGATCAGAGAAGTCACAGAGGATCAAAAGAACGGATGAGCCTTCCAGCTCACTGCCTCTCTGAAACTAAAAAAACACATTTCACAGAGCTCTCTATAATCTGTTCCAACTAATTTTCAGGGATTGAGTCTAGAGAAATGTTCAACAGGAGACTTAGTTGCTATAGCCACCTGGATTCCTGACAATGTGGGCTTCGGTGGAGTAATGAAAAGGCACATTTTTCTCACACTACTTCCTCTCAAACAAAATGAATGAAAGTCAAAGTTTTGTTTATGATGGAAGGATGAAAGACATAGTTAAAGCAACTTGCAAAGCATTCAGAAATAAATATGGACATCATTAAGCAGTTTGCAATGCATCACAATTAAGTATTACTAATTTATTTGAGGGTATTTACATAAATATTTTTTAACAGACACATATATTTTGCCTTCTTGTTTAATTCTTAGCTACAATTTCATTACGATGTTTTCCCACAGATCCACCGGTGAGGTCACACTAATGTCAAACACGCTGTACCACAACATTCAAGATTCATCCTAAGCCGGGAGTGGTGGCTCACTCCTGTACTCCCAGCACTCGGGAGGCTGAGGCAGGAGGATCGCTGTGAGTTCAAGACCAGCCTGAGCTACACAGTGAGTTCCAGGTCAGTCTCAACTACATAGTAAGACCCTGTCTCAAAAAAAAATTATATATATGTGTGTGTGTGTGTGTGTGTGTGTGTGTGTGTGTGTGTGTGTGTGTGTGCGCGCGCGTGTGTGTGTATATATATATTCATCCTCTTCATTATCTTACTTTGCAAAACAATAGTTTACTAATGTACAGCCATCGTGGCCTCATGAGCTACCATGCAGGTGATCAAAAGAGATCCTGGCTAATAGTATGGGGAATGAGAAAACTGTCCGTGTCTACTGTGGGAGTTTTGCTGCCACCCCCAACTACTCTGAACTTCTGAAGCTCAGCTATCTGGTAAACTGGGGCAAATGGCAAATTAGTCTACATACATCAGATCTAACAGCAGAGTTCATTGGGAAGACAAAATTGGTTTCCTAGTGGCTCATCTAGGTCAGGGCACAGAAGCAAAGCAGACTCAGACTTTGGGCTGTAAGCTTTTCAGCTCCTTCTCTGGTGTGATCACAGACTGGACACAAGAGTAACATGGCCTATCACTGCCTGAACTCCAGCCCTATCCTGCCAGCTCAATCATCCATTCCCAGGAGATGTTGATCTTTCCAGGGATGGGGGCTGTGACTGAGTCACACAGTTCTTGCTGGACTCAGTTTGCTGGGCTAGCAGCATAAGCAATCTAACTTCAGGCGCCTACAGTCTCTTCACCCTGCCCATGCCTCTGTGAGGAGTTCCTTTATGAAACTTTCTTCATTTGGATCACCTCAGCGAGATTCAATTTCCTGCTAGAAACTAATTGGAATGAGAGTTAATGTGTGGTCCAACCAGGAGATGAAAACAACATACTGAAAGAAGTGTATTATGGAATCTTGACCTGTGTACTCAGGTGGGTTTTGAGCTGCCTAGAAAATAATGCCACATGAGCTATTTCTCTAATTCTGGACTTTATAAAAAGATCTGTGAATTATAATTGAATCTAATTATATCAACTCTACTAAACAGTTGCCTTAAAAACACAAATATTATATAAATTCATATATATGTACACTAAAATAAAATGGTGAGAGTTCAGGTATAAACTTTGTGTTTAACAATAATACAAAAAATCCTAATGAAAGAAAACTTTGCGTTCACTAATGAAAACTGTTGTCATTTACTTGTGTTGTCACTTTCTGAAGGTCCTTCTATTTATATTCTGTGTTTGTTTTATTCGTGTCTAACATTTGATTCTCTGTCTATAAAATGGATTTTGGCAGGGACTAAACTTTTGCTGCTAAATTATTATGAACTCTTGTCTTCATAATTCACTTGGCAAAATGCTGGCTACCTATGTCTTTCATTTCTTGTTTTCCAACTGGAAGAATAATCTTTATTTAATAAGTTGAAAATAGAGTTCAAGATGCCAGTTGTTGCCAATAGTTATTATTACTTTAAAATTTGATAATGAAGATATTTCTCCCAGAAAATTATTTTCAAAATAAAATATAGGTTTACCATATGTTGATTTTTGATCCAGAGATTTTTTTTCCAATAATTTTCTGATCCTTTTAAGAGAGATACACATAATCCTTCTCATTACCAGTCTTCTCTACTCTGGATCTCATCTGAAATATCCATGCAACAACATTCTAGGAATAAACAATGAAAAGTGTTCTAGATGTTTAGGGTGAAGAGCTGGCAGTCCTACTAGGAGATTTTCCTTATTCTTTGAATTACAAATTATTAAAACTTTCTTCATCTTACAGAACACTCTGATCACCTTTAGTTGAATCTCAGAATAAACATTTTTGGCTTAAGTTTAGAATGATTTCTTTGCATAATGTCAGCCTGATGCTGAAACCTAATGGCTTGAATCCTATCAAGTGAGCCTTTAGGACACATTCTAAAGTTTCTGACTTCATATGACTTTGTTCTTAAAGCAAATGAGAAACACAGAAGAAATATCACTTCAGGGGTGGGCCTCCTTCCCTAACATCATCCTATTGCATGCAACTTCTTGTATTCTTGCTATTTATTACTCTGGAGATGGAACATATGTCCATGTATATGTGTTACAGCAATGTGTCGGACAAAGGCACAGTACTGTTTCTGGGACATTCATTTCTTTTCTTGTTCTGAAAGGTGTGTAAACTCATTGTAGTGAGACCAGTACTTCCTGATTGACTGTCAAACTTTAAATATCAGTCATTTCCATGCAAGATATATATACACTAGGCAGAGATTCACCTGCCTTAGCGCTTTCAGTCAACCAATTTTGAATACCCCGCCCCACCCCAGCAACAGCAGTCCAGCGCTTCTGGCCTGTCTGTGATCCAATAAAATGCAAATCAAACCATTATCATAGAGCCAGCCTCAGTTAACCGCTCAGAGTAGGCAATGCTTCCATGGAGTGACTTAACGGAAACACGGAGTATTCTCTTGCCAAACTATCTCTGTCATTGTTACCACACCAGACACTTTGCCACTAGAGATGCTTCTTCTGGAGCTTCAGATACTTTCTCGGTAGTTAAGAACACTAAATAAAATGAGAATGCACTGAAAGGTAGAAGCTTAAATGTTCTTCAGCAATAAAATATTGATAGATATTTGCTGATAATGAATCCTTACAGAAGGGAAGTCTAAGTCTTACGCCACATAGGAACACTGGGAGTAGAGATGGAAAGGCTCCTGAGGCCAATTTCATTATTGCTGACCGGTTCTGATGATTCTGATTTCTATCAAAATTCAGGAAGCAGAGAGAAAGCTAAAAATATATGTACTCAAACTCTTTTTATTAAGATATAAATGGAAAGAAATGGATTTTGAACTATTTTTGTTCCTGATGACACACTTTGAAAGAGTGTTTGGAGGATATTAAATTAAAACACAGACCAATTTCACTATTGGCTTTAAATCACATACAGTGAAATTTGCTTGCTATCTTGCATGTGAGGGAAAAGAAAAGAAACTTCCCAACATTCTAGTTTTGTTGATAAAAACAATGAAATTTTCAATTTAGAAGTTATTTTATGTTTTTTTAATTTCAGCATTATCAATTCCCTTGCAAACATTTATTCAGAATTACTCTATTATGTCCCTGGGTCATGTATTTCTGGAGCTGAGAATATTTTTTAAAACTTTAATATTTAAAATCAAGAATTGACAACTATAAGTAAATAATTATGAATATTTCTTCAATCATACGTTTTTATCTTCTTCACAGGAAGTCCGCAAATGTAGTATGGATAATAATATATACAATCTTAACTAAGCACATTATTTGGCATAACTGCCTTGTCATTCTTTTACTGACTTAGCAAGTTTATAGGACATGCCAGATTCTCTGTGGTCAAATGACAGGGTTAAGGTGTCGTATATGTCATTCCCACCTTGATAGGAGGACCACTATTTTTGTTTAGGTTTCTATTTCTCATTGAAGATGATACAAATATAGCTTGGGATATGTCTAAATTGGTAAATGGAAAATCTCATTCCCTTGCTAGTGATTAGTTTGATGTTGTTTCATCATTTACAAGTTACTTTGGTTTTTGTTTCTTTTAATTTTTATCTTTATCAGTACATGTTTGCTTATAGAATGATTACATTCCTCATGGGGAGTTACTAATGTATGTAATATAGCTTAATTCTTTTGACTTCCCATGCCCTCCCTCTTCCTCCTTCCATCTCTTGACTCCCTTTCCATTTGCAAAAGATCTATTTTCCTGTATCATACTATTTCTCTTTTATTTTGCTCTTAAACATATATATTTGGGGTTTCTCATATAGGAGACAAAATGATATATACACTTGTGTGCCTAGTTTATTTCACTTAATATTATGGTCTCAAAGTGCATTCATTTTCCAACAGATGATTCAAATTTATCTTTTTTATGGCGGAGTAGTATCTCCATTGTATATAAATACCACATTTTCTTTATCCTTTCATCTCTTGAAGGACGTATAGGTTACTTCTATGATTTGGTTATTATGAGTTGTCCTGCTATAAACATGTATCATTGTAATATGATGTCAATAATACTTTTGGGAAGATACCTGAAGAATAGCTTAGTTGAATGGAATTTCTAGTTTCCTTGCTTTCTTTTCTTTTAGGAATCCCCATCCTGATTTCTATAGTAGCTGTTCTAGTCTGCATTCTTACCAGCAATGTAGAAGTGTACTTTTTTTCTCCATAGCTTCAGTGATATATCATTATTATTTGATTTCTTGATAATAAGTATTCTTTCTGGAGTAAGATAGACTCTCAGTGCTATTTAATTTGCATTTATCTAACAACAAGAGTTGTTAAACATTTTTCATGAATCTATTATCCATTTACACTTCTTTTGAGAAGTATCTATTCACTTCAGTTGCCCATTTTTTTATTAGATCTTTCAGTGAGGGGGTCTGATTCTTTTTTTAATTTTTTATTGAGTTTATTAGTACATTTAGGTATACCTTATGATCACATTCATCATTGAGAATTTGTACCTGTATATCATATCTTAATTCTTATTTTTTCCCATTCCCCTACTCTACCTTCAATCCCCCCAGCCCCCCACCATATACATAGGCTTTGTTTCCATTTTCTTCTTATTCTTTTCAATTTTTTCTCTCCCTTCTTTCCTTTCACCTACCCCCCACCCTGTCTGATTATTTTGAGCTCTTTATATAGTCTAGATATTAGTCCTCTGAAGTAGCTGGCAAATTTTCTGAAAGTTGTCTCTTAATTCTGTTGTTTGTTTCCTTTGGTGTGCAGAAGCCTTTTAATTTTATATGATTCCAGTTGCTGATTCTTGATGTTATTTCCTGTCCCATTGTTTATTCAGAAAGTCCTTGCCTGTGTCTTCAAGAATTTTACCTATTTTATCTTCCAGCAGATTAAGTATTTGTGTTTTAATATTTATATCTTTGATCCATCTTGACACTAGTTTATTGCATGATAAGAGACATGGGTCAATCTTTGGCACATAGCCAGTTTTACCAGCACCATTTGTTAAAAGGGCTATCATTCTTTCACCATGTTTTTTGGGCCTTCTGTCAAAAATCCAACAGTTGAATGTGGCTAGAGTCATTTCTGCATCCTCTATTCTGTTCTTTCGAACCAGATGTCTGTTTTTGTATCAGGAACAAGATGCATTTATCAGTGTTGTTTGGTAATATAACTTGAAATCCAGGGGTGTTGTGCCTCCTGCTTTGCTCTTGTTATCCAAAACTTCTTTCGATATTATGGGCCTCTTCTGGTTCCACATTAATTTATGATTTTTTTATAGTTTTATTCAGAATGCTGTTGGTATTTTGATCGGGATTTCATTAAATCTATTTGTCAGTTTTGGAAGTGTGACCATATTGACAACATTTGTTCTGCCTATCCAGAAACGGGATATCTTTCCATTTTCTGGTGTCTTATTTCATCGTTCCTCAGATTACTCTAGTTGTCACTGTAAAAGTCTTCCACATTCTTTTCCAATGCTCCCCTGCTATGTGGAGGGAGTTGCTTTCACAGTAAATCCCCATACTGCTTTTACACTTTATAATACTCATGAGTGTTGCCCAGTCTCCTCTTCCTTCCTTGATCGGCTGGCTCTGTCAGGGTTTACCTGTGTTAGTGGCAAGTCCCCTTCCCTTGGAACCAGGGCTAGTTATTTAGCCTCTTGCATTCCTTTCTCTTCCTTATGTTCAATTTCTCCATCTTCTCTGTAGTTTCTAATTTTCCTGCCAGGTCCCTCTGGGTTCTTGAAGATCTACTTCTTTCACCAAGTTGTTATTTTCCAACTGTCTCAATTCCAGGTTCTGGTGAAGTTGTGTTTTGCTGCCAGCTTTTACTCCACCACTTTAAATCCCAGGGACTGGTTTTTGGAAGGTATTTGATCTTTTCTAGCGATGTGGAAGAAGCCATGTGGTAAATCTCAACATCCTATCCAGCTGCCCATAGAGAACACTGCATAACCTGTAAACTTGTGTGCCTGGGAAAGGTGTAAGATTCTAAAGAACATCTGAAAAGAGCTGGTCCCTTCTTCCCTTTATACTTGTCATGACTAATTATAATACCTGGTTCCATACAATCAGACTGAAAATGTGCACCTGAGTCTTAAACACAACACTGAACCACTGAATTAACTCTGGCACCTTATTCCTCAGCTTTTTGTTACACGATAAAGTGAATTCCTGTGGTATTTCATTATCTCTGTATGTAAGGGTTTCTGTTACTTGCAGCTGAAGGCATTTCTTTTTTGCACAAGGTATAAAAGCACAGCTCTCAAGAAGCTAACAATCTCAGAGATGAATTGACTGAATAAATAAGGGACTATGATAAATATAATAAAAATATTGAGTCTATCACTTCTCAGCATTCCTCCTACTTTAGAATGAAGTGAAAACACTACTATGTGTAATGTTTAAGAAACATCACGTGGTATTTTCTGTGAAATCTAATAAGGTAAGTGCTTGCATGACACAGAGATAGCAAGTGGAAGATAATCCACTCTTACTCAATAGTAAGGAAGCTACAGCAGAGTAGAAGACTGTGTGAGAGCAAGTTTATAAATGTGAGAGCAAGTTTATAAAAAGAGGTAAACACATGTAAATACCAGATAGTTTCTCTGGTGTGGAAAACTAACAGTGTAAATAAGGACCAAAATGTATAATTGATATTGTGAAATAGGAAGAAAAGGTCTAAAGGAGTAGGGAAAGAGGGAGGGATAGGGGAAAGGAAAGAAGGGAAAAGAAAAAATATGAGAAGCAAAGACTTTGTAAATAGGGAAGAGAGGAGGGGGTGAAGGGAGGGGAGGGGAAATGGGAAAAAAAATAAGAACCAAGATACATCATGTAAAGGCACAGGGTTATAATGATGAATGTAACTGTATTGTATACCTAAAATGTATCAATACATTTGATGGAAAAGAAAAAAAAGAAATAAATAAAATGAAGTAAAGGGGGAAATAACTCTGAGGATGATGACTAAAGGTTTGTAAGTATGGAAAATGTACACAGTATTTTCCACCATGGGCTCTGTGGAATCTGGATGCTTTGATATGCTCTAGAAAAGAAATATTCTAAAGTCCAACAAGATAGAGAAACTTCAGCGTATTACATCACTACATAGCCCCTTAGTTATTAATAATACACCTCAGTCCTTAAAGGCTCTTTGAAGTGCTGAAGACAAGAATTAGCCCAAAACTTGTTTATTACCTCTATATTTCTCAAACTCCTTGGACCATAGAATTCTTTCAGGGCAACTATTTTATCCCTCTTATGGCTAGTGCTCCATGGCATAAACTCTGGAAAAGGCTGGGTGAAAGAAAATAGCAGGGTCTTAAAAAGGAGATTTTGCAATAAGAGAAAGAAATGGATGTTAAAAAGCCAAAGAGGGATAAAAAAAAAAAATGAAGACCATAAGGACAGAAAACATGACCAGGGAAAAGGACAAAGACTCTTTCCAAAAAAAGCTGAGTAAGCTGGGCATGGTGGCACACTCCTGTAATCCCAGCACTAAGGAGGTTGAGGCAGGAGGATCGCTGTGTGATCGAGGCCAGCCTGGGCTACATAGTGAGTTCCAGGTCAGTCTCAACTACATAGTGAGACCCTCTCTCAAAAAACCAAAAAAAACAAAAAATGCTGAGTAAAATGATTCAAAGTAATCAAAGAAAATAAAGTTTGAGGAAAGCCCACAAAACTCAATTGTAATTGGTTTGTACAGTAATAAATATTATTTATCAAGATGATGAGAGAGGAAAAGTTTGAAAAGAAATCTTCATTGAGAAATTTGTTCAAGATAATATCTTTCATAAATAGCACTTTTGACATTTGCAAAATTAAATTTAGAATACACTATACCAAATTAATGTAGGGGTGGATGGATGGATGGATGGGCAGATGGAAGGATGGATGATCAGAGGGAGAGAAAGCTTCCCTCTGTGATTGTGTTTCTTCTTAACCAGAAAAAAAAAAAAGGTTAGCAATCATATTAAGAAAACAGTCATATTAAGTCATATTAAGATTGAGAAAAATAAAACAAATTTCTTCTGGTTCCACCTTCATCATCATCATCATTCTACCAAGGAGAAGTCATAAAGCAGTTTTTTGGAGTATTTAAATTTAAGTAGCTTAGGAAAAGGCAGTGCTCCATATGCCTTAATCATGTCTACCCAGTTGCTCTGCGTTGAAGCCAAAACCCCAGCTCTGAATTGAGGAATACTTCACTTTCCTTTATAATTGCTCTTTAGCTTATTCATTTCGAGGACCTCATAAGAGAGCTGCAATCTGTGGCAGAATTTACATTTTCTTGTAATCTTTGGACGTAGTAACATCAGACAGCTTGCCAATGTTCTTCCCTACTTAGCAAATTATCAAACCTTCCCTGGTTTCACCATAATTGTTAGCAGATTCATTTATCAAATTAGCTAAACTATCACTGGATAGAAATCAAAGGTTAGAGGATATTGGGGTACAAGGGAGGAACTCAAGGAAATTCCGCCAAGTCCTGACGTCAAGCGCCTGGGGCTAGGAAGGGTTGAACAGTCTGGGACATCTTGGTGATGAGAAGTTTTCCAAAAGAGGCTGAAAGGGAATCAATGGAAAAGGCTTGAAACAGATCTACTTCACAGTCATGTCTACTGAGCACTGCTTCTCAAACTGTCTGGGAAAGAACAGATGTGTCTGGGGTCTTTGTTTGTTAACTTGTTTTAGTTCAGTCTATTTGTGGACTGATGCTTTTACATGGTACAGCACAAATAAATTAAAAAATAAATAAATAAGAAAAGGCATGCAAAAATCCATGCCCAATTTATTTTATTTTATTTATTTATTTATTTATTTTGGTTCTTTGTTTGATCTTGAGACAGGGTCTCACTATATAGTTCAGGCTAGCCTTGAACATACTATGCAATTCATTCTGGCCTTAAACTCAGTGATCCTCCTGCATCAGCCTCTTGTGTGCTGGGATTACAGGTGGTCACCATGCCCAAGTTTAGTATAGAGCCCTGTCAATGGGCCCTAATGTTTTCTAAACAGACTCCCAGTTTCTGTCCTCTCTTCCCAGTTTGGTAAGAAACAGGTCTCAGACTGGCACAGGTCTGCAGACCAACCGTTTAGTGACTTGGCCCCAGAGGGCATGGCTTGTGAATCTGATGAAGCAGGTGTCAGAGGTGTTGAAGAAAGGCATCCCCAGGGTGAGATTAACATACATGGTCTTGGAAGCTTCAGGACAGCTGCTTTAGAAGAGTCTCTTGAAACACAGAAGTGTCAAAAATAATACCTATAAGAGCAGCTAATAAAGACAGCTAAATACAATGCAACAAAGGATAACCACAAGGCCCCCGATGCATGAAGCCAGTCACAGGCTGAGCCCTGCCTTGCACTTGCTCTGCCCGGCACAGCTGCTACTAAACAGATCCAAAGCAAACAGGGCTCTCCCTGCAGCAGACTCAACAGAACAAAAACCAACACCCAGAAATAAATTAGATTGCCTAGCTCATCATGTTACACAGTCCACTATCTTCAAATCCAGGATCCTGAACACAGTAACAAATGATAGTATTAATTAGGACATGGGTCTAAAGCCAAAACCAAATAACTCATTACTATAAACCAACATAATTCTCAGAATTTTCCAGGTCAGCTACAAGAAAGAGTTATGAAGCTATCTTCTCAATTGAACTAAATCTCACCCATGCCTAATTGCAGTGTGCGTGGCTAAATCCTTTCCCCATCATGCTGGCAAGCTTGCCTCTTGGAGCATCTAAGCCTTGGAGACTTCTTAGAGCAGGGTAAGCATGTGGTCAAGTTGAAAGAAACATAAAGCCTAGAGCCAGCATATAAGGGTTTAAGGGCCATCTGCTAGCTGGGCAGTCTTAAGGCACTATCTGAGGTTCAGTTTCTGTATCCATGAAACAAGACTAAAAACAGCTACCTCCCTGAAGTCACAGCTGAAAACTCTTAGCAATTTGTAAAAAGTTACGTAGATGTCAGTCCTTATTCTGGAGAAATAAGCACTTGAGACATGTTTTTAACTATGCCTCCCACCATAAAGCTTTGTCTTTTACACAGTTTATGTTTTCCTTCTAGTTCAAATTGCTTCTCCATGTCACACACTGTCTTCCTTATGCTCTCAGCATCACTGGGATATTGTACAGTGCTGCCAGCATCACGAACATCTGACAGCTTGAAAAGTGGCACATGAGGGATCTATCTGAGGCACATCAACAGTGACAGAGATATCTGAAAAGTCAGGGAGACATTCGAGGGTAATGAACAAGTTTCGTTTAGTAAGTCTGTGGCTTTTCTTAATCTGGTTCTTCCTTATCACACCTTTTGCTCTCTGTTGCAGGAAGTCACTGATCTATGTTGATTTTGTCCTCTCTGCTTAATATTTAAAAAGGTTTTATTTTTGCTGCACCCTTCCTTGTAAAATGAAAACAGATTACTTATCAAATTTTGTGTTCTGGCAGTGTATTTATTAGTACTCAAACTTCTCTTTGTGTGTGTGTGTGTGTGTGTGTGTGTGTGTGCAGTGCATATGTTCCTGAGGACAATGGTGAAATGCAGTCCTTGAGTTTTATTTATTTTACTCATACATGTTTGTGGTACATAATGTTTCCATTCCTTGTGTAGGGTTGGTACATGGACAGAACACATCCCTATTCTTCTTTTTCATCCCTTTTCTTTCCCTCTTCCCCTCCCTTCATTCCTTAATCTCCTTCCCATTTGAGAATATCTATCTCTCTATCTCCTTTTATCTATCTTTTATTGGGTTTTTCATATAGGCAAAAGCAAATGATATTTTAGCTTATATGTCTGATTTATTTCACCTAACACTATGGTCTCAAGGTGCATACATTTTCCCACAAATAACTCAAATTTATTTTTCTTTATGGAAAAGTAGTACTCCATTGTGTATAAATACCACATTTTCTCTATCCATTCAAACCCTGGATAAACATGGTAATTTTTTAATTAAAAAAGAGTAAAAGATAAATTCTGAATAAAAAATGTGTTGCAATGTTCCCCTTTAATAACATTATTAAACTTTTTAAGCAACTAAATTTTAACTAAATCTGGTCATATTTAGAGGAAATGGTTAGATTAGGAATAAATGTAGCCGGGCGTGGTGGCACACGCCTATAATCCCAGTACTCGGGAGGCTGAGGCAGGAGGATCGCTGTGAGTACGAGACCTGCCTGGGCTACATAGTGAGTTCCAGGTAAGTCTCAACTACATAGTGAGACCCTGTTTCAAAAAACAAAAAGGAATAAGTGTGTTGCAAAACTTGGGTTTCTCTAAATGATATTCAGGCTTTACATAAACCACAATGTAAAGCAACCGTGATCTGTGCAAGGTTCCATGTCTCTATCATAAATCTAAGTTCAAATGAAAAATAGATGAAAATTAGATGTCATAAGCACCATTTTATGCCAGGAAAAAGAGTAACTATTGCTTTGGAGCACTGAACCTCTTTGAACTCTGCCTGCCACTTCACTAGGTCCCTATGGCTTGGATTTTTTCATTGTTTCATCATTTATAACTCAAGTACTAATGCAAATATTGGAGATGATTATCTCCAGAAGAGAGTACTTTATTCTACATATACCCCTCCCTCACACAAAAAAATACTAAAAGCAAAGACCTGAGACTCCCCAAAGTGGCATACTCCTCTAAAGCAGGTGTGAAAAAAACAGCCCTAGAACATTTGTGGTGAGAAAGTTAAAACTTGTAAGAACAAAACTCGGTCTTCAAACTCATCTTTCATCAGTTGGATTAGAATGTTTTGTCTGGGCTTCTAAAGTCTAAGTCATTAAAATGACTAGCAGTTTTTCTTTTTCTCTGTTTTTCCTGCTAGCTGGGGCTTATATGGTTCCAGAAGGTAAGTATCTCCATTCCTACAACATGCAAGCAGTAAGTGAATTTCTAGTGATTGTGTTGTTACATTAGAGATGAATGGGATTTTCATAACCATCTCTATTCCTTGCAACTGTTGTACTTAATACAATTGCTCATGTATAAAAGTATAATCCTTATTAGGTAGAGTTGCTATTTTGTAATCTTTGACAATCATACAGTGACTGTTTTCAGGAGAATTACACGTAAGTGCTTGGATCTTTTGTGGAATCCTTCGGTTTATTTTGTAGGTTTCACTATGGAGATTGTTGGAGGGAAAGAAGTGCCTCCTCACTCCAGGCCTTTTATGGCTTCCATCCAGACTGAAGGCAGTCACATTTGTGGAGGAGTCCTGATCCACCCACAGTGGGTGCTGACCGCAGCCCACTGCAGCTTTTTGTGAGTCCTCTATGCTTTCCCATGTGTGTGTTGTGTCCTTCAAATTGGAAAGAAAAAAAAAAAGCCACATGTCCTGTGATCTCTGACCATTGGGTGGGGCTCATTTATCCTCTCATACATCCATATTTCCTACCCTGAGTTTTTCTTTTTTTTTGGAAAGATCTGGGCTTCTTTTCTCAGGCAAACCATTAAATAAATTCAAGTGCTAAGTCTAACTCATCAGCAAATTCTGCAACAATAATAATGGAAATAGCCATATTTCTGACCTTGTTAAACACCATCTTTCAGGAGGAAATAATACAAACTAAGCTTGTTATGTCCTCTCCAGCCTCCCTGAATTACATATGGCAATACTAACAATAGTACAATACTCCCTTCTTATCCATGGGGCCTATGTTCCAAGACATTCTTCAGATGCTTAAAACCTTTGGAAGCATTGATCTCTATACACACTATTTTTATGCATGCATATCTATAATTAAGTTTAATTTATAAATTAGGCACAGTAAGAGATTAATTGATTGTTTCTGCAGTTTTCCATTGAATGTTTGCAACAGCATTTGACCACAAATCACTAAAATCACAGAAAACAAAACTGTATAAAGGGAGATTACCATACCCTGCTTTGTGGGCTTTTGAGAATTACATAGTATATATTTAAGTGCTTTAGCTGTACAGATCACTTAGTAAGCACAAAATATTGCAGCCAATATTATATGTTGGAGAATCTTGCTTTGCTTGTAGACTTATAGACTCTGGTTCCTTAGCCGCATCCATTATCACAGACCTCTGAGGTCCCTGTTTGGGGACCTGTTTGGGAATCATAGCCATAAAAGACAACAACATTACCAGATTGTGGGAGATGGGGATTTAGAGAAGATTTATAAAGGACAGAAAAGAGTGAGTTATTTTTTCTGAGATACTTAGAATGAAATTTTTTCTGAAGACAGAGTACAACCTCCCAAAGCCCATTTCAGCCTTGAATGCTCTTGCTTCAGCTAATAAAATACGAAACTCATCTCACGACGAGGATGTCATTAAATGTTCAAACAATGCAGAATATATCTGTCTTCAAAGATACTTTTGGGACACATTTAAATGAACTATAAACAGTGGAGGCCCATGTACCACAGTAGGCTGTTATCATTGAAAGCTCTAAAGCTCATCACCAGACTATAAGTTCTTCAGACACAGAGCTGGAGTTATAAATGCTCAAAAAATGTTGGATGGAAATAAGGAAACAAATTGGGAGATTTTTTTTTTTTTTGCTAAACTTAAAATAAGCCAAAAGTTACTATATGAAAGTAAATAATATTAAGTTGAATTCACATTTTGTCAAATGAACTTAACTAAAAAAAGTGGATTCCCAAATTAGGAGGGAGAGATTATTTTTAAAAGACTGGAAAGAAGTCTTGGAATTAAAAAAAAAAATACTATTACTAAATATCCTTTTAAATGGCTAGAGTATTAAGAACTCCAAAATATGTGGGTTGAATTTCCTCCACAGGACACTCGGGTGTCAAAAATGTAGGCCTGTCAGTTCTTGGGAAAATATTAAGCCTTATGAAATTCAAAATATTTATGAAATAGTTCTATGGTGGTTTCCCGCAAGCATACTCATAAATATCCTAAGGAAACAGTTTCCGACCCCAGGCCTCTCTCCCAGAAAAACGTTACAGTGGGCCAAATCTGGGGATGTTCCTGTCTCACCACCCACCCATTCGGTTCCTCCCTTAGCACCTTGGCCTCTTTATTTGTTGCCCTGTCATAAAAGCAAATGGGTAAAAAAGGCTTCGTGTGTAATATCATTTTCAGCATTTTCATTTAACAGAAGTAAAACTCAAAACTGTTGTCCATTGTCCTCCAAGTTGTCCTCCACTGTCCTCCCCCAACCCCATCACCTGCCTAAGTTATTATTATCATCTAAGTTATTAAATGAAAGCTTGTGAGGCCCCTTCTATATAATGTTACTCTGTCTCAAACTCCCTGAGTAAAGTGGTAAAATCTTCAGGCTTCAGATTCAACCCAGCTGAGCTGTAATCTTGTATATCCTGTAGCTTCTACCTAATATCTATGGGACAATTTAAAGTTTATTCAAGTATTTGAACCTCCAGCTCCTCATTTGTAAAATGGACATCAGTATAATTCTTATTTCACAGGGCTATTGTGAGATAGGAAGGGAAATGTCTTGCACGGAATACCAGACCTTAATATATTTCCAAGTCCTGTAATATTGCTATGTGTGCCTTCCATGGTACTACCAAGTGACTAATCTGATGATCCCACTTGTGTTGCTGGGACTGAGAAAACCTCACTCTCTGAAGGAAAAGAGACTTGCAAGACAAGGGAACCCTACCTTTTCTGTAGACCTCAGTAGTGGGTCTAAGCAGAACCCCTGCTCAGCCACAAAGCAGCCTAAGGACATAAAGAGACTTGGCAGGTTGGCATGGGTCTTTAAAGAGGAGTTGAGGAAAGATGACTGGACTTGGAGTCACAGAAGTTGGATTTGGGTTCTGATTCCCCCACACAGTCCTCCTCGTGTAAGTTGTTTATGCTCATACCCACGTTTCTGTTAGAATGTTAATCCTGGGATTTTTATATCAGCCTTCCCCTCCAAAGCTTTGGGTTGGGTATGTTGGATTTGAATTAGTCCTAGAAAATCCAATCCATATCCTATGAGAAATTTCATCCCCATCCTGATTTTGCAATAAGCAAACTTTTCAACAAATAGAGCTGAAATTCCCCAAAATAAACTAAAATAAACTCTTTTGGTATAAATCATGAAGTGGTAATTCCAGGCAGTCACAGGTCTACCATGTGAAAATCCTCCCCACCACAGTTATGTGCACATTCTCTGAGCCTGAAACAATCATTCCTTCCTGTTTTGATGTTTCTGTGCTCTTTTCCATTTTTATTAGTATGTGTGCATTTACTGTTTTCTGCTTTGATCTCTTTTTCAACTAGCAAAGATGCAGTTATGTGTCAATGAATAAATGTAGTTTTTTTATAACCTTTTCTTTTTCCAAAAGAGATTTGAGGAAGCCTTATAAAGTCCCATGTTGCAATTAAATATATCTATAGCATAAAAATGGCTCCAAGATATTACCAAAATCTCAAACAAATTTTCTATTTTTGTCATTGGTTATAAATGTAATTACATCAAGCACACAGTAAATAGGGCCAATTATGGCATTTCTGAAACATTAGTACTAGAACTATGCACAATCAGAAACTGTAGAAAAAATAATCTGTTTCTTTATCAGACTACCCAGTTTGAAACACATAAATCTTCACAATGGAATCATCAGTGTTTACAATCTTTAATATATATTCATTTCAACTAAGCCATGTTTTTTTACCTTGAGGAAAGTTTTCCTTTCTTGTCTAAACTGTGTTTATAATTAAAGGGGACAGGAATTTTGATCACATTTGAATGTCATGAAAGTTGCCTGGTGAGGTCTCAGCATACAGATGAGCATGAGTAGATTTGAGTCTTTACCTTAGCTATTTTAGTACTTTTTGCTGGAAAGATAAAAAAGTTCTGGAGATGAAGGATAGTGATAGATAAACAATAATGTAAACTTACTTGATGGAACCAAATGTACATTTTAAATTAATGAAATAAAATCTTTTATTATATGTTAGTACAATTTTTAAAATCCTTTAATGTAGTTGTTATAAATCTCAAACCACAAACTCAAGAAATATAATTTTCTTTATTTTTTATATAAATGAGCACAATTTGTTATAAACTTAATCTATGACAATTAGGACTTCACCCCTTCTTTCTCATAATCACATACAAGTTCTGATACTTTCTTACAGTGCAGGGAAACTGGAAGGAGTGTGAGGGAAAGCCATTTGACCCTTAATGTTATTCATTCACGATGGGTTCCACTGAGACCTCTGTCACTCCACCTAATCCTGAGTAGGTTACCTCAGCTTCTGTCCCTGGTTCTGTAGATACATAACTCTTTTTTTTCAGCTTTAATTGAGTTTATTGGTACATTTTAGGGATACAGTACAGTTACATTCATTGTTGGGATCTTGTACCTCTACATGACAGGTCTTGGTTCTCATTTTTTCCCTTTACCCCTGCCCTCCCTTCACCCCCTCCTCCCCTCCCCATCTACAAACACTTTATTTCCATCTTTTCATTATCT
The DNA here is from genome assembly GCF_012274545.1 of Fukomys damarensis. NCBI lineage: Eukaryota > Metazoa > Chordata > Mammalia > Rodentia > Bathyergidae > Fukomys > Fukomys damarensis. The sequence goes on from NW_022900913.1 coordinate 40,509,272, forward strand.
CACATTTTTTTCTTTTCCCTTTTTACCCTTCCCCTACCCATCCCACCTTCCCTACACCTTTAGCTCCTTTCTTCCCATTTCTAAATGTCAGTAATCTTATTAGGATCTTCTGTATTATTGCAGATTATTCACACCAGAGAAACTATTCAGTATTTACACATGTGTGCCTTATTTATTTCACTTAGGAGTATATCTTCAATAAGGTACATAACTCTTTCTGCCATTTCTACCCCTCACTAGAGAATTTGGAAATTATTCTGTTACTTCCATTCTCCTTACTTCCTTAGGTTTGACAAAGGCCAACCTGCTACTGTGGTTTTAGGAGCACATTCTCTCTCAAAGAATGAGCGCTCCAAACAAATGTTTGAAATTAAAAAACTCATACTATTCTCAAGATCTGAATCAGATGATATCATGCTGGTAAAGGTATGTAACACTGCCTTTCTTCAGTTTCTCCAACATTCTTATACAGTGTGACAGTTAGTTAAATCAACTATATGAAAGCATTTCATTTGTACCCACTCCATGTCTGAGCTGATTATGACATATTCTGCAAGGTCCAATGTAACCATAAACTGCCTGGAAAGAAACAAAACTTTATCCTAAATGCACCCAGGATATGTTTATACAGGGAAAATCAATTCTAATATTCATATATGTAAAAAGGGAACATCCCAACCAACAAGCCTAAGGGTCCAAGTGGAAAGCTCTTTCCCAAACGCTTTTCTCATTAGCAAATGAAAATTACAACAGTCATTTATACATCAGAGCCAACCAAGTGACTTTAGGGACTCAGAAGTAACTTATAACTTAGTCTAGAGCATACTTTGTCTAGTCAAAATGCAGTCTAGACCATACTCAAGGGTCCTATCCAGCAGGAAACAGCCCAGCCCTCAAAGTCATGACCTATAGATGTCATTCCACAGAAAACCATCCAAAGCAGGGCAAAGGCCAGTTTGCTAAAGACTGGGCAGAATTCCTGCTCTGTGTAAGTTCCCTCCCAAGTATCAGTGAGCTCCATTGGGAATAGAAAACATGTTCAGAACAGCAACAATCACAAATACAGCTGCAAGCTACCACCAAAGTAGATTCAAGAACGGATGCCCTCCTATAACAGAGGGACCACACATACAACACACAGGCTAACAGCAGAATACTGCAGGGAAAGAATGATAATTTGTTTTTCAATCTGTCAGCTTCACACAGCTGCAAAACTCAACAAGTATGTCCAACTGCTCCACCCAAGATCCAAAAACTATATCAGAGATGGAACCAAATGCCAGGTTACTGGCTGGGGAGCCACCAGCCCAGATGTTTTAAACAACTCTGATACCCTACAAGAAGTCACTGTTACCATCGTAAGTCGTAAACGTTGCAACAGCCAAAGTTATTACAACCACAGACCTACTATAACAAAAGATATGATATGTGCAGGAGATGCCAGAGGCCAGAAGGATTCCTGCAAGGTAAGAATTGCTCATTTACACATGCGTGCTAGAGGGCTGTACAGCACTCAAAGTTCAGTTTGCCCACTCACAGAAGGAGGAAAGGGTGGAGAATACAGAGCCAAAAGTCTAAAATTGCTGTTCTTCCTGCAGTGTCCTATATTCTTTTTCATTTACTAATGTGAAAGAGAAGAACTTCCCAAAGCTGAAAAAGCACTCATTAAATGCTTTTTATTCAGAATAACAGACTGTATCTAATAACATTAACAGGCTTCTTATGAGGTGTGTTACCATCTTTAGAAGTCTATAAACCCTAAGGGGTCACTGGTGGTGATTAGGAGATAACTTACCCAAAAAGGAATCACTGCTATTTATTGTTAGAGCATATTCATTATACTGATATATTCACTATCTGGTTACAGTATGAGAGTTTTACACATGCATATAACTTAATTCAGTCCTATATATAGGAAATCCAGATCAAGATGCCAGCAGATTTGGTGTGTGCTGCTTTCTGCTTCACTCTAACTTCACTTGGCAGAAGGAGTGAAGGTTCTCTCTCTGGCCTATTTTATAAGGACTCTCATCCTGAAGTAGGATAGAAGAAATAGGTAGAAAGGAGATCAACAAATCATAATTTTTAAATTATACTTTTAGAAAAACTTGAACTGTGGGACACAAAATTTATTCAGGCCTTTTTTCTTCTTAAAAAAAAAAGCTCACTCAAAAGCAAAATTTCCTAAATTCTTTAAAAACATAAGCCTCTCTCCAGGGCTTTTCCTCTTCAAGTATGTACTTTTTAAATTCCAGCTCATAAACCACTTTACATCTCTCATTGACTCATTTGAAACATTCTTTTTCTGTGACGCTGGTCAGCAAACGTACAACCTACTTCACAGGTGAGGTGAGTAGGGTCCTCCTCTCCACTTTGGGGGACCTCTTTGGACACTGTCTGGTAACAGTTTCATTCACGAGAGTGCCTCCTCCATGACCTAATCACCCGCCAAAGGCCCCGCCTCCTGACACCATCACATTCGGGGCTGAGGATTTCAACATGTGAATTCGTGTGGGAGGGGACGGGGGATGGCAAACATTCAGACCACAGCACTGACTGAGAAAAAGGAATAGCAGCATTGTATTTTTCAAAATCTTTTTTTTGAATCCCAGTAGTACAGAGAATATTGACTGCATGTATTGGCGCATGTTCAGAGGTAGCTAATATACAGCACAGATGGATTAGTAATTTTTAAAAATTATAATGAAAAAAGGTGCAAAGGGGAAGGGGAAATGAGATGGGTAGGAGGAAAGAAAGAAGGGAATGGAATTAATATGAGAAAAAGATAAAAATGGAAAGAAAGCCTTTGTAGGTAGGGAGTAGAGAGGTTGAAGGGAGGGCAGGGGAATGGGGAAAAAATAAGAACCAAGATGGATTATGCAAAGGTGCAAATTTCCGATGATGAATGTCATTTTGTTGTACCTTAAATGTATCAATAAAATTAATTTTTTCAAAAAGAATGCAAATAATATTTACACTTACTATATTAAACACTGTTACTGCGGTATGATGAGGGGAAGGATACAGTTCTGTGCATCTGTGGTAAACCATGACCACCGTCCTCCCAGCCGTGTCATCCTGGGTCCCCCAGGGATAGACCCTGCCATCTGTGATAGGAACTGTAGGAGAGGCTTGCCTACCGATTTGAAAGCAAGTTCTTTCTCTGAAAGGCTACGCCATTCCTTCTATAGTCTATTTTCTTCTCTTGACAGAATTTTGTTACAAATTTTGTTGTTAGAAAGGATCCTCAAAAGTCATTCCATTGGGAAAGTGTTTATTAAGGGTGGAATATACACAGCACTATGTTCAACATATGAGGATGCAAAACAAAGGAAAAAGATAATAGAGAGTCAGAGTCCTTGCCATCAAGAAACAGTTTATATTGCATTACTCTTGTCTGCTGGTCTCAATAGCATTTGACTTCAGCTTGATTCTGTGAGCACCACAATGAAATTTTCCCTTTAGAAAACTTCTTTGAAACACAGTATAGTGAAACACCATGAATGTAAGGGATGTACACAAGTCTTCAACTGGCCTAGATGTAAGAATGCCTATTGGATCTAACCCCTATGAATTTACAAAAAAACTCTCAGTTATTTCTAATTTTCCTTATGTGTCATGGGTACAGAAAACTTATACAATCAAGTAATATAAAGACTTGATGTCAATTTTTATACATAAGTGCTACAGATGTACACTATAAAAGGAGATATCCTAAAGTGGAAAAAATAATTTTATATTTCTTTTTATGATAATTTTATTAACAAATAAAGCTCAATAGTCACTGGTTAGTGAAGGAATGTATATGCACACAGAACAGAGATATAGAATGGACACAGACAGAGGAAAGAAAAGTCATAGTCATAGACAAATGTGAACACAGGGAGGGAGGCAAACAGAATTGATAGTCCTAGAGGAACCTATACTGAGTAAGAGAGTATGCCCTGTACTCTTGAAGACAAAAAGAAAGCAAAGACCCAGATAACAATATTTTGAGCAATCAACAGCTGTTGATAGAAAATTTTCAACAGCTTCTTACAATGTATGTATCCATTTTCTTCTTTCCAGGGTGACTCAGGTGGCCCTTTGATCTGTAAAGGTGTCTTCCATGCCATCGTCTCTAGAGGTGATAAATGTGGTATTGCTAAGAAGCCTGGGATCTACACCCTGTTAACCAAGAAATACCAGGATTGGATCAAAAGCAATCTTCCCTTACCTCCTGCATATTAAGACTGCAAATCATTTTCTTGGATCTATCAGTTATCTGTTTCTCTCTCTTTTCCTTTTTTCATAATGTGCTCACAGCTCACCTTATCTTCAAATGTAGTTGGATGTAGGTAAAGCAGAACACACTTGACGTAAATTTCTGTGCCCTCAATACTCATCATGCTAATGAAACAAACTCTTTTCCATGCGTATCACTGATATATTTTTACCATACTGATTTCATTCTAAATGAAATCTAAAAGGTAGTTTGTCTTTTATGGATATGAAGTAATATCAGCCCCCATGTCACCCATACTCCCCAAAGGCCAGTAAGGTGACTGAATGAGATAGTAACTGCATCCCTCTAATCAGATTAAGCTGTGACTTCTGCTGAATCATACCAAGTTGTTAGGGTGTTTGTTGTAAGAATATTCAACATAAGACCTTTCCTTTTAATGAATTGTAAGTGTAAAATTCAGTACTATTAACTAGGTACAATCATATACAACAGGTCTCTAGAACTGATTCATCTTGTAAAACTGAAACTTTATACCAACTGAAGAGCAACTCCCCATTTTCCTCACCCTCATCTTCAGCCTTTGGGCACCACCATTCTACTCTGAGTTTCTATGAGTTTGGCTATCCTGTGTTGCATTTTTAAGATAATAAACAGAAATACAAGCACCCAGCTCAAGAAAGAAGGATCAAGGTACAAACAAATATATGGGTAGCAATTATTTATATATGTCACATTTTATTCCAAAAAGGGTTTAATATAATGGACACAAATATAACAAAATATAAAATTAAAAATAAATTGGTAAAGGTAGTAGGCCAAAGGGAAAATGAAAACAAGAAAGAAGAGAGGAAAGCAAAAGTACTCATATGGTTGCAATGTTTCTATCTACACATTTTCTAACAGAATTCACATTGGGCTCTATTATTTGAGCAGTGCAAAAATGATCAACACAATTAATTATATGAATTATAGTATCCAAGAAATAAAAGTAAATTGCCCAAAAGTAGGGCCACTGTACTGGAACTAAAACTACAGAGAGGGCTGAGGATTTAGCTCAGTGGTTCCACCACCTGCCTCTCTCAAGCACAAGGACCTGAGTTTGATCCCCCGTACCAAAACAAAAAACAAAAAACTACAGAGAACTTTTTCCCATGGTCCTCTTAGAATGGATACCATGGCAATCCATATATCACTGAAATATCACATGGTGCCCCATAACTATATACAATTTAATGTGACAATTATATTGAAGATATACTCCTAAGTGAAATAAATAAGTCACACGTGTAAATACCGAATAGTTTCCCTGGTGTGAATAATCTGCAATAATACATAAGATACTAATAAGATTACTGACATTTAGAAATGGGAAGAAAGGAGCTAAAGGTGTAGGGAAGGTGGGATGGGTAGGGGAAGGGTAATAAGGGAAAGGAAAAAAATGTGAGATAATGAAAAGATGGAAATAAAGTGTTTGTAGATGGGGAGGGGAGGAGGGGGTGAAGGGAGGGCAGGGGTAAGGGGAAAAAATGAGAATCAAGAACTGTCATGTAGAGGTACAAGATCCCAACAATGAATGTAACTGTACTGTATCCCTAAAATGTACCAATAAGCTCAATTAAAGCTGAAAAAAAAGAATAAATAAGGAAAAAAATGAAATATTAAAAGATAAATATAAAAACAGCACTATGCAATGTTTCTCATAACTCTATCAGCTGCATCAGAATCACCTGAGATTATTTGTAGACCTCTGGCCTGGAAATTCAGATTAAATGGGCTTGACGTGAGCCTGAAAAATCTGTAATTCAGTTGATTCTGAATTCTGAATGGGCAAATTTGAAAACCACCAATAGTGAACATCCTTAACAATATCTTAGAATAAAGACAACAGTAAGTGTCAAAGGATTTTTTTTATACATCCTGAAATGTGAACTGATGACTTAAGACCAAAGTATCATTCACTCTAATCACTGTCCAGACCCAGCCTTTCTAATTTGGGTGGAAGAGGATGGGAGGGGGAAAGGAGGTCTTTCCTTCAACAATCAGAAGCCAAAAAATTAATCTCAGCCTCTTTGTTTAATCTGGACTTCAGGGAATAAACAATTCTTGTTTCCAGGTGACATCAAGTTCTCTTATGTGCATATAGAGATGAATGCTTTTGTTTATTTGTTTGCCTTTTGTCATGATTCTTAGAAACCATTCATGCCTACTACCCTGCACCATGAATAGTTAGAGAAATGGAAAGGCGGGATAAAAAAAAAAATAACCTTATTAAAATTCTACAACTTCTTTGATAAGAAACTAGGAAGTTTCTTTAAATATTCTATCTTGTGTCATTTTGATTAATTAACTATACTGATTATGAAAGGTACTGATTATAAAATACCAGATTAAATTTTATAAATACTTAAAAAATTATGGGTTCTCTGGATTTATCAGCAAAAAATAATTCTGCATCTATTTCACCTAAATTTCTTTTTTTTAACTTTTATTAGTACATGTTTGCATCACATAATGATTACATTCACTGTAGGGAATTACATACATAACACATTTTAATCCTTCCCCCCTTTCTCTACTTCACTTTTATTTTTCCAACATCAGATTCATTTATTTATCTTATAGACCTTATAAAGTTAATTATCACATATAGAGAGATTAAAAACCAGGCCAAAGAGCATATAAAATATGTAAGACAATTGTACTAAGTCAGGGTGCACTTTTAGATACATTGTTCATTCTGTATTACAACAATTTTTTTCTCTCACTTTTTCCTATTACCTATATACACATATATAGTGTATATAGTATATGTACACATAGCTATATAAAAGGAACCAAGTGATATTTAAGCTTGTATGTCTGAATTACTTCACTTTATGGTCTCAAGATACATCCACTGTGGACTCAAGGCGCATCCATTTTCCTACAAATGACTCAAGTTTATCCTTCTTTGTGGCAGAATAGTATTCCATTGTGTATAAATACCACATTTTCCTTATCCATTCATCTGTTGATGGACATATAGGCTGTTTCCAAGATTTAGCTATTATGAATTAGGCTGCTATAAACATATATCACTGCATATATGTTTATATGCATATATCACCATGGTATGATGTCTTTAACTCTTCTGTGAAAATACCTTGAAGGGGAATAGCTGGATCAAATGGAATTTTTATTCTTAGCTTTTTGAGGAATCTCTATATTATTTTCCATAGCAGTTGTATCAATTTACAGTACCACCAAGAATGGTGCTTTTTACCACAGGCTAGCCAGCATTTGTTTTTGGTTGATTTCTTGATGATAGCCATTCTTTCTGGAGTGAGATGAAATCCTAGTGCTGTTTTAATTTGCATTTCTCAAACGGCAAGTGATATTGAATATTTTTTCATGTATTTATTGTATTTCTTCATTTGATAAATTTCAAATCCATGAAACATATCATCATAAGTCTATACAAAAGGATTATTGAGATTATCCTTGGTGCAGTTATTGAGTATTCTGAAAAGTTGTCATTAAAATCTGAGGGTTATATTTTGATTTCAGACTCCATGCTGTTAACATCCAGTAGTCTAACTAGGCTAGATTTCCAGAGAGGAAACTTCTTTGAAAAGCTATGGCAGACCTGGTAACTCTGAAATGTGAGTCTTAACAAACGGCTGGTGATAGAGCCCATGACTAAACTGCATCCCTCATGCTTTCCAGGAAGGATATCTGCCCAAAGTAGCTTAAAAGAATACAGTGTGTTAATTTGGAGCTCTGTCTTTGAGAATTTATTTGAGTCTGTGACCTCCAAAGGAAGGACAGAGTCAAATAGCTAGATTTGAAAACTGCTCACAGGTTGTAGGGGGAAATGATTTACTGCTGTCATTCTGAATCATTCATTTCCTCCCTTCTTTGTGGCTGTGAACACAGTACATTCTCCTTCCCCACAGACATAAAAGAAGACTTCATGTTTTATTTTTGTTTATGACCATCCTGTTTTAATATAGCGCCAGTACTAAGAACAACTAAGTAATATATAATACATAATATATATAATATAATATATAATACATGAAACAAACCAAATTGATTGGGATAGGTCACTAAAGCAGGGAAAGAATACAACTATAGGCTAGACTCTGTCTACCTCCAAATTCATATGCTGAAGTCCTAACCTTCAGAATGACTACATTTGTAGATGCAATCGATAAGGGAAAAATTCAGGTTAAATATAATCATAAGAGTGGGAGCCTGATTCAATGATATCAATGTCCTTATCAGAAGAGACACCAGAGAGCTCATCTTCCCTCTCCAATATATGAAGACACAGTAAGAAGGCAGCCTTCTACAAGCCAGGAAATAGGTATTCCCTGGAAAAAGTATTGGCTGGTGCCTTGATCTTGCATTTCCCAGCCTTCAGAACAGTGAGATATAAATTTTTATTGCTTAACCCAATTAATCTGAAGGGTTTTTTGGGTTGTTTTTTGTTTTTTGTTTTTTGCGGTTTTTTGAGACCGGGTCTCATTATGCAGTTGAGCCTGACCTGGAACTCACTATGTAGCCCAGCCTGGTCTCGAACTCACAGCAATCTTCCTGCCTCAGCCTCCCAAGTGCTGGGATTACAGGCGTGCACCACCACGCCTGGCTTCTGAAGTTTTTTTTTTTTTTAGGCAGCCCAAGCTGACAAAACAGACACATGATGTGTTCCAATTTCCCCAGGGCAATGTATCCAGTTGTCTCAAAAAGTTTACAACTTCCCAGTATTACTAAGGCCCACCTGAAAAAGTGCTCATATGTTGTCTAATGAGTTATTTGAGTACAAAGTGCATCCTGGCTGAACAACTGGGCTCCTTGTGTTTTGAATGATTCCACCCCACTTTAAGCTTTCACCCACTGACTTCCTGTTGACGAAATGAGACTGTCAATTTCCTCAGTCTTTTTCTAAATCTTATCAGTCAATTCTAAATTGGCAAATACTAGGCATCACCTCTTATGTATACTGAGGCTGTTGACATCTACACTAAGAAAACTTCTATCTATAAAATTATGAAGAAGGGAAAAGAGATTAATGCTAGTTTTGTTGCTTCGCCTCAAACCATAAAAGTTACAGCTATAGTGCATGGTAAATGATTAGTTAAAATGGAAAAGACACAAAGTTACAGGATTTGGTACTATACATATCTTCAGGCATCATCTAGGGGCTTGGAATTTATCCACCATGGACAGAGGTGGACTTCTGTATATATCACCATTTAATCCTAATAGGAAAATCAGAAATCTGATAGTATCTGTTTCTATCATTTGCTCCAAACAACAACAAGCATGTAATTTTGTTCCCTGATGCCCATACTCTTTCAAATCCTAAATAGCTTTAACTTTCCACCTTGACTTATTTAAGCAATAAAGTATCATTTAAATAGTATCAATATAAAGGTGTAGGGAAAATGGGAAGGGTAGAGGAAAGGTAATAGGGGAAATGAAAAAAATAGGAGAAAATGAAAAAATGGAAATAAAATGTTTGTAAATGGGGAGGGAGGAGGGGGATGAAGGGAGGGCAGGGACAAGGGGAAAAAATGAGAACCAAGACCTGTCATGTAAAGGTACAAGATCCCAATGATGAATGTGACTGTACTGTATACCCAGAATGTACCAATAAACTCAATGAGGATAAAAAATAAATAGTATCAATAGACCATTTTCCCCTCACTCCCCTATCTAAGGCCTAACCTGAAGAAAATGCCAGGCCTGGCCCAAGAAGTTACTTTTACCTTAATCACCCAGTGCTGTATGACAAATATTTTTATTCCCATTGTAAAAATAATGCATGATAGTCATCTATGACAATATTTTCTCCTTTTGTGTATACTGTGTAAGTGGATCTTGTAGAACTGTTTTTTGTAAAATTCTATGAAAGCATTGTTTCCTGGCATTTGAGGTTATTATCTGTTGTATTATTTCACAATCATCTGAAATAATACAGCAGTTGTTCCATTCAAATTCCAAAAGCAACTCTTTGGAAAAGTAGCAGCAGGATACTATGTCATGTCCTGAATATTAACAGTATCATATTAATCAAAGCAGTCCCATATGTGTTCAGACCCATCCACAGAACCAAGAGTGGCCATGTTAACCACCAATTGTAATAGACACCGGGACCCCCACTACTTAGCATCCAGAGAGAGATTCATTCATTCATTGATTCACTCACTCAACAAATACTTAGCAAACATTTCTGCTTTCCAGACATTTTGCCAGTAGTCACTGGAGGATCTGAGAACTAAAAAGGCAATTTGCTCTGCAGGAGCTCAGAATCTAGAATGTCTGTGTTTACATGCAAATAAATATGGACATACAAATAAACAAGTACATTTTACTCCAAAACTTTTATAATGAAGACAACAATTGCTAGGGTGGAGACAGAAACCTCTTTTAAGTGTGAGTCATTCAGAATTCCTGGTGAACAGACAATTTACCTTACCAGGCTGACCCTATGCTGACGAGGCCTGATTCAATAATATCCAAAGATAAAGAAAGATCTAGATCACCAGATCTGTTGTACACAACCCTGACCAGATTGCTCCAGCAATTGCTGTAATAAAACCATATCAATGAATGTGAGCATGTGTACTCCTTTTAAGAATTCACTTGTCTCACAGATCTTCTTCATAGAAACATCTGGGGCTAAGCAATATGAGCAGCAAAAGTGTCTCAGGAGTCGTGTTCCATTTCTCTTGACAAGAGATAATTCTGCTCTTTCCATGAAACAAGATTATTCATCTGATATTTTCAATAGTTTGGGGACTGAGGGATTTAGAAGAAGAATTTGTAAATACCACAACTTGACAATGGAACTGGAACCCTAAGATGTACCTCTCACAAACTTTGTCTTACATACAACTTCTGTTCTCTTCACCATAACAAAACAAACAAACAAACAAAAAACACTTCAGCAACAATATTAACACAGAAGCAGTAGATGTCCTGGTTTCCATGGACCTCTGTCCCTCCAAACAGGGTAACTTGGGCTGACATTCTCCCCCATCACATGGTGAAATCTAACTGTCCTGATCTACACAGACTGCACATTCAGCTTTGTTGAATTCCACTGTGCTTACACAAGGCCTCCTCTTACCTTCACATCTGTTAAAAAAGTATTGCACTTCAATTTAACTGTCTGAGTCTTATTAGGAAAAACACATTTCAAAAAGCATTTTAGATAGAAACAATATAATTACTGAAAAGTTACTAGAACTTCTATTGTAGGCTTGTCGTTTTTTTCAGTACTAGAAATTGAGTTCAGGGTACTCTACCGCTGTGCTACATTGCCAGCTCTTTTGGTTTTTAATTTTTTAACCTGAGATAGAGTCTCAATAAGTTGTCCTATCCTCCTGCTTCATCCTCCCTCAGTGCTGGACTACAAGGGTATACCATGGTCCCCAACTGTACTATATGATTAATATGTGCTATAAGACTATCACTCCATAAGAGCTACGACCCCTGTCTGCTTTATTCACCACTGTATAGCCAGAATTTAGGTCCAGTCCTCACATGAAGAGACTCAATAAATATTTGTAAATGAATGGGTGGGAGAGTGGATGGATGGATGGATAGATGGAAGAACTTATTATATTCATGAGTGGTTGAATAAACGAATAATAATAAATTTATACTTCTGAAACTATATCAGAATATAATAATTACATATTTAAAACTCCTTCATAAAGTCAATGAATAGGGATTTTGGTTTTTTGTCTCATTTTGTTTTGGTTTTGGTTTTTATTGAGTTTATTGGTGCTTTTTAAGTATACAGTGCAGTTACATTCATCATTGGGATATTGTGCCCTTGCATGACAGATCTTGGTTCTCATTTTTCCCCATAGCCCTGCTAAATAGGGATTTGCAGGGTGTAAAGTAGATGACTCAAACCCTTCCAAATCTTAAATGGCTTTAATTTTTCACTTTGTCTTATTTCAACAAAAATTGATTTAGAAAGAGTAATATTTAAATGTTATATAATCAATGCATCATGATAATTTGGTAATTACTATTTAATTCAGTGTGAGTAGCACCAACCAATACAACTGTAGCCTGAATGAAATAAAGAGGGAAAGGGAAGCTCGCTAATGTTGGTGGCTGCTTCCTTTTGCCTGCTAAGCCATAAACTGTTTCTCCTCTGCCATGCCATCCTGCCTTAGAACCAACTGACTATAGATTAAAACCTCTACAAAATGTGAGTTAAAAATAAACTTTTTTCCTTTAACTTATGGGTGTCAGGAATTGTGTCTCAGTGAAGAGAAAGTACCTAAGTCAAGATCATCGTATAGGTTTTATAATTTGCCTCATTTAATAGTTGAGGAACAGAGAAATCTGTGACTTGTCAAAGGTCACATAGCTAAAGAATGGTAAAGCATAAATTCAAATGCAGATAACTGAGCCTGCTTGTCCTATCTTCTCCTTCCTGGAGCTAGCAAGCACACACTCATGTACTTTCTTCACTATCAAGAATGAGTCACAACTTCCTCTAAGATTTTTCATCCAATTATGCTAAGTACTTTAATGTCACATCATCCTCACCACCACCAACACACACCTCACTGACCGCCTGCTCATACTGAAAGGATGGATGGCAAACTCCACATTGTAGCAGCATGTGACTCCAGAGAATTCATGATTATAGTTTATACTGAAACCAAAGAGACAAATCAAGGTACCATCCTTTCAGATGTCTCCACATTGAAGAAAGACATTGAACTCTGGATATCAATGAATTTTGACCCCATCTCTGCCAACAATCTTGACCAACTCACTTCATTTTACTTGGCTCACATTTCTTCTACCTCATAAATAATTTGAAGAAGACAAACTACAAGATTCCACAACACCTTAAAAATCCATAGTCCTGGATTCAACTATGTTTCTCAATTATTCTGCTGGTAGAGGGAAGTAATATTTTTCTCCTGCTTATTTTTGAGCAACTTGCACGTCTCTGCTGCTGGAGTTCCCTCCTTTTGAAATGCCACATAGTTTCCAAGCCACAGCCACAGACGGTTGTTAGGTATCAGTATCAGAGACTAAATGGCAGAAGCAGAGCTCTAAAGAACAAGTCAGCAACCACATGAGGCTCCTCACCCATCTCGGTTTCACAAGTTTGGCAGCCCCCAGTTTTTCTTACGCTAGGGGAGCATAGGGAAAAAGTATCTCAGCAAAGTCATTTTTTTGTTTTCTAATAACATTTGTTAGTATCCAAGGCAATATAAACTAGATGACAGGTTCTAAACATAGTGAGACCAAGCCTAAGAGATCAGAGGGTAAACCTTATATTTAATAGAATGCTTTTGTGTAATTACTCTTTTACCATGAAAGTTTTTAATCATATGCAAGAGTGGAGAAACTACTATAACGGGTTCCCATGAACCCTTCAACTAGCTTCAACAATTTTTATTTAATGGCCAATTTTATATCATATTTACCCCAGTCTTGTATCCACTGCTCTGAATTATTTTGAAGTATTCACCATCATAACGTGTCACCTGTAAACAGTCCACTGTGCAGTTCTAAAAGACTGAAACTCAGGACAGGAGGGGCACAGTCAGAAAGACTGAGGCAGAGAAGAAAGCTGAATAAGACTGGCACAGACAGAAAGCAGAGCAGAAAACTAGAGAGGAATGGTACGGACAGATGATTTGGCACTGCACTCTGAGCCAGAGTGCATAGAAGGAACAGACGTAAGCAGCTGCAGGGGTTACTGTGGAAGGAAGGGGTAAGAGACTAGAGGAGCCCTTCCAAAAAACAATGGAAGACTGGGTGCTACACCAGTCCCACTACGCCCTCCTGCATCAAATACAATTGAAAGTACCTGGTCCTAAGACAGAGGCAAACACTACTCATACCTACAGGAGCACAGATGAAACTTAGCAAAGTTCTGCCTGCAGAGGGAATGAAGAGCAGTTTCAGTGGTCCATCTGGACTCCTCAGCCCCTTCACTCTCTCCTGCGTAAAAGAACAAGTTGTTGAGGGGGACCTACTTAAGCATGGGGGACACACCCAACCTCCCAGTCACAACCAGAGGACTAGAGCTCAGCACCCACAAGTGCTGCGAGACAAACCCTCTCCATTTTTTAGCTAAGGGGAAAGAGTATCCTGGTCAAATTCTGACTGTAATATGTACAGAATTGAGAGGACTCTTTACCTTTGTGGCAATTTTTGTTTTGTTTGTTTGCTTGTTTCCTTTTGTCTAGTATTGTTTTCCAAAAGACTTGTGTGTGCTAGTGTGTGCTAGTGAAAGTGTAGAAATCTGAGCTATTGCTCTTACCAAGCTACAGTAGGTTTTCCCGTGGCAAGGACTGTTTCATAGGATTAACTAAATTAGCTATTTGGTTTAATCATAAAATGGTCTCAACCTTCTTGTACCCTCAGCCACATTCCATATAGCCCCCAGGGTGTGACACCAATTTTGTGTTAAAAGAGCATTGTGGCGGGTGTATGATACCCACATTTATTTTTTAGAATGTTTCTATTGATGAATTATTAATTTTAATTTTATGAGTTTTACTATATTAAACAATTTTTCCTTAAAAGGAAAAAATATCAAAAATAAAGTATTGAATTTTTAATATTTATTGAGTGTTTACAAAAAAAGCATCAAAATTTTCAGCATCAACTTTTTTTTTTTGGTATACAAAGTCTAAAAAATAACAACAGAAATAAATTCCTACATGAACTACAATGAAAATGCCAATAGCACTCTACAACAAAAATAATCTTTACTTCAATCATCACATCTAACGCAGTCTTCATGCATGACAAGAGCACATTTCCTTACGTTGCTAGTGTGTGTGCTTAGCTTTCTTTTCCTGTGTGGCAGGCCATTCTTGTCACCTCTCTTATCTTCTTCTTTTGTCAGGAGCTTCTTACTATATAGTGCAATGTTCACTTAGCAGAAAAATAAGATATCAATAAAATAAAACATCAAATATGTAATGAGTGCTTAAAATAGACATCACTTTTACACCAGCTGTTTAATTGCTTACAAAACCTAAAAAATAACGTCATAAATGAAATCCTATGTGAACTATAATGTAAACACAAACAAAATTCTACCACAGAAATTCCTGACAGGTGAAGAGGTAGGTGCAACATCACAAAGGCCTGCTATGACAACAGAAAAATCAAAAAGATGTCAACTGTGCCTTACCAAAAAGGACAGGAATACAAAACATAGGTGCTCTCAGTATAAGTGATAATTGTGCATGGAATATACAGATGTTATGAACATGCACCTGTCTGTTCACCTGTCAGCTCACCAGTGTGCTCCACAATTTTTTGCATAGTTCCATGGACAGAAACATTTTGTTCTTCCTCTGTTGTAAGTGATCTCTTATGAGTTCCTCTCCTAATCCTCTAAAAAATTTTCTCTGTGATATTTTGCACTTGTAATTTTCTTTGTAAACTATTTATGCCACACATGTTTAGGATACAGTAAAATACAACCATTGGCCAACACCTTGTGTTTTGAGCAACAGAATAATTGCTGCCTAACTCATCACCAACATCTACTTGACCTTTGGTTTTGTTGTAAAAAGTTACCATCTTAGGGTTCAGTTCTGTCAAGGTTTCCCTGTCCACTTTTCCATCATGGTGCAATGTTGACATCAGTAGTACCAGTTTTTCTTTGCCGTATATGAGGCAAATGTTGTATCTTTCTGAAATCCAAAGTTTGCACTATCCAGTTCTCTGTTTTTTTGTTGTTGTTGGTTTTTCGTTTCTTGGTTTTGTTTTGTTTTGTTTTTGGTACCGGGGTCCAGTTCTCTGTTTTGAAATTGCAACATTTCATTCAGAATTTCTACTTTGTTCTTGCATATGGTTTCTATGCTGGTCAACTTGTGCTCTGTCAGCAAATGTAACATCAATTGGAAACTGGTAAGCTAATTGTCAAATGTCACATTCTGATTAATTTGGGACATTGGAAAAAAAATCTGTTCACAACATTATTTGGCTTGTTACTGTATAAATAAATACCTGGTGGCTGAGTTCCAGGATAAATTTCCAAATTGAGAGTATATCATGTCTTTGAATCTACGAGGGCATATATTTTTATACCATACTTTGAAATTCTTTTGGCATATCCTGCCTGAAGCTACAGTGACCATGATATGCTGCAAGATGTTCATAAATAGTCATGTATTCAGATGGTATGTAAATTCCTTGACAATTAGCCACAAATTTTCAAACAATGAATGACAGCAGCCAGATTATCAGTTCTTTTCCTTTTTTGGTGGGTGGTTTTGTCATCAAACTTGACACAATTTCTTTTTGAGGTAGGGTCTTTCTTTATAGTTTAGATGGCCTTGAACTCACCTTGTAGCCCTGGCTGACCTCAAACTAGTAGCAATCCTCCTGCCTCAGCTTCCCAAGTGTTGAGATTAAAGTCATGTGCCACCAGGCCTGGCTAACATCAAGGAATTTTGAAGGAAATTAAATCTCCTCAGTATCATTGTTATTCTACAAATCTCAAGCCCACACCCAAGCTTCTCCAGCAATCTTTTACAGTCCTGCAATTATCATGAAATATCCCTGCTAAGTACAGCAGACCTATGAATGCTTTCAGTCCAGCTAGTGAGGTATCATAATAAACACATTTTAGTATGGCTTCTGATATATACAAAACATTTTACTTATTATCTCATTATTTATGCATTTCACGACATCTTGTAGCATTTCGTCTGTTGCAAACAATTTCCAACATCGAATAATGGCAGTGCTGTCATTTTGTCCAGTAGGTTTCCCTACCAAGGTCCTCATTATATTTTGAACCTAGTTATAATATTGGATCATTCCATTTGGTTGAATGATCATTTCATACCATTTTAACTAGCCGAATATATATTCACATTGCTGTTATATTTGTCATCTGAATAAAGGAAGTCTTTGTTCCCTGTGTCTGTATCAGTCAATTCTTGCTGCATTTCACTATCACAGGAACTGTGGCTTACCTGGTCATCAAAGTCATCAGCATCAGTGCATGAGTCACCTGATGATTCACTTTGACTTCTCCCAAAACTTGCAAATCTGGTTTTTCATGTGCCATAGTACTGAACTGCATTCTCAAATTAGCACTAGTACAATTGTAATGGGGGACGTCCATACCCTACTCTCACAACAGACAAGTCAACCAAACAAAAAGTCAACAAAGAAATACCAGCACTGAACCAAACCATTAAACAAACTTAGCAGATACATGCAGTGTTTTATCTAACAGAATACACACTCTTCTTAAAAGCACATAAAATAGACAAGGTCTGAAAATAGACAAGGTTTTAGACCATAAAGCATGTTTAAATAAATACAAAGAATCAAAATAATCTCTTGCATTCTATCAGATCACAGCAGTGTGAAATGAGAAATCAATAGAAAAAGAAACCACAGAAACTAGCAAACACATGGAAATTAAATAATACATTCTTGAATAATTAGCAGTTCACAGAAGAAATCAGGAAGAAATTTTAAATTTCCTAGAATCAAATAACAATGGCAGTCCAACACACCAAAACCTACAGGATAAGTGAAAGTAGTTCTAAGAGGGATGTTTATAATACCTGTATGCTGATTCTTAACTTCCTAGAAAAACAAAAGCAATCCTGATGGTGAGATCTAAAGTCTTGATTAGATTGAGGTTCAATTGTGGTCAGAGTATGGTTTGTATTTATGTTAGGAGCACATAATATCTATTTTTCTGGGCAGATAGCAGATATTGATTATATCCTAGATTAACTCATTCGTGTGCTCCTTGATGTTGGATTATTGTTTCTAGCTTTTGTGTGTGTGTGTGTGTGTGTGTGTGTGTGTGTGTGTGTGTGTGTGTGGGTGTGTGTGTGTGTGTGTGTGTGTGTGTGGACAAAACTAAGAAAGGAGTTTGGTTTTGGTTTGGTTTGTTTGAAGGAGCGGTATGTGGTTTTAAGCAAACACATCACAAATTCATAATTGAAAATAAGTCTTTAGGGTATTTACCTAATTTCATACCTTCATTCCCATCTTCTTTGTCTCACCTTACAGTTCTTCATAAAACCAATGAAAATTACTCATTAGTTTTTTCACAAAATAGAATGACAGCACCAGCACTATCATCAAACATATGATTACTGAAAATAGTTTAAGGGCTTTTCTGTTTAAGAGAGGTTTGTATGTTTGTTTGTGTGTTTGTTTTACAAGGACTTTTTTTCCTTAGGGTATATCCCACTAAGAATTTTCCATCAAATTCCTGTGTCTTAAAGTCACTGAAGTTTCAGATCTAATCTACAAATTGTATCCAGAGAAATATGTTTGATCACAGTATTACTCCTTCCCTTTTTACTAGGTAACTATATTTCTATTTTATTAAAATTTCTATTTTCTATTTTTAATTTTTTAAATTAATTAATTTTATTGGTACATTTAAAGTATACAATGTAATGACATTCATCACTGGCAATTTCAATCCTTCCATCCCTCCCTATCTACAAAGACGTTCCATTTTTTCTTTTTCTCATATTAATTCCATTCCCTTCTTTCTTTTCCCCTACCCTTCCCAATTCCCCTTCCCCTTTGCACCTTTCTTCCTGTTTCACATGATCTGTTATACCTTTTAGTCCTTATTTACATTTTCGGTTTCTCCCACTAGAGAAGCTATTAGGTATTTACATGTGTCCTATTTATTTCACTTAAGAGTAACATCTCAATGTGCACCCATTTAGCTATAAATATCTCTAATTTCTCATTCTTTATGTCTGAGTAGTACTCCATTTTATTTAAAAAAAAACACATTTGCTTTATTCAGTCTCCTGTTGATGGGCAATTGGGCTGCTTCCAAGTTTCAGCTATCATGAATTGTGCTGCTATGAACATGGGTTAACGTATATCAGTACGGTATGATTCTTTTGATTCTTTGGGGAAGATACCCAGCAGGGGGAGAGCAGGGTCCAATGGGACCTCCAATCCTAGTTCTTTGAGGTATCTCCATACTGATTTCCATAGTGGTTGCACCAGTCTGCGCTCCCACCAGCAGTGGAGCAGGGTTCCTCTTTCCCCA
Source organism: Fukomys damarensis (assembly GCF_012274545.1). NCBI lineage: Eukaryota > Metazoa > Chordata > Mammalia > Rodentia > Bathyergidae > Fukomys > Fukomys damarensis. The sequence continues at coordinate 40,528,546 of NW_022900913.1, forward strand.
CAGCCCCACCAGCATTTGTCATTGATAGATGTTATGATAGCAGCCATTCTTTCTGGGGTGAGGTATAATCTCAGTGTTGTTTTCATTTGCATCTCTTGAATGACCAGTGATGTTGAACATTTTTTCATATGTTTATTTGCTATTTTTACTTCTTTGTCTGAGAAATTTCTGTTTATTTCAGATGCCCATTTTTGGGTTGGGTCTTTAAATTTGGAAGGTCTGATTTTTGAAAAGTTCTTTATATATTCTAGACAGTAGACTTTTGTCTGAGGAACAGCTGGTGAAAAGTTTTTACCACATTATGGGTTGATTCTTCACACTATTGGTTGTTTTTCTTGCTGTGCAGAAGCTTTTTAATAAGAAGAGATCCCACTTGTTGATTGTTTGTGCTAGTTCATGGGCAACTCAGGTTTTTGTTCATAAAATCTTTTCCTACACTAATGTCTTCAAGAGTTCTACCTAACCTATTTTCCAGCTGGTTTAGTGTTTTAATATTTAGATATTTAATCCATTTTATTTTAGTTTACCTCATGGTGAGAGATAGGGGTGACACCCCCGAATTTGTCTTTATTGACTAGAATTGCTTTTGGTATTCTAGGTCTCTTCTTGTTCCAAATGAATTTTTTGGATTGTTGTCTCAAGGTCTGTGAAGTATGCTGCTGGAATTTCAATTGGGACAGCATTGAATCTATATAGCAGTTTTGGAAGTGCAGCCATTTTCACTATGTTGATTCTTCCTATTCAGGAACAAGGGATGTCTTTCCATTTCCTGATATTCTCATCAATCTCTTTTTTCAGAGTGCTGAGCTTTTCAGAGTAGAGGTCTTCGGTTTATTTTGTTTGGCAGATTCCTAGGTATTTCAATTTTTTGGATGCTACTGTGAAAGGAATTGTTTGTCCCACTTCTCTCTCAGTGGGTCTGTTTTTCATATATAGGAAAGCTATTGATTTTTGTGTGTTAACCTTATATCCAGCTACTTTGCTGAATTTGGTTATTAAGTCTAGAAAACTTTTGGTGCAGTTTTTGGGGTTTTCTAAATAGAATATCATGTCTTCTGCAAATAATGACAAATTGACTTCTTCATTTCCTATCTTTGTTGCTTTTATTTCTTTCTCTTGCTTAATTGCTGTGGCTAATGTTTCCATAACTACATTGAACAGAAGTGGTGATAGTGGACATCCTTATCTTGTTCCTGATTTTAGTGTGAAGGATTTTAGTTTTTGGCCCCTTAGTATGATATTGGCTGTTGGATTTTTATAGATGGCTTTTATCAGATTGAGGTAGCGACCATCCATTAAATTTTTTGTAGGGTTTTTATCATGGACACGTGTGTGTGTTGGATTTTGTTAAACTCTTTCTCTGAATCTATTGAGATGACCATATTGTTTTTTACCTTCACTCTATTAATATAGTGTATTACATTTATTGATTTGCATAGGTTGAACCATCCTTACATCCCTGGGATGAATCTCATGTGATCAGGGTGTATGATCTTCTTAATGATCTATTGCATTCTACTTGTGAATATCTTCTTAAAGATTTTTGCATCTATATTCATTAGTGAGATTGGCCTATAGTTCTCTTTTTTGGTTGGGTCTTTCTCTACTTTGGGGATTAAGGTGATGCTTGCTTCCAGGAATGGAATTTAAGAGTATTGCTTCCCTTTCAGATTCATTGAAGAGTTTAAATAGGAGTGGCAGTAGTTCCTCTCTAAATGTCTTGTAGAATTTAGCAGTGAAGCCATTAGGACCCAGACTTTTCTTAGTTGGAAAGTTTATAATTACATTTTCAATTTGATTGATATTGGGTTGTTTAGAATTTTTAGGTCAACTTTGGTAATTCATATATATATCTAGGAATCTGTCCATATCTTCTGTATTTCCCAATATATATCCTCAAAATAGGTATTAATGATCCTCTAGATTTCTGCTGGGTCCATTGTAATTTCACCCTTTTCATTCCTCATTGCATGGATTTTGGCCTTTTCTTTCCTTTTTTTGATAAGGTTGGCTAAGGATTTGTCAATTTTGTTTATTATTTCAAAGAACCAATTCTTGGCTTCATTGGTTTTTTTGTATTGTTCTCTTAGTCTCCATTGCACTGATTTCTGCCCTGATCTTTATAATTTCCTCCCTTGCATGAGCTTTGGGTTTGTCCTGCTCTTATTTTTCTAGAAGCTTGAGGTTCAGCATCAGGTTGTGCAATTGAGCTGGCTCTGTTTTCCTAATATGAGTATTCACTGCTATGAATTTCCCTCGTACGACTGCTTTCATTGTGTCCTATAGATTCCAATATGTTGCATTGTCATTGTTATTTAATTGTAGGAACTGTCTGATTTCTTCTTTATCTTTCTATGTGACCTACTAGTTATTCAGAAGTGTGTTGTTCAATTTCCATGTGTTTATGAAATCCTTGTATTTTCTTTTGTTACTGATCTCCAATTTCATCACTCTGTGGTCTGATAATATACAGGGGATCACTTCAACTCCTTTGCACTTATTTTAAACATGTTCTATGAGTGAGTATGTGACCTATTTTAGAGAATAACCCATGTGCAGCTGAAAAGAATGTGTATTCTGATTTGTGGGGTGGAACACTCTGTAAACATCTGTTAAGTTCAGTTGTTCAAGATTTTGATTGAGTTCTACTATTTCATTAGGGTTTTTTGGTCTGGTTGAGCTATTTATTTGTGAAAGTGGAGTACTAAGGTCTCCCACTACTATTGTATTAGCACTTATATAATTTTTCATGTCCATTTGTATTTGTTTTATATAGTTTGGCGCACCGGGGATTTAGCTCAGTGGTTCTGCTGACTGCCTCACAAGTACCAGGACCCGAGTTTGATCCCTGGTGCCAAAACAAAACAAAACAAAACAAAACAAAACAAAAAAAAAAAAATATATATATATATATATAGTTGGGCACACTAATTTTTCATGCATATATATTTATGATTGTCATCACTTCCTCTTGGATTATTACTCCCTTTGCAAGGATGTAGTGTCCTTCTTTGTCTCTCTTAATCAGTGTTGGTTTGAAATACAGTTGATCTGCAAAAAGGATAGCTATTTGGGCTTTTTTTTTAATTTCCTGTCTCATGGAGTATTGTTTTCCAGTCAGTCTAAGGCTTTCTTTTTTAATTAAGTGTGCTTCTTGTATGCAGTATATTATTGGATCTTGCTTCTTGACCCATTCTGCCAGTCTATTTTTTTTTGATAGGCAAATTGAGACCATTAACACTGATGGTTATAACTGATTTATATTGACTTACCTTTGTCATGACTTTTCCTTATTGATGGATTCTCCCCCTTTGTATTTAGTTTGCATTTCTTCTCATTTCAACAAAGACAGCCTGCTGTGCCTTTGTTGAGGGAACTTTTTGGTCATGGAGTGATCTTCAATTCTCAGTTGGCCACTGAGCAGCCTTTATTCTGTTTCTCTCCAGTACACGAATTCCTGGATGTAGAATATCCCTGAGCTGATCTATGGTTAGGCAGGCTTCTGCTGGGGCCTATGCACACTTGGGATGATATCTAGGTGTGCCTCTCGCTGGGGCCTTTATGTAGCTGTTGTGAGGGTAGGGCTTTGGCTGGGGGCTGTGTATCCCAGTTCCTGCTGTCAGAGTAGGCTTCAGCTAGGGTCTCCAGGCACTTATCAGTGGTATTGGAGCAAGCCTCTGGCTGTTGCTTGTGCATCTGTGCAATTCTTTTCCGGGTGGGCCCTTGGCTATAGCTGATGGTAGGGCAGTACTCTGGATGAAACTTGCATGCCTGTGCAGCTCTTTTCTAGGTGGGCTGTGGCTTGGATACATGTGCCCACACCTCTGGGGTCAGGGTAGGGCAGGGCCCAAGCTGGGACCTACCTACAGCCATGCCAATCTGGTCCACACAGCTGCTCCCCAGGATGTGCTTGCACTTACCAATGGTGGAACTCTGGGTGAAGGTTGTGTGCTTGTGCAGCTCTATTCTAGGTGGGCCATAGCTTTGGGGTCGGGGTCTGGGGTCAGGGTGGGGCCCTAACTGGGATCTGCCTGCAGCCACACTACTCTGGTGCACACTGCTGCTCCCCAGGATGTGCATGGACTTACCTATGGCATGGCAGAACTCCCTTGTCTTTTTTTAAATTTTTTAACATTTGCTTTCAATTTATTCTTTTATAAATACCTTATATGGTAACATAGTCCACATAATTTTTACCTACCATACTTTTTTTTTTCTTAACACTATATCCTAAAGATAATTCCATATAGCAGTATACAGAGATATTTCTTATTTCTTCTACATGGTATATATCGTATGAGTGTATCAACAATTTGTTCAACCATTCTTTTATTGATGGATGTTTAGGTCATTTTCAGTCTTCTATCTCAAATATGTTGTAAAAGAATCTCTCTCCCCTCTCTCTCTCTCTCTCTCTCTCTCTCTCTCTGTCTCTCTCAACTTTTTCACATACAGAGTTGAGGGCGAAATTCTTGTTGCCTCATTTTTCAATTTTTTTTGTGTCTATCTCACCTTTGTGCACCTCAAGTGTGGTATAGATTTGGACACATAGTAGTTGCTCAACCCATCATTCATGTGTACAACTTACAAATATATAAATTTACATGAATGAAAATTATGAAATATTGATGAGGCTAGTACAAAGAGTTTATATACTCAAAGATTGATTTATCTTTAAAGAAGACAGCCTTGCATACTGTGATTTCAAAAACTTCTAGCTAATGCATTATGAAAATGCATTTTTAAAAAGATATTCTCTGGTATAGTTTAGGTGTACTTTGAGTGCTCACCAAGTGTCCATGGTGATTAAAGGCTTGGTCTCCATGGTAAAGTTATTGGTAGATGACTAGAACCTTTGGGAGACAGGACCAAGGGGTGATCCTTAGGACACTAGATGAGCTTCTTTGTGTAGCTTCTTTGGTGGTCCTCTGGAGAGGGTTGTTTTAAGAAGAAGAAAAAAAAATAAGAAAGCTTAGTCCCCTCCATTCATATTCTCCTTCTTCCCCTCTCCCCTCTCTCCATCTCCCTTTCCCTCTGCTCCCTCCCTCCCTTCTTCTCCCTCTCTCTCTCTCTCTCTCTCTCTCTCTCTCTCTCTCTCTCTCTGCTAGCTTCAGGGTAAGGAATGGAAGGTAGAGCTAAGATGTGGTCACTACACATGAAGAACTTGGATGCCAGCAGGGAAGATGGACTTCACAGGAATGAATGAATTATAGGACAGTGAATCAATTAAGTACTACAGACCTTGATGACAGAACCATACCTTCATTCATCCTTTGGTGGTGGCTGCCATGCTCATATGAAGAAATACAAACTGTTTCTGGGAACCAGATACTATTCTCTTTTTCACGCTGGTTACTATCAGTACTAACCCCTTGATAAAAAAATATAAATGGGCAAGAAAGAGAATCCAGGATTCAATTCACAGAGAATGGATTAGTCAGGTTTAGTCACTGCAATAAAATACTGGACACAGGCTACTTATCAAACAATGAATTTATCTCACAGTTCTATAGCTTCAGGGGCATGGTTCTTGTACAGTTCTGGTGATGGACCAATGGTGGATGGTGGATGTTGATCTCTCATGGGAGATATCCAATAAACATTTCATTTAAAAATGGGTAAATCCAGAGTTTAACTGAAAACCCTTCCTTCCAGTGCAAACCAAAAAGCTATCATGTAGCAAATCTAATTGTAAGCCTTTTGTTTTAGCTGCCCCAGCAAGGAGAAAGGGGACACTCTCATCACTGCCAGGTAAAAATAGAAATCTAGACTTTCCCCTCAGTCTCTATCCACAACCACGTCCAGGAAGTCCATTACTCCTGGGCTAGGAAGAGAGGACAATTTGGGCTCCCAGTAGGCCTCCTTAGATACCTCCCGGACTAATAGGATTTGGAGTAACACACTACTGCTCCCCTCATGCCTCAAATGACACTATGTAATATCCAAAAGAGGAATAAGGAAATGTATATCTACTCCAAGAGGAACAGAGCAAGCCACTCTTACCTTTCCTGAAGTAGAAGTCTTGTATTGTATTTTTAAAATTCCTTCCTGCTAACATTGATGTGTAGAGAAACGTTTTTACCATTGTGACACTGTTCATTTATTTGATAATTCAGTGGGAATTCTGTGGGTCCTTGCCATATTGCCCAACACTGAATCAGTTCCTGAGGACATAGGATCCCACTGTCCTATGCTGTCTAGTAGAGGAGACAATGTAAAATGATGCTGGCCATAAAACAGATATACGCAAAGAGTTGGAGGAGATGGAAGAGAAGACAATTCACTGAGATAAAGTGAGGGTGAAGGTGGAGTACAGTAAGGAAAAAGTAAGTGTGAAGATAGATTGTGTAAGATTTGCACAAAGACCAGAGCTACAATTTTTCTGAAGGAAATGTCATGCGGACTACACTGGATGGATGGAAACTATTGCATACTTCCCCCTGGGTTGTGGCAGGATTGAGGCTTCTTCCATTCTAGGTTGTTAAGAATGTATCTGTGTATGTATCTAAAATAGTCAAATCAGTGGAAAGGCAGTTCCCAGTGGCTGGGGTAGGGGTAAATGGAATTTACTAATCAAAAGGCATAAATTTTCATCTAAGCAAAACAAATTTTAAAGATCTTCTGTACATGTACCTGTACTCAACAGCAATGTATTGTACACTTAAGAGAGTAAAGTTCATGATGTGTTCTTACCACAACATTTTTTAAAAATTCATAATACCCTCTTTATCCAGCTAGAGCAATTTCAGTCAACAGATTGTCAATTTTAGTTTCCCCAGTCATTGCCATAATCATATTCCCAAAAAAGAAAGTACAACTGCATTTCTTTCAACCGATTAGTGGCCCATTTGGGTCTGCCAGAATTTAAAGTCCTAGAAACAGTTTGCTATGAAGCTTATTTATGTTACTGTTGTCCTGGAATTTTTTTTTTTAAATGGTAGAATAAAAGAGTGAGAAAGTAAATAAAGAAAGATATTAAGGCTAAAAGGAAGAACTTAAACTAAGACTCCACGCTTAAACTTATCACAAGAAGGGGGCTCACATATAAAGGATGTGGTCTGAAATTGATGGGGTTTGGCCAGAACAACATGTTCATCTGGCAGGCCACAGAAGCAGCAGCTATAATCAAGGGAAGGATTTAGCCCTCCAGTACCAACCAACATTGCTGTTGTGGACTCTTCTGGACTGAAAGTCCCCTCACTGTGGGTTATTTGATGGTCCTTTGACCCTGAAGCAGGACCACAAACTCTATTTTATTAACTCTAATTTACTTTAGTGAGGAATCGGGAACAACAAGACCTATAGAATGTTTTCCCAGAGTTGCGTGTGAAATCTCTAACTTAGGATACAGTAGTGTGACATTTGCTAAGTGCACAAGCTAAGAGTTTAAAGGTTCAGGGGAAGAAAAGTATATTGATCGATCCATATTTTTGCTAATATGTTCTTTTCTTCTTCCTGATATTTCAGGATTTCTTCTTTATTATTTCTGTTCTGTTTAGAAAACTTCCATTAGCCTTTCTTTTAGGGCAGGTCCGCTGACCTCATGCCCTTTTAGTTGTCCTTCATATGAAAATGTCTTGATTTCCTCTTCATTTCTAAAAGGTTTTTTGGTTTTTTTGGCAGAGGTTGTTTTGTGGGTGTTTTTTTTGTTTTGTTTTGTTTTGTTTTGCTGCAAAAAGGACTCTGGGAGTTTTTTTCTTTTGACACTTGAAAAATGTTTCTTTCTGCCCTCAGTTGTTTCTGATGAGATACAATCTGTCATTTGAATTTTTTTCTTTTTCTCTTTTCAAAGTATTCCTTTCCCTTTGTTTTATTTCATTTAATTATTTGTATGTATAGGGATTAAACCCAGGGCCTCACAAATATTAGGCAAGTGCACTACTACTAAACTACATCCCCAACCCTTCCCCTGCCTTTGGTTTTAGAAATGATTAATATGCTAGTTCTTTCAGTGATCCCACTGCTAGGTATCTTATCTCAAAGAGCTTAAGACATCCTACTACCAAAAAAAAAAAAAAAAAAAAAAAAAAAGACAGTACTATGGCGACACATCCATATGATATTTATACCAGCCCAACTCCTTATAGCTGAATCCTGGAAATGGCCTATATATCCATCAACGGATCATTGAATAAAGAAAATGTGGCATCTATATATAATGTAATATTACACTGCTATAAAAAATGACAGATTTGAGACATTTGTATGAAAATGGATGTACCTGGAAAATATAATGTTGAGTGAAATATACTTTGTGATATCTATTTCAATGAGAAAAAGTACAAACAAAGAGAAGAATAAAGGATGGACAGAAGGGGATAAGGAGATGGATCTCTTACAATAGGGCAGTGACCCAAGGAGAAAAGCATGAAGGATGAGAAGCGGGGGAGTGCAACTGTGTTAGTCAGCTATCCTATACTATAGCAAAGTACCTGAGATAATCAACTTATAAGAGAGAAGAGTTGTTTTGGCTCACAATTTTAGTGATTCTAGTCTATGATCATGTGGACCCATTTCTTTTGTGCCAGTGGTGAGATAGAACATCAAGGGAGAGCATGAGGGAGCAAAGCACTCACCTCATGGTCAGAAAGTGAAAGGGAACGAGGGAGGAGGACGGGAAGGGAGAGAGGACGAAGACAGATCTTATGACTTGTGATTACAAAATGAGATTGTAAATGTTTTAAAAATCATGACAGCCTATAGGCCATATCCACTGAATGTTCACAAAGTTCATAGTGTGAAAAAAGATTGCTACTTGGTAGGTTGACCAAAGATTTTAATGTCCAAGTGTCTCAGTCTAATCTAAGTCTGGCCATGAACATAGACTATTGTGACCATATGGAGAGGAAACTTCTCTGAACCAGCCAGTCAGAGCCAGGGAAGCTGGTCTAGTGACTGAGATATAAAACTTCTGGATGTCCCACAGAATGATGGGGTGCTACTGAGGCCTTCAAGATGGCCCCCAGATCTCACTTGAGGTGAATCAGAAGTGCAATGCCCTTGAAAGTAGGCAGGAAGAGGTCCATTGGTAAAATGGTTAGTAACTGGCGCTTTGGGGAAAAGTCTTGATTTGTATTGTTTGCCAACCCCCACTGTGCAAATAGTCCCACCATAGCCAATTTCAATCTAAGAATCAGGCTTCACTAAAGGTGAAGTCAGGAAAAGATGTTCAGTAGCATGATATTACATAGTCCACATAAGATAATCAGAAATAACTTCAACAGCATAGATATGAGTAAAATCCAATAAAATAAGAAGGAAGTCATGTGCTCTGAGTTTTTATCTTTCTATAAAATTTACTTAATTGTAAGTTTAACTCAATTTTTAATTTTTTTGACAGGTTCTCATCATGCAGTTTAGGCTGGCCTCGAAATCACTATATAGTCCAGGCTGGCCTCAAACTCGTGGCAATCCTCCTGCCTCAGCCCACTTAGTGTTAGGGTTACAGGCATGTGCCATTTTTGCCCAGCAATTTTCAGTGTTAGTAGCTGTATTTAGTAGCTGGCTTTCAGAATGCCTTTTGTAAAAAGTTAAAAAGTAATGATTAACCCTTGAGAGCCGATATCAGTGTGCTCTAACATGCCACTGGTCAGTGTTTTATTTTATGAAGAAATATTGACTGGAAAGTGAACTAGTAAAAGGACAGATTTTTTTTTATAAAGGTTTAACTCATGCAAGGAAGTAAAACAAAAAAATAAAATAGTTTTAAAGTAATCTCAATGGATGTTTTTACTTATATAGGTTTAAATCTGAACCTGAAATTCAAAATCTAAAATACTACAAAATTCAAATTTGAAATCTAAACTCTGAAACATTCCAAAATTCAATAATTTTAAGCACACCAGCATGACACCACAAATGGAAAATTACACATCTAAGTTCACATGATGAGTCACAGTCAAAACACAGGTGCACTAAAAATATTGTGCAAAGTCATCTTCAAGCAATATGACTAACATGTAATGATACATAAAAGAATTTCCTCACCAAGCTTCCTCATTAAGTTTTCCTTGAGCTCCGGGTTAGAAACTCCCTCTGCTTTAAGTGTTTTGGTGAATCTTCCATGAAACATATCAAATACTAACAGTGCCAAAAAGTTGAAAGTAACTTCTTGCCCAAATATAATTCATGCTCTATATAAATCCTCCTTTAAGCATTACAAAGCACACGAATCCTCCATTGTGCACAATTCCACTTTTAGCAGTTTCAGTTACCCCTGGCCAACTGTGGTCAAAAATATTAAATGGAAAATTCAAGAGAGAACCAGAAGCCACATCCACATACATTTTATTACAGTATATTATTATAATTATTCTATTTTATTCTTTGTTGTTGTTAACCTCTTACTGTACCTAATTTGTAAATTAAATTTTATCATAGGTACATACATATAGGAAAAAATATATAGGATTTGGTGCTATCCATGGTTTCAGGTATTTGCAGGGCAATCTTGGAATTCATTCCCTTAGATAAGGAAGAACTACTCCTATAATCTGTAAAGAATCAGGTTCTTACATAACTAAAAGTTACTTACCTAGAGATCATTCAGCATCTTCCCTCTAAACATTCATTAGGGTAATATTTGGGGATAGGAAATTTGAAAGATTTGCAAAGACATAGAATTGATTGGCTGATATTTTTCTAAAATTTCACAATAAATTCTATTAGCATAAAATATTCCTCTACATATGTAAAACAAAGAGAGTAGAAATCCGAGACCCAATTGCCTTCTACAACTGAACATAGCTGGAAACAATGATATACTCAAGACCAAGCATGAATCCATCTTTCCACAGTGAGGCACTGTATGACTCAGAAACATCTTATGTAACCTGAACCATCTATGAAGCGTATAAGTTGTAAATCAAAGATAACAAGGACACATATTTTCAAACACTGCCTGTAGCAGGATGATCACAACCTTGAAGTGCTCCAGGAAACTAATTTCTGTTACATATACAAATAATTTCACAAAGAAAACATACATAGAATACTTCCAATGGATAGAGGACTATTAACATAAGTGTATGGTCCATTCTAAAGTTTATTTCCACATAAACATAATGTGACGGTTAATTGATTGTGTCACCTTGAGTAAGAGAGGCTCAGCTAAACCAGCTCAGCCATGGGTGTGGAAGACCACTCTGGGGTGGCTTGTCACCTGGATGGTATAGAAGGGATGTGAAAGGGGACAGACCTGCTTCTGTTTTTTCAGAGGAGCTCCAGTATTTACCTGTGCCTTGGAGGGCATCTCCTGGCTTCCAGAGCACTCTTTTGTTTCCCAGAATAGACTCCAGCCTTTCATTGCAGACACATTGGCCTCCTGATATGGGCTCTCCAGTGAGCCACAGACCTTTGACTGAATCCTTTGGTCTCCAGTGTGCAGAAAGATCTTTTGCACTCTTCCACAACCAACTCTTTGAGTGGCCATTGTAAATCAACCTTGTAAATTCTTATGCATTTGTATATCTACTGTTGTATCTGTTTCTCTAGTAAACACTGACTGATATACACAGTTTTAATCTAGATATATGCTTTTAAAAATACACTAATTTCTTCAAAATCTTCCATGCTGAATATACTTAGTTTCTGGATATAGTACCTAGAGCCTGTGAAAGTATCTTGGCGATAGCCTTTCTAAGGCTCTCCAATGTTCTTCCTGTCCTTAGTTTAAACTCACACACCCAAACTCACACACTTCCTCATAACACAATAAAGGCATTATTGAAGCCAAAAACTCAACATCTCACTTTTGCTCCTTCTCCCAGACCTGGTCACTTACAGTTGTATGTTTCTAGTGTTTATCAAGAGGAACCAGATTAAGAAACCACTGGTGTCCGTGTTGAGAGGGATTCACCTACCTCTTCAAGATGGTGGTCAGAACCCCATCAGGGAGCTTCCAAGAAAGGAGATTTCAAACTGGTCAGTTGACACACTTCTCTCCTTGGCAGGACTAAGAAGACTCCAAAACACTGACAGTTCTGGTCCTGTGACCATTAATCATTATATTTCAACTTAAGCGGGTTGAGAAAGGCCTCTCAGACTAGTAAGTCACAGTTCTGGGTGTGTCTTTGGATGAGGGACAAGTAGACCAGCAAACTGAGAGAAGAAAATCCACCCCAGACACAGGTGGCACCAATCCATAGGCTTGTAGCCTGGATGCAATAAAAAGGAAAGAAGGAAGTGTTCCAGTTTGAAAGAGTGCCAGTCTTTACTGTCACCTTGGGTATCAGTCTCCAATTTCTTCAGCCTTCCAACACAGACTTGCACCGGTGACCCACCAATTACCTTCCAGACCTTTGACCTCTGACTGATGCTGCATCCTTGATCCTTCTTATTCTGCAGGTTCTTTTTGGCTGAGCAGATACTGGATTCTCCAGCTCAGCAGCACACAGAGAGCCAGTGTGGACTCTCCTGCAACTATCCTGCAAATGTCAATTGTAGACTCTCCTGCTCCTTACCTCGTAAGCATGCCTAAGAATCCCCCTTCGAGGATTACATACACATATATATTTTTTCTATTGATTCTCTTCCTCTAAATATCCTTAACCAATAAAAGTCCTCAACATCTTTCTCCTTAATGCTAACTGAAGAAATATTTGACGCAGATCCTCTCTTCCACACGATGTCTAATTCTTTATGGTATAAGAGGTGAGTTAGAGGAAACCCTACAATTCTATTTAGTCCACATGTGTCCTTGCTAAACTGAATTGCTCTTGTGCCTTAAATAATTTCCCAGCTCCTTGCACTTGTATGTGTGCCTGCCTTCAGCAGAAGCATCATCTTCCCTCTCTCTCCAATCCCTGTGCATGCATACAAATCCACTCCATTCAACAGCCATATCCAAGGCCTTCACCTCCATGATTCTTTACCAAATGCCTAGTAAGGGTTCATTTCTAGGCCAGGCATGGTAGTGCATCCCAACACTTTGGAAAGATGAGGCAGAGGGATTGGAGGTTCAAACCCAGCCTACACAACTAAGTAAGACTCTGACTTAAAAATTCAAAATGATAAATAAATTGAGGGCTGGGGTTTTAGCTCAGTGCAAAGACCCTCGGTGCAATCCTCAATACCAAAAACATTTTTTTTCTCCTTCCTCTCCCAGTATTCCATGGTGCTTTATTCATGCCCCACGTTTAGGATTTATCACTTCCTTCTTTACTTTTTAGATATTCATATTTATCTTATCTCCCTTATTAGACTCTAACTTCCTTTAAGAGAAAGTCTTTGTCTGATTTATCTTCGTACCCACTTGCTCCCACAGAGTGTTAGTTCAGCATCAGCAGCATAATAGGAACTCAGTAAATACTTCACAAATGAATGAATACACTAATGAATGAATAAATAAAATCTTCCAAGAAAAGCCTAGCACCCCTGGTCAAAGCTGTGGCACCAACCATTCATTTATTCAAATACTCCTGCTCCAGCCATGCCTCACTTCTCCCCACCTCTGCAGTAAATAGAAGCTACAATAAGAGGACAGCTCATCACTGTCAAATGTGACTTCTACCCCTTGAGGTGTGAAGCGCCAAACACACAGTAAGCCCCATAGCCCATTCTCTGGGCACATTCTAAACCCATACCTTACAGCCACATCAAATATGGGACTCCAGGGTCCACCAGTCAAGAAACCTGGGTGTACAAGTTTTCCAGCTGTTTCCCTTAGACTCCTGTATTCCAAGAAGGTGAAAAAGGTAGAATAATAGAGTGTTGGAATCCCCAGCCACATGTGTATACTCTCTCACACTGTGCTTCACCCACACCAGTTTTGGTTTTCATCTATTTTATATTTTAGTTTCCACAGAAGATTTCATGATGGGAAAGTTCCTATCTTTAAAGAGAGAGAGAGAGAGATTTCAAAAAAATCTAGTCTAGAAAGAAATTAAAGGAATAAAGATAGTAAAGGAAGACCTGGCATGTAAAGGTACATGATCCCAGTAATGAATGTAACTGTACTGTCTACCTAGAATGTACCAATAAATTCAATTTAATTTTTAAAAAATATATAGGAAAGGAAGAAGTTAAACTGTCATTATTTGATGACAATATGATACTCTACATTGAAGAATCAAAAAATTCCACCAATAGACTTCTAGACTTAAGTGATACTTTTAGCAGAGTAGCTGGATACAAGGTCAACACTCAAAAATCAGTAGCCTTCTTGTACACAAATAACAGATTCACTGAGAGAGAAATTAGGGAAACAATTCCTTTCACAATAGCATCCAAAAAAATGAAGTATCTAGGAATCAATCTAACAAAAGAATCAAAAGACCTCTACACTGAAAACTACAGCACTCTGAAAAAAAGAGATTAAAGAGGATATAACAAACTGGAAAGATATCCCTTGCTCATGGGTTGGAAGAATCAACATAGTGAAAATGGCCATACTATCAAAACTGCTATACAGACTCAATGCAATGCCGATTGAAATTCCAACACTATATTTCACAGAACTAGAAAAAATAATCCAAAATTCATTTGGAACCAGAAGAGACCTAGAATAGCAAAAGCCATCCTAGGCAACAGAGACATGGCAGTGGGTATAACAACTCCCAATTTGAAACTATACTACAAAGCCACTGTGATAAAAACAGAATGGTGCTAGAATAGATTTGAAGATACAAAAACAACTCCAGATGTACTCAGCTACCTCATCTTTGACAAAGGAGCCAACCATGCTCCCTGGAGGCATACTAGCCTCTTTAATAAATGATGTTGGAAAAACTGGTTTTCAACCTGTCAAAGATTAAAACTAGACCCTTATCTTTCACCATGCACTAAACTAAAATCCAAGTGCATTAAAGATCTAAATATTAAAAAAGAGTCACTAAATTTGCTGGAAGATAAGTAAGGCAGAAGTTTTGAAGACATTGGCATAGGAAAAGATTTTATGAACAAATCCTCAGTAGCATGGGAACTAGCACAAAGAATCAACAACTGGGATCTCATCTTATTAAAAAGTTTCTGTACTGCAAAATAAGCCAACAGAGCTAAAAGACAACCCACAATGTGGGAAAAAAAATTTTTACCAGCTGCTCCTCAGATAAAGGACTATTATCTAGAATATATAAAGAACTCAAAAAAATCAGCCCCCCAAATATAGACTCAATTCAAAAACGGGCATCTGAAATGAACAGACATTTCTCAGACAAAGAAGTAAGAACAGCAAGTAAATATATGAAAAAATGTTCCACGTCACTGGTCATTCTAGAGATGCAGATGAAAACAACACTGAGATTCCACCTCACCCCACAAAGAATGGCTGCTATCAAGAAATCAACCAATAACAAATGTTGGCGGTGTTGCGGGGAGAAAGGAACCCTTCTCCATTGTTGGTGGGAGTGCAGAGTGGTGCAACCACTATGGGAATCAATATGGAGATACCTCAAAGAGCTGGGACTAGAGGTTCCATTTGACCCAGCCATCCCTCTGCTGGGTACCTTTCCAAAAGAATTTTAAAAATCATATCACAGTGATATGTACAAACCTATGTTTATAGTGGCAAAGTTTGTAATAGCTAAAAAGTGGAAATAGTCCATTTGCATATCAGTTGGAGACTGGATAAAGAAGATGTGATTTTCTATAAAATGGAATACTACTCAGTCATAAAGAATGAGAAATTAGATTCACTCATAGGCAAATGGATACATATTGAGGATATGCTCCTAAGTGAAATAAATAAGTCACACCTGTGTAAATACTGAATAGTTTCTCTGGTGTGAAAAACTATAATACTACATAAGATCTTAATGAGATAATTGACCATGTGTAATAGGAAGAAAAGGGCTAAAGGTGTAGGGAAAGTGGGAAGGGTAGGGGAAAGGTAATAAGGGAAAAGAAAACATATTACAAAATGAAAAAATGGAAATAAAGTGTTTGTAAATGGTGAGGGGAGAAGTGGTGAAGGGACGGCAGGGGTGAGGGGATAAAATGAGAACCAAGACCTGTCGTGTAAAGGTACAAGATCCCAATAATGAATGTAATTGTACTGTATACCTAAAATGTACCAATAAACTCAATAAAAGAAAAAAACTATAATGGTACATAAGATCCTAATGATATAATTGGCCAAGTAAAATAGGAAGAAAAGGGCTAAAAGTGTAGGGGAAGTGGGAAGGGTAGGGGAAAGATTATAAGGGAAAAGAATAAAAAACATGAGAAAATGAAAAATGGAAATAAAGTATTTATAAATAGAGAAGGGAGGAGGGGGTGAAGGGAGGGATAAGGGGAAAAAATGAGAACCAAGATCTGTCATGTAAAGGTACAAGATCCCAATGATGAATGTAACTGTATTGTATACCTAAAATGCACCAATAAACTCAATGAGAAAAAGAAAGAAAAAAAATCTAGTCTAGTCACATGTTATATATGATCTTCAGGAAGTCAAGAGATTAGAATTGAGCCCCAGCCCCTAATACTTGGTACAATGCCATAGACTTAATTAGGAAGGTGGCATCAGGTAAGAAGTGAAATTACCCAGGTCCTAATTTGGCAAGGGCCTTCTCTCAGCTTTGGTTTTTCTCATTTTCAAAACAAAAGGGACTGATCTAGAATGGTACTGTCCCATAGAAATGAGAAAATGAAAATGTCCTACATTTGTAGGACAAATATGGAAACTACCAACATTTGAAACTACAAATATAGAAACTACCAACCCACAGGTGGCTAGTGAATACCTAAAATGTGGCTACTTACAATTAAGGAATTGGATTTGAAATTTTAATTTAATTTTAATTTTAGTAGCTGTCTGTGGCTAACAGCTACCATGTTAAGAAAGCACAGTCCAGGACACAATCTCTAAGCACCCATTGCTCTAAATTTCCAAATCTCAAAATAATCTGCCTCTGCCTCACTCCTCTGGGAAGCAGGCCTTGGCATTTATAATGGTCTCCACCACCAGTCACCGCGTGCATACAAGTACATTTCAATTCAAAGAACTAAAGTTATCCTTCCTCAAAACAAACAGTAGGGGTCTCCATTACTCAAAACATCCTCTATTGTAATTGAGTCAAAAGCTCCAGTGAAAAAAAGTCATGGGCTTAGTCAAGGTGCTGTCACTCTGCTGCAACTGGACGAAGGAATCCAATCACCGTACTGGAAATCCCTGAATGCCAGGCCTCTGGACAGTTTCCCTACAGGACAGAAAGCTTGTTCACAAAGCCCCAGCTAGCTACCCCTCAGTTACCTTCAGTGATTCTCCCCTATCCCAGGACCCTAGAGTCCCTTCTATGTTTCCTCAAATATTCCACATTTTACCTAAGACAAAATCAAAACAAAAATAAAGACCACTATAACATTTGCCAAAGTTGTACTGTGCAAAGTAAATGTGTAAGGCATTCCCCTTGACTATCCTCCTCCCAAGAAGCAGAAATTGTAACCTCAAAGTAAAATAAGTAGGCTGGAGTGGGGGCCACAGGGCTGAATCCGGATTTCCTACATCTCTGCATCCACTGCAAACACTGGCCAAATTCATTCTCTTATCAAACCCTCAGTTTGAGAGAGGGTTTCAGATATCACTGTTGCACACATCCCTATGACAGATACAGTGCAAGCACTGACATCATTGTTGTTCAGGCAAAGGAACATGAGTTCCAGAGACAGCCTGGATTTGCATGCCCGGTCACAATTCACTGTGTCAAATTGCTTACTTCTCCTGAAACCAGTATCCTCATGTATAAACAGATGGGGAAAACTGTAAGAGATCATAACAGTGGCAGACCTGTATGTGTATATTGTTATTAGAGAAGAGAAGTTGCTGTTCCATTCTTATTCTTTAAAAAAAAAGAAAGAAGTGCTAACCTGGAGATTTTTCTACATCAAATAATCTCATGAACTACCTCATTTATTGTTCTCAGCTTATTGAAAATTTTTATTTTAACTAATGACACTTTAATTGACCTTTCACTTTCACAGTTGCCTAGTTTATAGCACCCATAAACTTATACATGCACACTTCACCCCTTCCTTCATCACAGTACTTCACAACTAACTTCCCAGAGCACCCTAGGATACCACTATACACCTTCCTACATGTCAGCTAGGAAGATAAACAATCTCATTATCCACTTATTCTCTGTCATAGTCCATCCTTTTTTTGGTCATAGTCCATCTTGTGTTGCTATAACAGAACACCTGAGACTAGATGCTATTGTTTGGATCTTGAACGTCCCTCCAAAGGTATATATGTTAAATACTTGGCCCCAGAGAAAAACTAGAGTATTGGGAGGTGGTAGAATCCTTAAAATGTGGGACCTAGTGATAGACCCTTAGGTCATTGAAGGCCTGCCTTTGAGAGGGATCATGGGACTCCAGGACCCCCTTGGTCCTCTTCTGTCCCTGGTTCCTGCTATAAGTTGTCTTGCTCCACTATGACATGCTCTATCACCCGGGCCTAAAAGCTATGGGTCAGCCCAATTATGGCCTGGAACCCCTGAAACAATGAGTCAAAATTAGCCTTTTCTTTTATAAGTTAATTATCTTGGGTATTTTGTTGTAGTGATGGGAAGTTGATTAAAATACTGAGTGATTTATAAAGAATAGACTTCAGTTTCTTCAAATTCTGGAAGTATGGAAGTCCAAGGTAAAGGGGCTTAAATCAAGCAAGGAGTATTTTTTTCTAAGTTATCCCTATGGTGAAAGACAGAAGAACAGAAGAACAAGGAGGTGGGAGGAGAAACAAACTCATCCTTTTATCAAGAATCTGCTCCCTGTGGTAATGGTATTAACCTATTCATGACAGCAAAGCCCTTGTGACGTAATCATCTCTTAAAGATCCTACTATCAATATTTTGCATTGGGAATTAGGTTTACAACCCATGAACTTTGGGGGACATATTGAAACCATAGCATTCTATGCCTGGCCATCAAAATGTATGTCTTTCTCACATGCAAAATACATTCATTCCATCCTAAATAGCCCCCCAAAAACTCATTTCAACATCAGCTCAGGAGTACACAGTCTCATCTGAATGAGCTATGAGTGAGACTCAATATATGATTCATCCAAAGGCAATTTCCTCTCCAGCTGTGAGCTTGTGGAATTAACAAGTTATATGCCTCCAAAATACAATGGTGGGACAGGAATAGAATAGGCATTCTCATTCCAAAAAGGAGACATAGGCAAGAAGAAAGAGGTAACTGGTCCCAAAAGCCCAAAACTCAACAGGAAAAAACACTGTCTTAAAACTGGAGAATAACCTCCTTTAATTTCATTTCCCACATCCTCAGCATTCTGTCTTTGATAGTCTTTGAAATGTAGTATTTCAGGGCCCCAGAGGTCACAAACTGAACCTACAGAATTACCACCAGGTGGATATCACTAGATCCCACTGCTTATATCCTCCAGGGTAGTGGATTAAGACACACCCAGGCCTGCTTGCTGAAGCTGGGGTAGTGAAGGAATGCACAAGAATGTAGAATGTAGGGAGCAGAGTCCCATGGCAACCTGAGCAGTAAATGCTGAGGTCCTAGGGATGAATCTCCGGAAACCATGCCCTGTTGTGGGCCTGTGATGGATGAGCCTGCCTTGAAAATCTCCAAAATGCCTTTAGAGGCTTTCTCCCAACATCTTGATGAATAGCTGTTGGCCACCTTCTATCAGGTACATCCCTTTAGCAAACAGGCCCTTGGCCAACCCTTTGTTCACTCTCTCCTAAACGCACTTTTTATTTTTTACATGTCAGGCTGAAATTTTTAAATTTTTTTACTTTTTCCTTTTAACGTAAAAATGTTACATTTAAATTTTTCTCTTCTCTCATTTTACTATAAGTGGCCAAAAGAAGTTGTGATGCACCTTTAATACTTAGATATTTCTTCAGCCAGATATCCTAGTTCATTGTTTTCAAGAGCTACTTTCCACAATGTCCTAGGACTTGGAGGTAATTCTGCTAAGTTCTTTGCCACTGTATAACAAGAAAAGCCTTTTTTCTATTTTTGGATACCTTTTCAATTCTGAGACCTGATCAGAATGGTGGTCTTAGAGTTCTACCGACATTCTAACCACAGATTTTGCCTATAGATTTCATTTTCTAAGCCCTCACCTGAATCACCTTTCGTATCCCATTTGTAACAATCTAGACCTTTTTCAGCCTGTTCTTCCAAAATGTTCACCTTCTCTCCACTGCCTGCTTCCAAAGCTGCTTCCATATTTTCAATATGGTATTTATTATATAAACATCCCCATTTCTCAGTAACAATTTTCTTAGTTTGTTTTGTGCTATATAAGAGAATGCCTGAGATTGGATTATTTATAAAGAACAGGTACTTATTTATTATAGCTCTGTAAGCTGTGAAGTCCGAAGTTAAGGGACCCACATCTGGCAAGGAACTTGTTGCTGATTCATGAATGGTAGAAGGCAGAAGAACAAGAGAGCACATACAAGACAGAGAGAAAAGGAAAACATGTTGAACTTATCTTTTTTTTTTTCAGCTTTAATTGAGTTTATTGGTACATTTTAGGGATACAGTACAGTTACATTCATTTTTGGGATCTTGTACCTCTACATGACAAGTCTTGATTCTCATTTTTTCCCTTTACCTCTGCCCTCCCTTCACCCCTCTTCCCCTCCCCATCTACAAACACTTTATTTCCATCTTTTCATTCTCTCACATTTTTTTCTTTTCCCTTTTTACTCTTCCCCTAACCATCCCGCCTTCCCTACACCTTTAGCTCCTTTCTTCCCATCTCTAAATGTCAGTAATCTTATTAGAATCTTATGCATTGTTGCAGATTATTCACACCAGGGAAATTATTCGGTATTTACACATGTGTGACTTATTTATTTCACTTAGGAGTATATCTTCAGTATCTATCCATTTTCCTATGAATGAATCTATTTTCTTATTCATTATGGCTGAGTAATATTCCATTTTAAAGAAAAACCACATCTTCTTTATCCAGCTTCCAACAGATGGGCAAATGGGCTGTTTCCAAGATTTAACTATTACAAACTGTGCCGCTATAAACATGGGTGCACATACTTCTCTGTGATATGATTCTTTTAGTTCTCTTGGAAAGATACCCAACAGAGGGATGGCTGGGTCAAATGGAACCTCCAGTCCAAGCTCTTTGAGGTATCTCCGTATTGATTTCCATAGTGGTTGCACCAGTCTGTACTCCCACCAACAATGGAGAAGGGTTCCTTTCTCCAAACAACCCCGCCAACATTTGTTATTGTGTGATTTCTTGATAGCAGCCATTCTTTGTGGGGTGAGGTGGAATCTCAGTGTTGTTTTCATCTGCACCTCTCGAATGACCAGTGATGTGGAACATTTTTTCATATATTTTCTTGCTGCTTTTACTTCTTTGTATGAGAAATGTCTGTTCATTTCGGATGCCCATTTTTGAATCGGGTCTTTATATTTGGGGGGACTGATTGTTTTGAGTTCTTTATATATCCTTGATAATAGTCCTTTGTCTGAGGTACAGCTGGTAAAAATTTTTTCCCACATTGTAGATTGTCTCTTAGTTCTGCTGATGGTTTCTTTTGAAGTACAGAAGCTTTTTAGTAAGATGAGATCCCAGTTGTTGATTCTATCTGCTAGTTCCCATGCTACTGAGGATTTGTTCATAAAGTCTTTTCCTATACCAATGTCTTCCAGAGTTCTGCCTAACTTACCTTCCAGCAAGTTTAATGTTTCTGTTTTAATATTTAGATCTTTAATCCATTTGGATCTTAATTTACTGCATGGTGAAAGAAAGGGTCTACTTTTAACCTGTGGCAGGTTGACATCCAGTTTTTCCAACACCATTTATTAAACAGGCTATCTTTCCTCCACTGAG
>NW_022900913.1:40550560-40551525 GCF_012274545.1 Fukomys damarensis
TTGGATTCTTTTTTCTAGTTCTGTGAAGTATAGTGTTGGAATTTCAATTGGCATTGCATTGAATCTATATAGCAGTTTTGGTGTTATGGCCATTTTCACTATGTTGATTCTTCCTACCCAGGAGCAGGGGATATCTTTCCATTTTTTTATATCCTCTTCAGTTTCTTTTTTCAGAGTGCTGTAGTTTTTAGTGTAGAGATCTTTTGTTTCTTTTGTTACACTGATTCCTAGATACTTCATTTTTTTGGATGCTATTGTAAAAGGAATTTTTTCCCTTATTTCTCTTTCTGTCTGTCTGTTATTTGTGTATAAGAAGGCTATTGATTTTTCGGTATTCACCTTGTATCCAGATACTTTACTGAATCTGTCAATTAAGTCTAGAAGTTTTTTGGTGGAGTTTTTTGGCTCTTCAATGTAGAGTATCATATCATCAGCAAATAATGACAGTTTAAATTCTTCCTTTCCTATTTTTATTGCTTTAATTTCTTGCTCTTGTCTAATTGCTGTGGCTAATGTTTCCAGAACTATATTGAAGAGAAATGGTGATAATGGGCATCCTTGTCTTGTTCTGATTTTAACATGAAGGTTTTCAGTTTTTGGCCATTCAATATGATGTTGGCTGATGGATTTTCATAAATAGCCTTTATTAAATTGAGGTATAGACCATCTATTCCAATTTTTGCAGGGTTTTTATCATGAATGGGTGCTGAATTTTATCACATGCTTTTTCTGCATCTATTGAGAGGATCATATGGTTTTTGTCCTTGACTTTGTTAATATAATGTATTGCATTTATTGACTTTCGTATGTTGAACCACCCTTGCATCTCTGGAATAAATCTGACTTGGTCAGGATGGATAATCTTCTTAATAATCTTCTGTATTTTGTTTGCTAGTATCTTATTAAGGATTTTTGCACCTATATTCATTAAGGAGATTGGTCTGTAGTTCTCCTTTTTGGTTGTA
>NW_022900913.1:40552225-40552582 GCF_012274545.1 Fukomys damarensis
ATTTATACCTGTTCTGTGAGCCAGTATGTGGTCTATCTTGGAGAATGATCCATGTGCAACTGAAAAGAATGTATATTCTGATTTTGGGGGGTGGAATACTCTACAAACACCTATTAAGTCCATGTGTTCCAAAGCTTGGTTCAGTTCTATTATTTCATTGTTGATTTTCTGCCTAGATGATCTGTCAATTTGTGATAGTGGGGTATTTAAATCCCCCACTACAATTGTATTAGTGCTTATTTGGTTTTTCATGTTACTTAATATTTGTTTTATATAGTTGGGGGCATTTATATTTGGTGCATATATGTTTATGATTGTCAGCTCTTCCTCTTGAATTGTTCCCTTTACAAGGATGTA
>NW_022900913.1:40552889-40584238 GCF_012274545.1 Fukomys damarensis
GATATGTTCTCTTATTCTTGTCATGTTATTGTCCTTTTGTTGACTCTTTTTACTTTTTCTCCCATCTCCTTTTAGTTTCTTGCCTTGCCTATTTGATTTGGTCTGTTGGGCCTCATGTTATTGTGAATTTCGTTGTCCTTTTCTCGGATATTGTTTAGAATTCCTTGCAGTGCTGGTTTGGTGTTCATGAAATTTCTCAGGTGCTCTTTGTCGTGGAAGTATTTTATTTCCCCATCTATTTTGAAAGAGAGTTTTGCAGGATACAAAAGTCTAGGTTGGAGATTCTTTTCTTTTAGGACTTGGAATACCTCACTCCAGGCTCTCCTTGACCTAAGGGTTTGTGTTGAAAAGTCTGCTGTGATTCTAATGGGCTTCCCTTTGCATGTGATTTGTTTCTTTTCTCTTACTGCTTGTAGTATTTTGTTTTTCTGTTGGATTTCTGGAATCTTGATTATTATATGTCTAGGTGTAGATTTTTTTTGATCGTGGCTAGTTGGGGTTCTATATGCCTCACTTATCTGTATGTCTAATTCTTCCCTTCTGTTTGGGAAGTTTTCTGTCATTAATTCTGTGAAGAGCTTTTTTATATCATTTGTGTTTTCTCCTGTTTTTTCATGAATTCCTATCAGTCTTATGTTATTTTTCTTTGTATCGTCTAGGAGTTGTTGGATTGATTTCTCATGATCCCTTACTGTTTTTAATAGACCTCTTTTTTCACGGTCACTGACTGCTATCCTATCTTCTATATCTGAAATTCTATCTTCGCAATCTTTTATTCTGTTTCGTACACTTTCAATAGAGTTTTTAATCTCCTGGATATCTGTTTGAATCTGTTTTATGGATTCCATTTCTTTCCTCTGTTGGGCATTCATTGTTTCCATGTCTTTCTTATGCTGAGTCTTCATGGCTTCTATCACAGTCTTGAGCTCATCTATTTTTTTCTCAGTTTCTGCTCTAGAGTCTCGAATCATGACTTCTATTTTGCTCATCATCTCTCTGGCTAGCTGGGAAATTATTTCTGATTTGAATTTTTCTAGAGCCTGATTGATCAGTTTTGTTACCTCCTGTGCTATGGGTCCAGGGAGTCCTGTTGGTTCACTATCAGACTTTTCATCCTCATTTGTCCTACTATTTGCCATTGGTGAACTGGAAATCTGTTTTTGTGTCTTGCTTAAGTGTTTTCTCATTTTTATTTTTATTGTTGGGTTGTCCTTCTTTAATTTCTGGGTATTACTTAAATCTTCCTAATATAGTTGCATTTTAGCTTTTGAGTTTCTAATGACTCATAGACATTCTCATTTTCATAATATCAGAGAAAACAACTCTTTAAATCAATCACAACCCTTTATCCCAATTGTTACGTTCAGCAGCCCAATAGGATCAGGCACAGCTTGCAAATTGACCACTTGTGGTAGTCATTAATGTATCACCTTTAACTCATGTGAATTAAATTAATTTCAAGAAGCATCCCATAATATGTTTGCAGTGAATATGCTTTTCAATATAGCATCTTTACCATTTAGGATGGGGGGTTAGACTTAGAATGAGAGGATTAGATAAGTGAAAGAATTGGAGCAGGTTTGAAGAGAATCCAGAGAATGTAGAATTACCTTACTATCTTTACAAAGCTATTAACTTCAGCGGGGATAGAGAGAGTGCAGGAATAAGGACAGGAATATATCCCCTTAACAGTAACAGGCGCTTGCCTTCCCTTGAAGGTACAGAGCATGAGTGAGGTAAAATGACTGGAGAAAAGAACATAAAGAGAAACCCCTCCTAAAAACAAAAAATAATAAAAGAAGAAGTCTGAGTTGGGGCAGGAGCTGGAATAAAAAGAGAGATGAGGGATAATATGGTAGAGCAAGAGACTGAGTTTGAGAGACAGTACAGAAAAAAGAAAGAAATTTTAGGGTGGAATGAGGAAAAGAAAAAAGAGAAAAAAAAGAATTTGAAGGGCCTCTTTCAGACTGTCTCTGTTCTCATATTATACCACATGTACAGCCATATGCAGAACTGAATCCCCTGGTCTCAGCTAGCCAATGGCAGTTCCCCACGACTGAGACTGAACACAGTCCACAAGGCCTAACTTGAGTTTCCCTACCCTCAGGGTTGAACTCCACTCAGTTCTACTACAGTTTTCCCCTGCCCTTTCTTTAAAGATGTTCAAAGTTGGGAGCTCAGAAAACTACCCTTCATGAGAACCTATGCCTCTGCAGAGTTGGTCTAAGGACTGGCCCAATCAGGAGGTTTGAGAACCGGGATGGGGGAGGTCATGGGGGTGTTTCAAGGGCGCCCGCGCAGCTACCTTACTGGGTCTGTTGTCGCGCAGTCTGGGAGGTTGCTCACCCGCCGGGTGATCTCAGGCAGGCAGGCAGCTGAAGAGACCTGAACTTATCTTTTTAACCATTCCCAAGATAACTAATCCAATCCTGCTATAACATAATTAATTTACTCCAATCACCCCTAAAAATTACTACTTCTCAATATTATTGCATTAGGGATTAAGTTTCCAACATATGAAGTTGGTTGAGATATTCAGACTATAGCATCCCCAAATATCATCCTTTAGATGTTATTAAATCTAATATAATAAAATGGCCTGATGGATAAAGCAAAAACAATAATCCAAATTTCTTAGTGCCTACAGGTGCCCCCCCTAGTAATTTATTTTACTCTCCCACAACATAACACGTGGTTTTTAGCCTTTGAATATTTACTGCAATAAAATGTGGTGTGTCTAACGCAAACAGCTAGGAAGCTATAACTTACTTCCTGCCCAACAGCTGTACTTTCAAGTGACTCAGTACATGACCTCAAAAACTATGCCTATATTGCTGTCTATAATAAACACAACCAAAAATCAAACATCTAATGCTTCTTCAAGTTCACTCAAACCAAAAAAAGTCCACCTATCCCACAGCTATCAATAAAAACAAAAACATCCAAATAACAGAATAAGCCTTAAACAGTTAACTGGATTCTAAAAATTTCTTTTACATTGTAATTAGTCATATTATTTTAGAGTTATGGTATAGGATTTTTGGTGAACTGGTAGAGATCAATAATATTTCTCTCTTTAAAGGGGAAAATGTATTACAAAGTTACTCTTCTGCCAAAGGTACAATTAAAATATAAAAAGCATGGTAAGCCATCAGGGACTCTATTTTTAATGTCTTAATTATCAAATTTTATCAATTCAAAGGCTTTTGATAGATTTATAAATGTTTAATACCATAACCAGAAGTATTTATTTTTACAAAAAAAAATAAACAAGCACATGGATATTTGGGGGCAGAGGAAAGAATGAATTAAGTCTCAGAAAAATGAGAGGTAGGTACTATCCCCTTTGGCCAAGTGGAACTGCAGAGGTATGTAGACTGGGCTACAGCCCTGGTGTCCCGGTGCTGAGAAAAGCTGGGAAGGAGGGAGTACAGAGTCTTAATGCCTTGTAATCCTTGGGAAGCAAACCCTAGTCAGCTACAGCCCATTCTGAATTTGATTCATTTGATACTCTTCTTCTGAGTCCATCCACCACCCACCTCAGTCATAAGAAAAAAGCAAACTTTCCCTTGGAGATACACTTGGCAAAGTTTATGACTTAGAAATGATTCCAGATTGAGCTTTCTGAGTGTCAACTTTACCAGACAACACCATATGTCAGCTCTTCTCTACTCTGGAAATCACTTTAAAATCACTTGGGAAACAGGGAGAAATGCCTGGGATCTGCCTACATGAAGTATTTAATAATGGGAACATTTGTTCTCTTTAATCCTCTACACATCACCACAAACTAGGTACTGTTGTGCTCACACATGACATGGGTGTAATATTACACAGCTGAGATTTAGAGTACACCTCATTATTTAATATAATGACCACAGCCTAGATGCTTCAGACTCTGGTCTCTGCTTAGACCTTCATATCCATTTGGGCAGTAGCTCCCTAGGATAAATACTTCAAAGCCTTACATTCCTTCACTAGAGATAAAAGCTCCACCTTATTTTTCATGTTTTCAAATATTTCTTCTTCCACCTTGCCTGCTTTCTTATGAGATCCAATTATTTGGCTACTTATTTGATTATTGTCCCACAACTCTTGTATGATTTGCAGCACTGAATTTTTATTGTTTGTTTTGGTACTGGGGACCTGAGTCCTTATGCTTGCTAAGCAGGCAGCTGCACCACTGAGCTAAATCCCCAGACCTGTTTGTTTTATTTTTTATTCTTGATTTCCCCTTTGTGCTTTAGTTGAATCAAATTCTACTGGCCTGTATTCAAGTCCTTTAGCTCCTCAGTTGAGTCAAGTCTACTAAAAAGCATATCAAAGTCATTATTCTTTCATTGTGCTTTTTGTCTCCTGTATTTTCCTTTGGTTTCTTATAGTTTCCATCTCTTTGCTGAAATCCTTCATATGTCTGCACATACCACCCACAGAGACCTTATCATATTAATCATAATTATTTGAATTCTGTCTGATCATTTTAACCTCTAAATCATATCTGAATTTGATTCTATTGACACAACAATTCAATCCTTCTAGCATCCCTTTGTCCTTACAGTGAGGCAGGGTTACATTACCAGAGAGTTTATCTCAATGTTCTGTTCCACTTCCACCTCAGGCTTTCTAGGAGCCTACACTCAAAGAGAAACTTTCTCCATGGTTTTGCACCCTCCTCTAGTAGTAAACACCTAGTTTATGCTAGCTAGTTTATGCTAGCCTGAGTAAAAGGGTAGGGGCTCTTTTCTGTGATCCTGGAGCAGCCTTGGTCTTAGGCTGGTATTGCATGCCTTACACCTCAGGTATGAGATGACCTCAATTCCTGCCCTAGTGGCAGAGGACATTTTCCTGTCTTCCTCTAGGAATAGATAGTTAAGGGTTTTTATTCTTCTCTTCCCCCAGCCACAGTGTGTCTTCACTTGTGCCCAGGGAATTTGAGAGTATTTGTTGCCATTTCCTCACCAGCTTAGGGCTTTGCAGTTTTACCCATTTACATTGGGTAAAGCAACCCAGAAAAGTGTCATTCCTTTCCTTCACTGGGGGATGTTTGTCTCCTCTGCCCCACTTTCTAGACCCCTATCTCACATCCAGTCTTTTTCATAGTGAAGTCCATAGAGAAAACCCCACTAGCATAAATTAATTCTGTTTGTGTCTATAGTTTCCAATGGCACTATATTCTCATCCTAACCCACATGTGGCCATTAGAAATTCAAAATTTTTTATGATTAGCTTCTGTGATGTCCAGCATCTTTGCCTCTCATATGTTGGTCAGATAATAAAGATTCATCTCTCCATGAAGGTATCTGTGTTTCCTTAAATGTCACAGTATTTCATTGACCTAAACTCGCAGTTCTCTGAAATGTTCGAGAAAAGTCAAGATTTTGAAGATTATCCAGATTTGTCTTAGTTGCTAAAGTAAAACCAATGCCCTTTCCAACTTTATACATCCTAAGCAGAAATCAAAAGTCTAATTTATGTTTTAAAGGGATCAGCATATTATACAGATTCAGTGCAATCCCAATTGAAATCCCAATAATTTATTTCACAGAACTAGAGAAAATAATCGAAAAATTCATTTGGAACCAGAAGAGACCTAGAATAACAAAAGCCATTCTAGGCAACAGAGACATGACAGGGGGTTTCACTATCCCCAAGTGGAAACTATATTCCAAAGCGCTGTGATAAAAATAGCATGGTACTGTCAAATAAACAGACGCAAGGATCAGTGGAATAGATTGGAAGATACAGAAACAATTCTGGATGTGCTCGGTTATCTCATCTTTGACAAAGGAGCCAACCATCCTCACTGGAAGGATAGCCTCTTTAATAAATGGTGTTGGAAAAACTGGATTTCAACCTGTCAAAGATTAAAAGTAGTCCCCTATCCTTCACCAGGCACTAAACTAAGATCCAAGTGGATTAAATATCTAAATATTAAAAAAGAAGCACTAAACTTGCTAGAATATAAGTTAGGTAGAACTCTTGAATACATTGGCATAGGAAAAGGATTTATGAACAAATTTTCAGTAGCACAGGAACTAGCACAAAGAATCAACAACTGAAATTTCATCTTATTAAAAAGCTTCTGCACTGCAAGAGAAATCACCAAGAGGGCTAAGAGACAACCTACAATGTGGGAAAAAATGTTTATCAGCTCTTCCTCAGACAAAGGTCTACCTTCTAGAATATATAAAGAACTCAAAAAAATTAAAGAACCCCCTAAATATAAAGACCCCATTCAAAAATGGGCATTTGAGAGGAACAGACATTTTTCAGACAAACAGGTAAAGCAGCAAATAAACATATGAAAAAATGTTCAACATCACTGGTCATTCGAAAAATGCAGAGGAAAACAACACTGAGACTCCATCTCACCCAGAAAGAAAGGTTGCTATCAAGAAATCAACCATTAACAAATGCTGATGTGGTTGTGGGGAGAAAGGAACCCTTTTCCATTGTTGGTGGGAGTGCAGACTGGTGCAACCACTGTGGAAATCCATATGGAGATACCTCAAAGAACTAGGATTAGAGGTCCCATTTGACTCAGCTATCCCTCTGCAGGGTATCTTTGCAAAAGAATTAAAAAGAACCATGCCACAGTGACATATGCTTGCCCATGTTTATAGCAGCACAGTTTTTAATAGCTAAAACTTGGAAACAGCCCAATCATCCATCAACAGGAGACTGGATAAAGAAGGTGTGGTTTTTTTATATAAAATGGAGTACTCCTCTGCCATAAAGAATGAGAAAATAGAGACATTTATAGCTAAAGGGATGCATATTGAGGCCATACTCTTAAGTGAAATAAATAGGATACATATGTGTAAATACCAAATAGTTTCTCTGGTGTGGAAAACTAAAAGTGTAAATAAGGTTCAAATTGTATAACTGATAATGCTAAATATGAAGGGAAAAGGGAAGGTAGGGAAATCAGAGAAGCGAAAAGAAAAAGTACTGTAAAAGAAAAACATGGAAACAAAGTCTTTGTAAATAGGGAAGGGTGGCGGGGGTAAAGGGAGGGCAGTAGTATGGGAAAAAAAATAAGAACCAAGATATATCATGTAAAGGTACAAGATTCCAATGATGACTGTAACTGTACTGCACACCTAAAAAGTACCATTATTATTTCATTATTTAATGAAATAAATAAATAAAAGGATCAGCATAGTTATCATGTGAGGGACAACATGCTATAGGGTAAGATAGAAGCAGAGTAACCTATAGGTTGAAGGAGAAGAATTCAAGAAATTGAGAGGCTGAAATCAGCAAGGTTTAAGAGAAGCACTGATGAAGAAAGGAACAATAAGCTAGGATCTGAACTTGTCTAGAAATGAGAGGGGTCCTTAAAATGCCACATAGAATTATCATACGAGCCAGCAATTTCCTCCTAGGGATATACCCAAAGGAACTGAAAGCAGACACCCAAAGAGTTTCCTGCACAGCACTGTTCACAATAGTCAAAAGGTGGAGGCAGCAGATGAGTGGACCGAGTGAAGTACTAACGAGCCATAATAATGAGGTTCCAATACGTGCCACAACATGAGTGAAGCTGAACGGCATTGTGTCAGGTGAAAGAAGCCAGACAAATGGGCAAATGTAAAATTCCATTTATGTGAAATATCTAGGACAGGTAAATTCACAGAGACAGAACAGATGAGAGATCATCAGGAGGTGGTGGGAGAAGAGAATGGGGAATTATTGTATAATGGTGAGAAAGTCGGTTTATAGTGATTAAAGAGTTTCAGAAAAACAATAGTAATGATCGTACATTATGAATATAATTAATGTCATTGAATTACACAATTTAAAATGATTTAAATGTACAGTTAAAATTTTAAATTAGTAAATATATATATTATTTGTATATTCAAATTTATAAATTATTAATGTAATACATCCCCAAATCACTGAATTATACACCTTAACTGGGTAGATTATACAGCATGTGAATGATATGTCAGTACAATGTGAAATAGGAAGAAAAGGGCTAAAGGTGTAGGGAAAGTGGGAAGGGTAGGGGAAAGGAAATAAGGGAAAGGAAAAAAATATGAGAAAAGGAAAAATGGAAACAAAGTCTTTGTAAATAGAGGAGGATGGAGGGGTGAAGGGAGGGCAGGGACAGGGGGAAAAATGAGAACCAAGACCATGTAAAGGTACAAGATCCCAATGATGAATGTAACTGTACTGTATACCTAAAATGTGCCAATAAACTCCATGAGAGAAAAAATAGAATTATGTCAGTAAAGTGGTTAAATTTTTCTAAAAAGAAAGGATGAGGTTTTGTCCCTGTGGCCTATGGTGAACGCAGCATCAGTGAGAAGCAGTGTGCTCTTGATGATGACCTGAGAAGACACTGCCTGCTGGAGGCAGGGAGAGGCAGCTTCATTACCTCAGAAACCCACCACGTATTCATTTCTGACCTTAGACCACATCTAACTGACCAAACTGCAGCCAAAGAATCTGACGGGAACCCCATAAATATCAGTTCTCATGACAAAGTTCAATCGGAGTCCACAGTTCAAAAAGTAAAACAAATTATGATTATCCTTCTCCTACCAGCCCCACTTCAGGGAAATCCTGTTCCCACACTTGTCCTTCACCACAGGCAGAGGACGGAGCAGCTCCTGTCCCAGAGCCCTGGGCAGAAGTGTAAGAACAATTGCCATCACCACCCTCCAATCCAGCCCACTCCTCCCTGGCCTGGACTTTGTCCTTCTCAATCCCTCTTGTCTCTTTGTGGAAACTCATCATCATTTTAAAAAACTAATTTCAGTGCCTATCTGTCCCTTCCTTTTCATTCTTCCTGACTTTGTTAACTTATTCCTTCCTACACTATATTTCCTAACTATACTCTTAACAATATTTCCTAATCATCCTGTCAACAGCCGCACTCCCTGCCCAATCACTGGGAGCTCTCAGCACACCACACAAACACACACACACACACACACACACATGCACACATGCACGAGCGCACGAGTTTCTTGTATCCCTCCAATAAGCATCTGCTCCTCAGCAAGCATTCACTCTAAGTGTAAATTTGATATTTCTAGGAAAACACTGCTCCAAGTAATTTCCACATTCCATCAGATTGCTGTCACTTAACCAGCTCATATACAGACTTTACAGAGCTGACACTGCCCCACGTTGGTGCCACAGTGGTCTCTTAACAAATTCAAAATTATGTGCCTGCTTCACAGCCTCCACTGGCTCCCCAGTGTTCTGTGATAGTCACAGACTTCTTGGTCTGCCTCTGTTTGTCAGTTTCCTTGTAGGGCACTTCCTGCCTCATCTCCACTTCTGGTTTATTTGTGAATGCGTGGATGATCTTTTAGCATCTCGCACTCCAGTAGCAATGAGGAAGCCCAAAGGCAGAAAATGAGAAACACACTATGAGGTCATAAGATAAGGTCACGTTGAGTGGTGTCTATGTGAAGTTGATTGTAGCCCATACCGAGGAGGAAAACAATTCAGGAAGAATAACTGGCTTATGCAAATACAGTAGAGATCAACAGAGGTAAAAAGTGTGTTTTGCAGATTCTTTGAGCCTTTCCATTATAACTGGCCTCTCTACTTGTAACTAGTCTCTCCATTTTGTGAGAATAGATTCCCTTGCTCCTTCTTCATAGGGCGTCAGGGGTTGTATGCAGTCAGATCCCCTCTAGGTTTGTGACCAGCCACATCTAAAAAGACTTAAGAGCGCTCTCGGAAAAAGCTAGAGTCTGTTCTGCCACAGTCAGTCCTACACCAAAATATCTCATCTCCCTTTCTCTACCATCTATTCCAGAATTTTCTCAATTCTGGCCAGCGGTCTGACTGCTCTTGGATTCTCTCTTGCTATAATGACCCAGACCTTCATCCCCAAGGAGTCTAACCTTCTCATTGCCTTGCCTTTGTCAAGTATCTTAAACTGCATTTCTAATACACTTATGTTATGTGGATAACATTTCCCCCACATACTAGGAATATAGAGGCCATTTTAATCTCTTTTTTTGTAAATCAATTGTTCAAATCTTCCAACAATTTTTATTTCCAGATGTTCATCTTTACTTATTACAATATTAAAATACCCATTTTTTTTTAGTACCAGGGATTGACCTCAGGACCTTGCACCTGTGAGACAGGTTCAGTGCCACTTAGCCTCCATGGCCCTTAAAATACCCACTTTCATCATATATATTGACAATGTTTACAACATTATAATAGTGTTTGCTATTTAAAAGTACAAAAGTTTCAGAATTGAATCTATCCACCCTTTCCTTTTACTTTTTAAATCACATTTCAGAGTACCTTTTCCATTCCTATATTTTTTATATATTCATCTGTATTTCAATTAGTGTTTTCATAGTTGAATAGTATGAGTTAAGAGTCTAACTTCTGGAGTCCAGTGGCAGGTGTGAAAGTTGGCTGGGAGCCACTTTCAGGACCCTGGGAGCCAAAGAATCTGGAGTTAGAGTGGTTCCTTAAGCGTTATGGATGAAGTGGCAGGGAATGGAAAAAAATGTGACCAGAGACATGTAGCAATGAACAAGGGACAATACAACACAAATGTCACAAACCCCTTTTCGGTGAATTGAAAAAGAGGAGGAATCGGGAAGAAAGACAACATTGTCCTGAGGAGACAGCCACACATTACCTTGCAGTATTTTTCCCTGGAAATCCTTGTAATCTTAAAGGAATAGACCTCAAAATTATGGTCATTAAAGCATTGTGGTCTTTTTTACTGCTTCCTGATGTACTTATAGATACATATTTTGCTGAAGGGGCAGAGTAACAGTATGTGCAGTGTATAAACAACCAACTCCTTCTGTTGGGTAGACTTGGGAATTTTGTCTTCTGTGGGAGTTAAAACGAGGCTACACACGTATCTGCTTTATCTGGGCCTACACATAGCTTAAGATACATTAGCTGTTTATAAACGCAATTAAATTCATTTCCATGAACATCCCTATCCTGATTAGTTTATTTTTCCAGATAAAAAAGGGACAGAAGAAGACATTTCTTTGTGTATTATCATCTTGAACATTAAGACTGAGTCCTGTGTGTGGGGTATTGGTGCAGCAATTGGAGAGCTGCTTCCGTATTTCATGGCCAGGGCAGCTTGCCTCTCAGGCGTTGAACCAGATGAGGAAGAGTATCAGGAATCTAAGAAGATGCCGTGAGAATATGCAGTCTGCACGGGATCTTCCTTCATGAGCTAAAGTGGAAGTTCAAAGACTCATGCAGAAGGTTGGGTTTTTTGCAATAGTGGCCTGTGCTTCAGTTCAAAATTCTTTAATTGATCTGGATAGAATAACATGTGGACTGCTGGGCATGGTGGTGCATGCCTGTATTCCCAGCACTCGGGAGGCTGAGGCAGGAGGATCACTGTGAGTTCAAGACCAGCCTGGGCTACATAGCAAGTTCCAGGTCAGTCTCAACTACATAGTGAGACCCTGTCTCAACAAACCAAAAAAAAAAAAAAAAAAACCCAAAAACAAAACAACAGCAACAAAAAAAAGCAGAATAACATGTGGACACTTTTTTGTGCCTTTTAAGACCTTCTTTGTTGCAACCCTAACTGGGAAAAAGCAGTACTTAAAATACATATCTATCCAGAAAAATCTTTGTTATAATGACACTCAGCATGCACATAGCAGAGCAGGTAGTGGCTTTCATTAGGGCTGTATCTGACATGGGTCCCTCTCTGTAGAAGCCATTCCAGGAATTCCTCTGGGCTGAGTGGCAAAAGCTTCACCACAATAGCAAGTGGGGAAGTGGATGTGTCACCAGGAGAAAACGGGTTGTCCTTGATGCTTGAGGTGATCACTGTGATGGGGTGTTAACTTATCCTGTCATTAACTCCATGACACAAAATTATCCCAACGAATCC
Source organism: Fukomys damarensis (assembly GCF_012274545.1). NCBI lineage: Eukaryota > Metazoa > Chordata > Mammalia > Rodentia > Bathyergidae > Fukomys > Fukomys damarensis. The sequence goes on from NW_022900913.1 coordinate 40,564,759, forward strand.
AGCAGCAGCTGAACTCAGAGGAGAAAACTAAATAAACAACAGCAAAAAAAGTTTATTAACCACAGAAGTCAGAGTGCATGGATTCTGCCTTAAATTGAGAGGGCTCAGAATCAGGATGGAAAATTTCCTTTTCCAACCTGTATCAATTTTTAAAACTTTTCCTGAAAGCAGTTTATCTAAGTTTTGCACTAGCATATGTTTTCTTTTTTTACCTTTATTAAGTTTATTGATACAGTTATACAAAACATGTACATTCATCACTGGGATCTTGTACCTTTACAAGACTTATCTTTGTTCTTATTTTTCCCCATTCCCAGCCCTCCCTTCATCCTGTCCATCCTTCCCTGTCTGCAAAGACATTGTTTCCATGTTTTTCCTTTTTACATGTTTTTTTCTTTTCCCATTTTACCTTTCCCTGACCCCTCCCACTTCCTCTACTCTTTTAGATGTTTTCTTCCTATTACACAATATCAGTTATACATTTTGATCCTTATTTACACTTTTACTTTTTCACATGAGAAACTATTCAGTATTTACACATGTGTGACTTATTAATTTCACTTAAGAGTATGACCTCAATGGGCATCCACTTGCTATAAATATCTCTAGTTTCTCATTCTTTATGGCTGAGTAATACTCCATTGTATCTTAAAAAAATAAAAAATATTTTAAAAAACTGTCTTTATCCAGGCAGTTGGGCTGCTTCCAAATTTTAGCTATTAAAAACATGGGTGAGCATATATTGCTGTGGCATGATTCTTTTAATTCTTTTGGGAAGATACCCAGCAGGACAATAGATGGGTCAAATGAGACTTCTAATCCTAGTTGGTTGAGGTATCTCCATATTGATTTCCACAGTGGTTGCACCAGTCTGCACTCCCACCAACACTGGAGAAGGATTCCTTTCTCCCACAGCCCTGCCAGCATTTGTTATTGGTTTGATTTCTTGATATCAGTCATTCTTTTGGGGGTGAGGTGGAATCTCAGTGTTGTTTCCATCCGTGTCTCTCAAATAACCAGTGATGCTGAACATTTTTTCATATATTTATTTGCTGCTTTTGCTTGTTTGTCTGAGAAATGTCTGTTTATTTCAGATGCCCATTTTTGAATTGGGTCTTTATATTTGGGGGGGATCTGATTTTTTTGAGTTCTTTGTATATTCTAAAAACTAGACCTTTGTCTGAAGAACAGCAGGCAAAACTTTTTTCCCACATTGTGCGTTGTCTCTGAACTCTGCTCGTAATTTCTCTGGAAGTTCAGAAACTTTAAAAAGATAAGATCCCAATTGTTGATTCTTTGTACTAGTTCCTGTGCTACTGAAGATTTGTCTTATCCTATGCCAATGTCTTCAAGAGTTCTACCTAACTTATCTTCCAACAAGTTTAGTGTTTCTTTTTAATATTTAGATCTTTAATACCTGGATTTTAGTTTAGTGCATGGTGAAAGATAAGGGTCTAGTTTTAATCTTTGGCAGGTTGAAATCCAGTTTTCCAACACCATTTATTAAAGAGACTGTCTTTACTCCAGTGAGGATGGTTGGCTCCTTTGTCAAAGATGAGATAACTGAGTACAAAGATGAGGTAGCTGAGTATGTCTGCAGTAATTTCTGCATCTTCTAATCTGTTTCACTGATCTTCGGGTCTGTTTCTTTGCCAATACCATGCTGTTTTTATCACAGTGACATACATTTTCTTTATCTACTAAGGTAAGGTATACCTACCCTCAGTTAGTGTTTTATTAGGGTAGAATATGATGTTTATCCACAAACTTATCAGAAACTGGCCTATTCTTTGTTACTTTCAAAAACCTATACATACAGTTAGAGAATTCTTGCCATGCCAGAAGTTCATAAGTATGTTAAATAGGTCAGGCTTTTCAGGCTTGTCACAAACTGTTGCTTTTTTTTCTAAGTTATCAAAATGCATATCATGTGAAGTTACAAGATCCCAGTGATAAATGTAATTGTATTGTTTGCTTTGAATTTACCAATAAAATTAATGAGAAAAAAAATGCACATAAGTTATATAGATTGGAAAACAGTCTTGCATGTCTATCATAGTACAATTTAATATGCCATCCTACCCATCCTCCTCTTCCACCCTCAAAAAAAAGCCATTTTATGATGCACTGCACACCCTCTGGGGAAATTTATCTTTAAATTTTGAGATAGTATAAGGAAAACCTGGTTGAAGTCTCCTGAATGAGCGTATTGTGTGGTTTTTTTTTTTTTAATTGAGTTTACTGGTACACTTTAGGTATGCAGTACAGTTACATTCATCATTGGGATCTTGTACCTTTACATGACAGGTCTTGGTTCTCATTTTTCCCCCTGTCCCTGCCCTCCCTTCACCCCCTCCTCCCCTCCCCATTTACAAACACTTTATTCCATTTTTTCATTTTCTCCTATTTTTTTCTTTTCCCTTAATGGTTCTCATTTCCCCCTGTCCCTGCCCTCCCTTCACCCCCTCCTCCCCTCCCCATTTACAAACACTTTATTCCATTTTTTCATTTTCTCCTATTTTTTTCTTTTCCCTTATTACCTTTTCCCTACCTTTCCCACTTTCCCTACACCTGTAGCCCTTTTTTCCTATTTCACATTGTCAATTATATCATTAGGATCTTAAGTACTATTATAGTTTTTCACACCAGAAAAACTATTCGGTACGTACACATGTGACTTATTTATTTCACTTAGGAGTATATCCTCAATATGGATCCATTTTCCTATGAATGAAGCTTATTGTGTTTCTAGAAGAAAGTCCTGAAAAAACTTAATAAAGACATCTTTGATTTTTTTTAAAAAAAGAATCTAATTAAACTTTTCCTTGATAATGAATGTCTCAAATGAATGCATCAAATGTCTGTTCTTTCCCTGATTAGAATAAGTGCAACAATAACATTTCAAAACAAATATCAATGTAGATTTGTGCTGTGATTTGAATGTGTCTCCAAAGCTCACATGTCAGAAATTTAATTCCTGAAGGAACAATGTTAGAAGATGGGAGCTTTAAAAAGTGATTCTATCATGAGGACTCATGAGTAGATTAATCTCATTATCACAGAAGTGAATTAGTTATCATGGGAATGGGTTCCTAATGAAAGGATGAGTTTGGCCCGCTTCTCTCTCTATCTCTAACTCTCACTGTGTAACCCCTTCCACTATGTTATGATGGAGCAAGAAGGGGCCTTGGCCTTGGACTTAGCCTCCAGAATGGTAAGAAATAAATATCCATTCTTTACAAATTACCTAGCCTTAGGTATTCTGTTATAGCAATACAAAGCAGACTGAGATAAAATGAATTTCCAGCTTTTAAATAAACTCTGATTTAAAATTGAGAAAATAGTCAAAGAAGAGCAATTTTTACTGATACATAATTTTGTATAATATCTATAGGTGTACATTATGATAATTTGATACATGTATACAATGAGTAATAAGCAAGTCAGGGTAATAAGCACTTTCTTCTCTGGAAATGTTAGTAATTTCTATGTATTGGGAATTTCAAATTCTTCTAGTCATTTTGAAATATACCACAGATTATTTTAACCAATATTTATCCTACTATCCTATAGAAAAGCAGAATAAAATCTTGTGTTTGGATCCCTTATTGAATCTCTTTCCATCTCCTCTCCCCTCCTGCCCATCCTAGTCTCTATTGACCACTGCTATGCCACTTTTTCTATGATATTGACTTTTTAGTCTCCACAAGTGAGAAAAAGTAGTATTTGTCCTTTTGTGTTGGGTTATTTCACTTAATTTAATGACCCCCTAGTTCTAGCCATTTTGCTACAAATGATAGGATTTTATTCCTTTTTATGGCTGAATGATAGTTCATCTGATATACATGCCATTTTTATCCATTTATCTATTGATGGGAATCTAGATTGATTCCATATTTTAGTTATTGTGAGGCATGTTGCAATAATATGGGAATGCAAGTATTTCTTGGTCATACTGATTTCCTCTCCTTTGGATGTACACCCAGCAGTGGAATTGCTGGATCATGCAATAGTTCTATTCTTTAGTATTTTAAGGAAATTCCATACTGTTTTTCACACTGGCTATACTAATTTACATTCTCACCAACCAGATATTAGACATCTCCTTTCTCCACATCTTCACTAGCACTTGATTTTTTTTCTTTTTTGATGAGACCATTCTAATTAAAATGATACCTCATTATAGTTTTGATTTGTATTTCCTTGATAATAAGACTGATATTTTTCATATGCTTCTTGGCTGTTTGTCTTCTTTGGAGGGTCAGATCTTTAGCCCTCTTAATTAGATTACTTCCTTCAAAGAATAATTTTCTTCTTGATATTCTTAAATTAATAGTTGCTTGACTTTGTATTTACTCTTTTAGATGTTTCCTACATCTAATCTGAACAGAAATGACTTCACTTATGAAACAAGTAAGTAACCATACCACAGATAAAATATGGTTATGTTTTCCAGTAATAAAACACCAATGTCCTTATTGGCACAGCACAGAATGAAAAAAGAGAGAAAACCCACTTCCTTTGTGTCACAGTATACATTGCTAAAATCAGTATCTGAAACTAAGTGCTTTCCATATATGGATAACAGCAAGAATGAAAATACCTTTTCCTTTCTTTCTCCTTTCTGCCATCATTCTTCTAATTCCAGGAAGTAAGATGTATTTCCCTATGCTTTTGAGTTTTGCTTCTGAGAAAGTAAAAACATATATTGGTTTAACATATAAAAAAGTTAAAAAGTCATGACTTCCAATGTTTTCAGTGGTTCTACTTGTACTTCTGATGTAGGGGAAATAACATAACTCGCAACCTGCTAGATGTCAGATTTGCCGAGTTCATGTTCCCCAAAATTGAAGAATGAATTATAAGGAACAAAGAAGGTTAAGGATAGGAAAACTTTGAGAGAGATAAGCTCCTGAGAGACAGGAGGGGACCCAAAATTGGATTGCAAACAAACCACTTTTATAGAACAAAATCATGAGGTGGGTACAACATGGGTTAAAACTATGACCAACCAGTAAAGTTACAAGAATAGACGCTTAGGCAATGTTGATCCAGTGGTGAAACAGGTCACGTAGCAAACGTAAATGGAAAGAACAAAGACCTTTTTTTAGGAAGGGATGAATCAGGAGGTCTTGGCCACCCACCGAGGTGACTGATGTCTAGCTAAATTTTATTGAATCGGGTGATACCAATTATCTTATCTCCTAGGGAGGTAGGCAGGCCTTGTCATTTCAACTTTATCTTGAGGTCTAACCTCCAACAGACGTGCCTCCAGCCACAGTTCGCATCCTATGCGCTCACTTCCTCCAGGGCTCAGCCCTGACTGACTGCCTATAATATTTCTACCTACCTTAGCTGTGTATAATACTTCCTATCTAAAAGAAATGTTGACCTTTCAAGAAGCAAATGTATCCTATGTCTTTATAGCAAAAATATGAAAACATAACTATATCTGGTGGCTTTCATAAATCTAGGCCATATTAAAAAGTCTTAAAATGAAAAACTGACAAAGCCATTAAATTAAGGACATATAGGTTACTTATTATATGTGCTGCCAAAGTGAGCACTATATAAGTTACTTATTAAGTGAGCCTCCCCGTCATACAAATACATGTGAATGGACATAGCTCTTAGATAAATATTAAAACTTTTAGTGTCAGGATTTGTCTGTAGTTATGTTCACTTCCACTGAGGGGGAGGGGTAAAGAAAAATAGCATCCATGCAAAATAATCCACTGAGCTATACACATACATACACCAATGCTTAATAAAACACAATTTAAAATAGCAATATTCTAATTGTATTACATATATTAATGCACTTAATCTTCTGAAGTATCATTTTTATCACCCCTATTTGACATTGGAGGAGTAGCTATGTACCAAGATTTATCAGTTAACAAGTAACTGGAGTTTGAACTCAGAGTTCATGCTCTTAACCACATACTATATTACATTTTTAATGATTCCTTCAAAGCTGGGTTCTTCACATGGGATCTATGAGCCCACTCAAGGCCATACTTAGGCATCAGAAAATCTGTGAATCTCCCAAAACTATATGTAAATATTTATTTGTATATATGTATCTTACCTTATTAGATTCTCACAGCTGTATATTTAAAAAAGTAAAGAGTTACTACTTTAAAAGAAATTGCTTCACAGTGGGAAGGGATTTTGCATTATATGAACTTGGGTTAGAATCCTGCTTTGCCATTACTAATTCTGTAGACTTAGGAAGTTAATTTCCCATCTAAACTCATCTTTCTTTTCAGTTTGTACATAATAACAGCCATCTTTCATTGTAATAAATGTTATAGGCAGTGTCTCACACTAATGGATGCCTGGTAAACCATAGGTACTTAAGCTATTATTGTTACTATAGTTACTGATTGTTTTTTCATTCATCTTGATGTAATTTACTAATTGCCATGGAATATTGTGAGGCTTTTAAGGCCAATAACACCATGTCCAACCTGAGACTGAGACCAACCCAGATTTAGCAGGAAATGAACAATCTATGAATGATAGAAGGTCAAGAAAAGGTCTTCCATCCCATTCTTCCTGGCTGGGTGAGAGTTAGTCATTAATCTTTTACTTTACTAAGCTTTAAGAAATTGCCTGACACTTCTTAAAGTTTACATTTTAAGTGGGGCTAGGAAGGATAGGAAAGAGAGGGATATTGTGTTCAAGGTGATTTGAATTAAAGAATTCAAAATACAATTATTCAGAAATACCTTAGAAAATTGTAATGACTGGAATAAATTTAATCTAAAGTAAAAGAATAACAGCAGGTCAAACCAGAGCTTTCTTTAAAAATTGCTTTGCTAATATCTAAAATGTTGAGAACTGTCTGTAAGACATATGTAAAGTCTGTGCCTCAAAAGCATGTGAGTGACCTGATTTATTCTCAGAATCTCCCACCATTCTTCCTTTTCATGACGTTAGACTTAACTTGAAAACTCCTCTGCAGAAATTTTATATAACTTACAACATCCTTCTGGGAAAAAAGTCCTTGATGAAGACTTCATGACCTCTTGCTAATAGCATTTTCCTGTGTCTCTGAGTCCCTTCAGCTCCTCAAGCAAACCTTCTCAAGGAACTTTTGAACATTATCATCCTTCATGAATTTGTCCACAACTTTGTTCATGTTCTTTATTACTAAAGCTCTTGGGTGGCAAGAACTGTGTTTCATTCATGTTTGCACCCATTTTAACATTAGGTACTCAAAAATAGGTGTGAGGTAACTGTGTGGGAAAGGAAATTAATGAACATGTAAATTGCTTAGAAAAGAGATCGTCCTGCTATTATCTAGAATATATAAAGAACTCAAAAAAAATCAGCCCCCCCCAAATATAAAGACCTGATTCTAAAATGGGCATCTGAAATGAACAGACATTTCTCAGACAATGAAGTAAAAGCAGCAAGTAAATACATGAAAAAATTTTCCACATCACTGGTTATTCGAGAGATGCAGATGAAAACAACACTAAAATTCCACCTCACCCCACAAAGAATGGCTGCTATCAAGAAATCAACCAATAATAAATGTTGACAGGGTTGTGGGGAGAAAGGAACCCTTCTCCACTGATGGTGGGAGTGCAGACTGGTACAACCACTATGGGAATCAATATGGAGATACCTCAAAGAGCTGGGACTAGAGGTTCCATTTGACCCAGCCATCCCTCTGCTGGGTATCTTTCCAAAAGAATTAAAAGAATCATATCACAGTGATATATGCGCACCTATGTTGACAGCGGCACAGTTTGTAATATCTAAAATGTGGAAATAGTCCATTTGCATATAAGTTGGAGACTGGATAAAGAAATGTGGTTTTTCTTTAAAATAGAATACTACTCAGACATAAAGAATGAGAAAATAGATTCATTCATAGGAAAATGGATATATATTGAGGATATACTCCTAAGTGAAATAAATTAGTCACACATGTATAAATACCGAATCGTTTCTCTAGTATGAAAAACTATAATGGTACATAAGATCCTAATGATATAATTGACCATATGAAATAGGAAGAAAAGGTGTTGGAGAAGTGGGAAGGGTAGGGGAAAGGTAATAAGGGAAAAGAAAAACAAGAAAAAATGGAAATAAAGTATTTGTAAATAGGGAGGGGAGGAGGGGGTAAAGGGAGGGCAAGGACAAGGGTAAAAAATTATATCCAAGCCCTGTCATGTAAAGGTACAAGATCCCAATGATGAATGTAACTGTACTGTATACCTAAAATGTACCAATAAACTCAATAGGAAAAAAAGAAAAGAGGTCCTGGAGTGATTTTTTAATTTGGATTAAAATTTCAAGCAGCACTACAGTTAATGACTTTGCTAATTGTCTTTCCCTATTAGTAATATTCCTTATCAATTGTCCTTTAGTTACAACATGTTTTCCGTAGCTTACCCCTTTTTTGGCTCATCTGCCCTGCCCACTTTCTGTACAAACAATAAAGAAAAACAAAAATGAAAAAAACTAAAAGCCATTAAAAACCAAAACCTTAGTATTATAACGTGAACTGTTGTGTACAGCACAGAACTGGTTTGCTCAGGGAGCTGGACTAATGAGCTCAGAAAACCAAGACAATGAATTTAGTTTCCTTATAGACTGATTGCCCCAAAAGATGTTTTTTTTGTTTTCCTTTTCAAACATTAAGATGCAGAAGTTGCTTTCCTTCCACAGGTACATGTTTTCCCCTTGAGCACTTTTCACCACCCAGGGAGACTCTCGGTATGGTAGCCTCTGATACAGGGGGTAGAGAATTGGTCCCCACCAAACTGAGTAGCAGAAACATTTAGTTTGGGGACCAGAGCTACATCATAGATATCCTACCAAGAATACTGCAGACTCAAGCCACTTTGCTCCATCCCTGCTGTCTAGCCTTGGGCCATTTGGTCCTCTGGGCTGTCTATCCACACTATATATTGTGTAAGCAGCTTGCTCATGAAATGTCTTCTCCTAGTAATAATAGCACAAAGAGACTGCTTTCCTAGACCAAGTCAACAGCCTTATAAATCCCACAACTGCTCTGGGAATCAACCACCTGCCTTAGAAGCACCTGGGGTGCCACTTAAAATGCAAGTTTTCTGGCTGTGAACCAAACTCACTGGAGGCAGGTCTAGGGAATCTGCATATTAAGTCATTCCTGCATGTTTGTTACTTTTACCCTATCTGGAATAAAGGGTCAACTTAGACACATGGCAGAAAAAAATAAGTTCAACATAATAGGAATGCTTATTTATAATAGAACTAACCCAAAAAATAAATACTAAACTCAGTTTATTAAAACACTATCAAGCATGAAGTGTTGTAGTAGTATCAAAATAAAAAAGAATTCCTGATGAAGGCATTACCTAGACTGCTTGATCTACTCACCACCACCACATTCCACCCCTGCTCAGAGCACGTCTCTGAATCTCTTTCTTACAGCCTATTTTCTCTGGGCAAAAGATGACTACATATGATAGGATTCCAACCTGGGCCATTCTTTTTGTTTCTCCAGAGTCCTGTGGAGAATTATAAGAGGAAATGAAGTACCACTTCATGCAAGATGCCTCGTGGCTTTAATTAAAGGGCTGGAAATCTGTGCTGAGGCTTTGATTGAGAAAACTGGGTGCTGACAGCTCTTCACTGTGACCTGTAAGAAATTCATTCCCAACATAATTCAGAGAGGTGGAAATGAGCATCAAGTCTAAAACCAAAATGAGGTTGCAATGCAGCAGAAAGCAGGCAAGTACTGGCTATTATAATATATAATATTTACCTCTACAAGCCAAGGAAAATTCTATAGAATAAGATTGAAATGAATTAGCATTGGGTGTGGTGGCACATGCCTGTAATCCCAGAACTTGGGAGGCTGAGGCAGGAGGATCACTGTGAGTTTGAGGCCAGCCTGGGCTACATAGTGAGTTCAAAGCCTGAACTATGCAGAGTGACCCTGCCTAGGAAGGAAGGAAGGAAGGAGAGAGAGAGAGAGAAAGAAAGGCCATTTCTCATTATTTTGTTTTAAAATTGTTTTACTATAAGTAGCAACATTATTAAGATTTGGAAGAATAGGGAAATTTTTAAAATTGTTTTATGGCTACATTTTAGGTATACAATACAGTTACATTCATCATTGGGATCTTTTACCTTTACATGCCATATCTTGGTTCCTATTTTTTCTCCATTCCCCTAGTAAAAGTTTTTTTCCTACGCCAATGTCTTCAGGAGTTCTACCTAAATTATCTTCAGACAAGTGCAGTGTTTCTGTTTTAATATTTAGATCTTTAATCCACTTGGATTTTAGTTCAGTACATGGTGAAAGATAGGGGTCTAGTTTTAATCTTTGGCAGGTTGAAATCCAGTTTTCCAACACCATTTATTAAAGAGGCTATCTTGCCTCCAGTGAGGATGGTTGGCTCCTCTGTCAAAGATGAGGTAGCTGAGTATGTCTAGAATTGTTTCTGAATCTTGTAATCTGTTCCACTGATCCTCAGGGTCTATTTCTTTGCCAGTACCATGCTGTTTGTAGCACGGTGGCTTTATGGTATAGTTTCAAGTTGGGGATTGTGATACCCCATCATGTCTCTGTTGTGTAGAATGGTTTTTGCTATTCTAGGTCTCTTCTGGTTCCAGATGAATTTTTGGACTGTTTTCTCTAGTACTGTGAAATATACTGTTGAAATTTTAATAGGGATTGCAGTGAATCTCTATAGTAGTTTTTGAGGTATGGCCATTTTCACTATATTGATTCTTCCAACCCAGGAAAAAGGATGTCTTTTCCATTTTCTTATATCCTCTTCAATTACTTTTTTTCAGAGTTTTTGTAGTTCTCAATGTAGAGGTCTTTTGTTTCCTTCATTAGATTGATCCCTAGATATTTCTCTTTTTTTATGCTATTGTGAAAGGGATTGTTACCCTAATTTCCCTCTCAGTGAGTCTGTTATTTGTGTACAAGGAGGCTATTGATTTTTTAGTGTTGACCTTTTATCCAGCTACTCTACTGAATCTGTCAATTAAGTTTAGAAATCATTTGGCAGAGTTTTTTGGGTCTTCTATGTAGAGTATCATATCATCAGCAAATAATGAGTTTAACTTCTTCCTTTCCTATCCTTATTCTTTTTATTTCTTTCACTTGTCTAATTGCTATGGCTAATATTTCCAGAACTATAGTGAACAGGAGTGGTGACAATGGACATCCTTGTCTTGCTCCTGATTTTAGCATGAGGGTTTCCAGTTTTTGACCATTTAGTATGATGTTGGCTGTTGTTTTTTCATAGATAGGCTTTATCAGGCTGAGATAAAGACCATCTATCCCAATTTTCTGCAGGGTTTTTATCATGAATCAGTGTTGACTTTTGCCAAATGTCTTTTCTGCATCTATTGAGATAATCATATGGTTTTTGTCCATGACTCTTTTATTATAGTGTATTTCATTTATTGATCTATGTATGTATGTTGCATCCCTGGGATAAATCCAACTTGGCCAGGGTGTATGATCTTCTTGATGACCCTCTGTATTCTGTTTGCCAGTGTCTTATTGAAGATTTTTGCATCTGTGTTTATTAGGGAAACTGGCCTGTAGTTCTAGTTTTTGGTTGGGTCTTCTTTCCCTGGTTTTGGAATCAAAGTAACACTTTCTCTGAGGAATGAATTTGTAAGTATTGCTTCCCTTTCAATTTCATTGAAAAGTTCAAAGGGTAATAGCAATAATTCTTAACTAAATGTCTTATAAAATTCAGGTGAAGCCATCAGGACCTGGGCTTTTCTTTGTTGGTAAATTTTTAATTATATTTTCAGCTTCACTGATGGTAATTGGGGTGTTTAGAATTTTATCTTCTTCATTCAACTTTGGTAATTCATATGTAGCTAGAAATCTGTCCATTTCTTCTGTGTTTCCCATTTTATTAGAGTATAGGTTCTCAAAGTAGGTATGTTGATCATCTGGATTTCTGCTGGAGCTGTTGTGACTTCACCTTTTTCATTCCTAATTGCATGGATTTGAGCCTTTTCTTTCTTTTTTTTTTTTTTTTCTTTTTTTTGGGGGGGATAAGAAAGGCTATGGATTTATTGATTTTATTTATTCTTTTAAAAAAAAACAATTCTTCTGTTCATTGATTTTTTTGTATCATTCTCTTAGACTCCATTGCATTGATTTCTGTTGATCTTTATAATTTCCTTCCTTGTAAATGCTTTGGGTTTGTCCTGATCTTCTTTTTCTAGGAGCTTAAGATTCAGTATTAGGTTGTTTATTTGAGCTTGCTCTGTTTTCCTAGTGTGGACATTCACTGCTATGAATTTCCCTTTTAGAACAGCTTTCGTTGTGTCCCATCAATTCCTGTATGTTATATTAGCATTATCACTTATTTGTAAAAACTGTCTAATTTCATCTTTAATTTCCTCTGTGACCCATTGGTTATTCAGGAGAGTGTTACTCAGTTTCCATGTGTTTGTGAAGTTCTTGAAGCTTCTTATGCTATTGATCTCCAGTTTAATAGCACTATGGTCTGATAATTAAATGGGATAACTTCAATTCCTTTGCATTTATTTCAACATGTTCTATCAGCTAGCATGTGGTCTATTTTGGAGAATGACCCATGTGCAGCAGAAATAAATATATATTCTGATTTTGTAGGGTGGAGCACTCTGTAGACATCTATTCAGTCCATTTGATCCAAAGCTTGGTTCAGTTCTAGTATTTTGTTTCTGATTTTTGTCTAGACAATCTATTTATGACAGCGGAGTATTGAGATCCCCCACTACAACTGTATTAGTGCTTATTTGGCTTTTTATGTCCCTTAATATTTGTTTTGTATAGTTAAGGGCATTAGTATGTTGTACATTTAGAGTTATGATTGTCATTTGTTCTTCTTGGACTGTTCCCTTTACAAGGATGTAGTGACCTTCTTTGTCTCTCTTAATTAGGTTTAGTTTGAATTTTATTTTGTCTGCAAATAAGATAGATACCACTGCTTTTTTTCCAGGTTCCTGTTGCATGGAGAACTGTTTTCCAATCTTTTACTATCAGTCTTTGAGTTTCTTTTTGAACTAGGCGTGTTTCTTGTATAGAGCATATTGTTGGATTTTGCTTCTTAATCCATTCTGCAAGTCTATTTCTTTTGATTGGTGAATTGAGGCCACTAACATTGATGGTTATAACTGATATGTATTAACTTATCATCACCATGTTATTTTGCTGTTGTTGGCTCTTCTCCCCCCACCACTCCCACTCCCTTTAATTTCTTGCCTTGCCTGATGGATTTGCTCTGCTGGATCTCAATGGAGTTGTGACCGTCATTGTCTATTTCTAGAATGTTTAGAATTGTTTGAAGTGCTGGTTTGGTATTCATGAAGTTTTTCAGGTGTTCTTTGTCATAGAAGTATCTTATTTCCCCATCCACATTGAAAGAGAGTTTTGCAGGATACAGCAGTCTAGGTTGAAGGTTGTTTTCTTTAGGGCTTGAAATACCTCGTTCCAGGCTCTCCTTGACTTTAAGGTTTGTGTTAAAAAGTCTGATGTGCTTCTGATGGGCTTCCCTTTGTATGTGATTTGTTTCTTCTCTCTAACTGCTTGTAGTATTTTTTTTCTTCTGTTGGGTTTTCAGTATCTTGATTATTATATGTCTAGGTGTAGTTTTTTATGATCATGTCTAGTTGGAGTGCTATATGCCTGACTTATCTGTAGATCAAATTCTTTTGCTCCACTTGGAACTTTTCTGTCATTAATTCTTTAAACAGTTGTCATTTCTCCTGCTTTTTCATGGACTTCTATCAGTTTTATATTATTCTTATTTTCATTATCTAGGAGCTGTTGGATTGATTTCTCATGGTCCCTTACTATTCTTAAGAGATCTCTCCTTTCATGGTCGCTGACTACAATCCTGTCTTCTGTATCTGATATTCTGTCTTCAGATTGACTCAGATTGTTGTGCATACTTTCAATAGAGTTTTTAATCTCTTGGATATCTGTTTGAATCTGTTTCATGGATTACATTTCTTTCCTGTGTTGGACATTCATGATTTCCTTCCCCCGCCATGCAGGGCATTCATGGCTTCCATCATGGTCCTGAATCCATCAATTTTCTCATCTGTTTCTGTTCTAGGGTCTCTAATCATGTCTTTCACTCTGCTCACCAACTCTGTAGCTCTCTGGGAAATTATTTTTGTTTTGAATTTTTCTAGAGCCTCATTAATCTGTTTTGTTACTTCCTGTGCTATCAGTTCAGGGTGTCCAGGTGGTTGATTATCAGACTTTTCCACCTCGTTTTCCCCAGAATTTGCCTTTGGTAAGCTGGAAGACTGTGTTTGTGTCTTGCTTAAATGTCTTCTCATTTCTATTTTTGTTGGTAGTACTGTCTTTGATGGAATTCCTGGGTTAATACTTTGATCTTCCTTATATAGCTGGTCTTTAGGTTTTGAGTCTCTAATGACTCTGAGGCAATCTCGTTTTCATTATACCAGGAAAGACAACTGATAACATCAATCAAAACACCTTAGTCCAAGTGATACAATGAGCAACACAATAGCATCAAGCACAGCTTAGAAAATGACAATTTTTGGTAGTTATTAACACATGGAATTATTAACACATGGATCAACACATGAAGAAGGGGAGAGAGCCTGAGAGGGAAATGACTTTGGATTTGAGGTGAAGTGAAAGGAGTTATACACTCCTTTGAAGTTGATATGTCTGCAGAGGATGTGCCCCAGGAAGTGAAAAATCCTAAAGATTCTGTCTGAAAAAAACTTAACATGATGAATCTGCTTTTGACTTGAGATACCAGTCTCCTCCATGTTTGGATCAGGGATTGAGCCTCAGATTACAGTGTGTGGGATCCAGGGGTCCCTCTCACCCACTCAGGAATCAGCTTCAGGGATTCTGCAGCCCATTTTACCACCAGTGCCTCAAGTTTCCCCTCTCATATGCATATACACATGCTTTTATCTCTGCCATCTTCAAAAAAAAAGGACCCCTTGTCCATACATATCCTCATTGCTCTGTTTTTCTTTACATCAAAACTTTAAGTAAGATGGTTCCACTTCAATTTCTCTTCTTCCAGTCTCTCTTAAACTCCAATGTGATTTTTTCCCACACTTCACAGAAATGGTTTGTGTCAAAGCTTTTACCTTGTTTGTTATTAAACCTAGTGGTCAGTTCTCAGTTCCCTTTACTTGACTCAACAGCATTATTTGACACCAATGAGCAGATCTTTTTCACTTTTCTATATTTGACTCTGTGGGCAGCCATTGTAAACCAATCTCATAAATTTCTATGTCCTCCATTAAATCTGATCCAGAGCATATGAAGTCATTTGAGGAGCCTTGCCCCAGACCTGCAAGCTCTTGTAAGCACTGACTAATACATATCATCATTCACTCCCTTCCCAGTGGCATCTGGGCTTCCTAACTCTGTAGATAGTGTGCCAGCCATATACTGATAATTCTAAGTCTATATCTTTGGCTCTGCAACTCCCTAACTCCAGCCACCTTCCTTTATAACTCCATTTGGTTTGTTTTTTCTTTGTTTTGGTATGTTTTGGGTTTTTTGGTTTATTTTTTTGTTTTGTTTTGTTTTGTACTGGGAATCGAACTTGGGACCTTAGCTTGTGAGGCAGGCAATGGAACCACTGAGCTAAATCCCCAGCCCTATAACTCCATTTGGATGTCAAGTAGACCTCTTGATCCTTCCTTCCAAGCCTGTCAACTCCACACTTCCCCTTCTATTTCATGACAACTTCATCTTTCCAGGAGCACAAGCCAGAAATTCCATAGTCTTCTTTGACTCCTCTTTCTCTTATATTTCATGTTCAATCTGCAAGGGATTCTACCCGACCTACCTTAAAAATATTTAGAATACAACTACTTCTCACTATATATGCAGCTCATATATGGGTCTAAGCCACCATCTTCCCTAATTCAGATCATGGTAATTGCCTTCTACCATTTCTACTTCTTTCCTGGAGCCTGTCCAGGCTCCTCTGCACACAGCAGCCAAGCTATCCTTTCAAATATGTCAGATCATGTCATTCCTCTGCTCAGAGCCCTCCAAGGTCCCTTGTTTCACTCAGAGTACAGTCTGTACAGTATCCCAGAAGCCCTCACAATTTTATTTTCCTGTCTTTCCCTCTTTTAAGCCTAAATGTCTTCTTTTTAAAAACATGCAGAGATGTTTATGTGTCTGAAATAACTCCAAAAACTGAAGACTTCTACATGTAAGGCATTTCAGCCCTAGGCAATCTTCCTGCTGAAAACATAGGGATAACTTGTCTAAAGTGGACTATACTTTCTCAAAGTGAAACACAGCTACAGAAGTGCTCTATTTCTGCATCCTTGAATGGAAGGGTATGACAACAATGAACCCAGCCTAGAAGTCCTGAATTGCTCTACCTACAACACTGTAGGGCTTTGAAGGAACCACAGAAGTTCTCTGGACCCCAGATTTTTTGTCTCTAAGTAGAGTGACAAGAGCATTTTCTAGCTCTGAAATGGTGTAAATAAAATGTACTCTAACAGAGGACTTTTAGATAATTCAAAAAGATGTCTGAACCTTTTAACACAACATGTAGGGCCCTGGTTGTGCTGGTTTGTGTGCTGGCTCACACCACTCAGGCCTGCAGGCATTCTGCTTTCAATGCCTCACATATATTGGCTCCACTCCAGACCCACACGTCCTCACACACAGTCACACACTTGTGTTTCCACCCACACTCACCCACTCACAAACACATTCACTGAGTGATATAGACAGAGCTCCTTTATATCCTACAAATATCAGCTTAAATGTCAAATGCTCAGAAAAGCCTCTCCTGAGTACTCTCTAAAACAAGTCCTGCCCTAGTATTCTCCATTCTAGCACCCAACTTTTTCCTTTGTGATACTTATAGTCATTTAAAAATATGTCATATATTTATGGAACTTCTTCTTACTAGGTCTATGGTCCATAATGACATGGTGAAGTTTATATTATTCATCTCTGCTTCTTCCAGTACCAGGGATCAAACTCAGGATCTTGCCAGGCAGGTGCAGCACAGCTAAGCTACATCCCAACGTCATCTCTGCTTCTTATCCTTGACATCTAGCATTATATCTGATATCTAAGACAGTCAATAAATATTTGTATAACTAATGAATTAAAATAATTTAAGCCATTTTCCCTAGTAACCCTTTTGCTACTACACTAAAAAGAATATAGCAAATTCAAGCACAAACGCATATAACAGCATGCATTACTCTTTTGAAAAATATTGATATACAAAGTTATATTTTTCCAAATGCTGTCACATTTGATTAAATGACTTCTAAAAATTGTATTGACTAATAGCACTACCTTCTCATCAAGCAAGTATTTAAGTGTTAGAAAGGTTAGAAAGCTATCTCTTTATCACAGACACAAGTTTTCAAAAGAAGATAAAAACCTTTCACTTGAAAGCTCTAATTTTATCATTTGCAACAACAACAAAAATATCACTTGCTTTCTCTAAAGTGCCAGGCTCACTTCATTATACTTGAGAAAATATTTGCCATATACTCATGTCATAGGTCATACTTTATGAGAATTAATTCAAGTCAGCCAGGCATGGTGGTGCATGCTTGTAATCCCAGCACTCGGGAGACTGAAGCAGGAGGATCGCGGTGAGTTCGAGACCAGCCTGGGCTACATAGTGAGTTCCAGATCAGTCTCGACTACATAGCGAGACATTGTCTCAAAAAAATTTAAAAAACAATAAATTACCTCAAGTCAGATCCAGGGATTTAGCTCAGTGGCACCATGATACTTCACAACCATAAGGTCCTGAGTTCATTCCCCGGTACCTAAAAAAAAAAGAATTACTTCAAGTCAAAACAGTATTCCACATAAGAGAGAGCAGATCATAATTCAAACAATTGCTCTAGTGCTTTTCCTGAAGACAACTCTTGCATTTCAGAGCCCAGCAGAAGCGTTATATGTATACTTTGCATACTTCCACTCACATACAATATGAAAGATATTTAATACAGGGTAAAGATTATTGAAAATCTAAAAGTTATCAGTGTTACATCAAGGACATTCTTGAATGAAAATGGCTTGTTTTTGCAATGCTTGGATATGAATGCAGTGATTACCACTGTGATTTGGTGCTGCTGCACTGACTTGTACTAAAATACAGAATTTTTAACCATCCTTACTTTTGCACTGCAGTATAAATGTCAGCACAAGAGTAAAAGACAAACATCTTTTTTTTTTTTTTTTGGTACCAGGGTTCAAACTTGGGACCTTGCACTTGCAAGTCAAGCAGCAGTACCACTAAGCTAACTCCCTGGCCCAATAATCTTTGTATTATAATAAAAATAGTTTTAGCCTCATAAATCCTTGAAAGGGTCTCAGGACCACCTAAGGGTTTACAAATCGTACCTTGAGAACTCCTGGTTTGCAGTATTGTAAGAGCTCGCTCACATTGGAATAAACTTTAAGTTTTCCCAAGAATATAAATAAACAGCTGCATACACAATTTTTAATTTAATTTTAACACTCAAAACAAAATTGGAAAATATCATTAGGACAAAACAAAGCTTTTAGACTCAAAATTTTTAATTTCAAACTTTTTACAAAGTTGTAGTAATGAAGGATAAGACATACATATAAACATAAAAGGATAGACATACATGTAAACAATGTAGAAATGAGAATCCAAAAATAAACTAACATTTATGATCAATTGATTTTCAACAAAACAGTCAAGGCAATTCCATGGGGAAAGATTTATTTTGACAAATGATGCTGGGACAAATGAATATTTGCATGTGAAAGGATGAAGTTGGACTGCTACCTAAATCATACACAAAAAATTAACTCAGCATACAAAAAAAATAAACTCAAAAAATAGACCCAAATGTAAAAACAAAATAGAATAATAAATTCTTAAAAGAAAATGTTAGAGTAAATCTTTGTTATCTTCAGTTTGTCAATGAGTTCTTAGATATGACACCAAAAATAAAAGAGACAAAAGATTGATAAGTGGGCCTTCATCAAAATTTAAAAACTATGTGCTTCAGAAGACACCACCAAGAAAGAGAGAAGAAACCCCACACGGTCGGAGAAAACACTTATAAATTAATGTTACAGGAGACTTGTACCTACAATATTTAAGCACTTATGACTCAATAATAGGCAAATTTATAGAATAGAAAGAAGACTTAGAAGTTACCTAATAGCTAATGGCTACAAGCTTCTTTGGAGATGATGAAAATGTTCTAGAATTAGATGGTAATGACTACAGAACTCTGTAAATATATTGCTCTGTGCATTTTTAAATAGGTGAACTTTATTGCATACAAATTATATCTCATAAAACTGTTAAAAGTCAGTATAAATGTAGAAATAGCAGCCAGTCACATTGAAACAATGTTGTCAGTCTTTCCTTTCAAATCTTTTCAGTAGGAGCTGTCAATTAAAATTTGAATTTTTTTTTTTTTTTTTTTTTTTTTTTTTTAGGTTTACACCTGAGGAAGTGTC
>NW_022900913.1:40584388-40636459 GCF_012274545.1 Fukomys damarensis
GGTGTTAATTAAAATTTTTATTTTTTTTTTTTTTTTTTTTTTTTGTACTAGGGATCAAACTCAGGAGCTTGCACTTGTGAAGCAGGTGGTGGAACCACTGACCTAAATCCCCAGCCCCAAAACTTGACTTTTTTTAAGTCTTCACTAAACTTATTCATCAAAAACAGAAGCAGAATATCCCACTGCTATTACCAAAAATGATGAAACTCTGATGCACTAATGAGGAAACTGTGGTGCACTAATGAGATCTGCATAAAAGAAACCCAGGGGTCTCAGAAGGAGTCCCTTCTAAGATCATATGATTTCTAAAAAATTAACCACTAGTTCTGAAAACATAAGAGTGTTGATTTCTAAAGAAGGAAGCACTAGGTCTGAAGTCAACAGGGTGTTAACTGTGGGGATAGTTGGTTCAACACCAGATATTCTGACAAAATGTGTGACTTTATGTATTGCATTAAAAAACCATCTCTTCAGCTCAGAAAAAGAGCTGAAGACATTTCTAGTAGATATCTTACTCCATTTTATTCCTCCAGGGACTGAGCTTGAGTCTTTTTTAATGAGATATTCCCCAATATTAGAACAAATTAGCCATGTCTAATTCTCACTTTTCTTCTCAGCTAAAGAAGGGATACCTTTGGTACCTGGCGTTGTGACATCAAACAATCAGGGAGAGCACAGTAACAGACCTGGAAAGAGCCAGCGGCCCCTACCCCACCAACCCATGTCCCCACACCAGCCCCACGTTCCACTGGCACTGAGTGATATTCACTGCTCTAGCTTGTATTTCCTAGTGCAAAGCTTTGAAATGTGAAGGAAGGAGAAGAGAGAAAACCACATCCTTTGTACTCCTCTATATAGAGTGAGCAAGTTGAGAACCAAAACTAGATGTTCCTGTTGATTGATGTGGGGACATCTGCCTACCACAATGAGAAACTGCTATGTACTTCTGGCACCTTTTCTCTTGACTGTCATTTTTCTTCTGTTAATTCCTGAAGGTAAGACTGATTCTTGTCATTTTCATGATCACTAAGCAAAATAGAGCCACTTTCAATGACTTTGATAATAGTGCCTTATTTTTTCCCCAAGTTTTAATATGTTTTGTAATCTTTTTTAATTTCTTTAGGAATGATTTCTTTATTTTAGAAGAATTCTTCTTTCTTCTTTATATTCTTTTTCCAAAAGATAACAGAACCACCAATACTTATTGCTGCCAATTTGTAGGTTGAAAATTACTAAAAAGGACAATAAAAATGAGCAAACAGCCAGGCACAGTGGAGTGTGCTTGTAATCCTAGCACTCAGAAGGCTGAAGCAGGAGGATTGCAAAGAGTTAAGTCTAGCCTGGGCTATATAGTGAGTTCAAAGCCAGCCTGAACTTCATAGCACACCCTGCCTCGAAAAAAAAAAAAATGAGCAAACAAGCATACAAAATATTTTTTAGTTAGAAAAACAGGTTACCTTTCAGGAAAGGAATACATAGATTCAGACACTCAAGTTCTTTTGCTTGCCTCTGACCAAATCAAGGGAGACTTGTGTGTGTGTGTGTGTGTGTGTGTGTGTGTGAAAAGGATTTATTCAACAGAGATAGGAGGGACCCATTTGCCTCAAATCACCACCTCATCATGTGCAGGTGTTAGGGTCTTTTATAACAAGGAAGGCACAGGAGGAACACTGAGCTAATACACCTGTTCAGATGTGCGCCATTCCTTCCTTGGCCCAGACTTTTCCCTCCCCTGCCTAAGGAAATTAAGTTGGACTTTAACCTCCATGTGCCAGCATCTGTAAATATTGTCTATTCCTCTGGACTGAGGAGAGGTGGGGGGTTGGTTTATGTCATAGGTTTGGAGAAGCCACTTATCCTAAAGGAAAAAAATACTAACTTTTAAAGCTCCATTTTGCAGTACCAGTTATAAGCTCGGCCTTCCTGCATATATGCATAGGTAATTTTATACTAAAGAAAATTGAGACAAATTTGAATGAGACACTGGGAGTGAATCCAGAATGATTAGAATTTTTGTAACTATAGTATTTCTCTAGCCTCTCCCTGGGATACCTCAGGACTTTAGGAAAGTCCTCACTTCAACTCTTTGAGAAAGCTATGGTATTTTCTATTAAGTTACTAAATGGTAATCAATTTTCCTACTTTTGTATGAGTTCCACCAGCAGGGGTTGAAATGCTATAACAGTTTTAACATTATTACTGGAAGAGAAATACAGTTGCTTCTGAGTGGTTCTAGATTTTCTGTGAAGAACCTCATAGGAAGTAAGTTTTACTTGGGCTAGAGTAAAATCAGCTGAAAAGTATGGAAGCAGCCAGCAATTTTCCCCAGGGCCCATCAGCATTTGGAGGTAAAAATAGTGAGCGTAGTTTATAGAATAACATGAATGCCAGGAATTTCCAAAGAAGTTCTCTGGTTTATCTTGCAACTAAAACTAAAACAAACGTGTAAAAGAAAACAAGGTTGCAGGACATTTGAGACTAAAGGGTAGGCATATTACAAGCATGGCATAGGATGACCATACTAAGGCATATTAAATCCTCCTGAAAGTTAGGTTTTTTTTTTTCCCCTACGGGGGATCAAACTCGGATCTTGTGCTTGCAGGGCAGGCAGTGGAACCACTGAGCTAAACCCCCGGTCCCCGATAGATTTTTTTTTTAATCCCACCATATTTTATCTTCAAAGGGAACAACAAAAGCTCTTTGCTCTGCTCCACTTTGTTTCCTGTGTTCACAGAGAGCAATGTGAGCCCACAAGGGAACGAACAGCTCAGGAAGACCTGAGGCTCTAAACTAGTGGTCTCAACCCTCCTACTCATTAGCATTATCCGGAGGACACTTAAAAAATATTAACATCACAGCTCCAGCCTCAGAAATTCGGATTAAATTTAACTGTAAGTGCAGCCCAGAAAATATCAATTTTTAAAACCTTCCCACCTTCTCCTACCCTTATCCCAGACCCTTCTAAGAGAGGTGGATGACAGATATGGATTTATTCCTGAGGCTGCTATATGCACTCAACGAAACAAACATGAAATTCTACAAGAGAGAGTCCTGTTGAGTTTATGATTTCTGCATCCTAGAAAGTCCAAAAAATGCACCTTTAGAATTATCTATCTATGATTCACCTCAGGAAAAACTGGGATATGGCTGAGGTTCTTTTGGTTTCTGTAAGTTCCTTATCCTTAATTTCTAGAACCTAGATTTTGCCTTCTCAACTCCCTGATAGAAACCACAGGCCTGTGGTCATTCTCTTTCTCTTATCCTCACCCTTGTTAACCCTTATGAAAAGATTGTCTCCATTATTGATAGCTCACTGTGAATTTGGCAATGAATTCACTTTAATTATAGGATAAGAAGCACTATAGCATATATAAAAACCATGAATTTATCAGGAGAAATGTTTTAGGAGAATCCAAAAGCATGTGCTATAGAAACTAGTGAGCTGAGAACCCTTCACCAAGACACAAAATCCTTTCAGCCAGGATGTATGGTTTGTGTTGGGTTTGGGGCTCACTGTTCTCTAATGACATAATCCTAGTCAATCAAGGGAACTTTACTAAGACAGAATCCTCTACTTAGTTCTGCTCCTTTCCCTTACCTTACTACAAAGGCCTTCGATTAAACCATGTGGTTTGGTCTAGAAAGTGAAGATATTAGGTATGATAGGTGTTATTCTCTCAAAGGTTAAGGAAGGATGGAGCAATTCAATAATGGAAAATCTCATTCACCAAAAGACTAACGGGGAGGTCATAGCTATAAGGTGCTAATGTCAGTTTGTATGTTGTGCTCTCATGAGAGGTTGGGTAAAAAAGGAAATTTCCAGACTTCTAAAATCCCTTCTACTTCCCCAAATTAATTCTAAATGAAATACTACTCAACCATAAAGAAGGAGAAATTAGATTCATTCATAGGAAAATGAATACTGAGGATATACTTGTAAGTAAAATAAATAAGTCACACATGTGTAAATACCAAATAGTTTCTCGGTGTGAATAAACTATAATAGTACATAAGATCCTAATGGGATAATTGACAATATGAAATAGGAAGAAAAGGGCTAAAGGTGTAGGGAAAGTGGGAAGGGTAGGGGAAAGGAATAAGGGAAAAGAAAAAAATAGGAGAAAATGAAAAAAATGGAAATAAAGTGTTTGTAAACGGGGACGTCTCAGAGAATCCAGTAGGGTCAGTCAGATGTCTGCAGCTCTTCGTGGCATAAAAGCAGGGGAAACACTTTCATCCATGATGTCTCTTCTAGAGGGAAAAGCATGTCTGGCCTTAGAAACATGTTTGTATGAAGCATTTTGGAGTGTACTGGTATGATTTACCTTTTCCTGCTAAACAGGTGGCTGTGTAAGAATTATTGGAGGAAATGAAGTGATTCCTCATTCAAGACCCTACATGGTTCTACTTAAACTCAACAAAGAAGACATCTGTGCTGGTGCTTTGATTGAGGAAAACTGGGTGTTGACTGCAGCCCACTGTGTCCTGTAAGTGTTTAAGCCATTTTTAAGAAATGTGGCGATGTTGCATGTTTTCATATTACTTAAGTATTTGGAAAGTCTTTAGGAATTTGCTTAGCCCAAAAGGAAGTTAAATTCATAACCAACGCAGTGAGGAAGCAGCAGCTCCAGGTTCTTTCTGAAGACCATCCAGGTACAGGTGTTGCAAAAAGATTAGCTACAGCATGGAAAGGTCAACCTTCTGTCCCCTTGGAGGCCCAGGCACAGCCATCAAGTAGAGAACTTTGTTTCCAGTGCCCTCCTATGTCCTTTCCAGAACCACTCATTCCTTCAGCCATCTCTTAGCCTCTTAGGACTTCCTTGAAACTTCGCCCCAGGCCTCTAAACCTAATCTGTTCAATATGACAGCCACATGTGACTATGTAAATTTAATTAAAACTAAATAAAATTACAAACTGACTTCCTCAATCACATACAAACATCAATTTGTTACATAGCTTCAGGTATACAAACAGTCTCCTCCACGTAATACCCCTCACCTTCCACTCCCTCCATGAGTTAACACAGCATGTGGCCCTCCTCAGATGCCAAGCAGATGCCAGCACCATGTTCTTGGACACCAAAATCACTAGCCAAATAAAAGTTTTTTCTTTATAAAATACTCAGTCTCTGGCATTTTGGTAAAATAACAAGAAACAAAGTAAGGGGATGGTGACAATGAAGTCCAAATTATCTTACTTTTTACCTTTCAAAGCACACATATTCCTTCAAATCACAAGGTATATCCATAAAAAGCACATTTACAAATGATGGAATGAAAATGATCAATTTGTAATATGCTCAACTCGCGATTAAAGAACAAACTCAGTGAACAGTGTTGTGTCTATTCCAGGAACAGAAACTCCCAGGTCATTCTTGGGGCTCACTCAAGAATCAAGAATGAGCCAGAAAAACAGATAATGTCCATTAAGAGAGTGTTTTCTCATCCATGTTATGACCCAAGCACATTTGAAAATGACCTTCAACTGCTTCAGGTATGGACCTTTGAGGTCTTGACTCATAGAAACTCCTAAGCCAGCAACCTACATGGAATCCCCCATGCCCCTACTGAAACAAACTCATGTGAGGGGGGCCCTGTGGGTTGAGCTAGCATTTAAGTAAAAATGTTAATATTTATCTCCTTCTGTTAACTCTTTGTGCTTGTCTTTCAACAGCTGAACAAAAAAGCAATAATTAACAAAAATGTGGCTACCCTTCAACTGCCTAAAAAAGGAGATGATATAGAACCAGAAACTATATGTCAAGTTGCAGGGTGGGGAGTGATTTCCAATAAATCACCTCCTTCAAATACTCTGAGAGAAGTCAACGTCACCATCATAGATAGAAAAACCTGCAATGATCCACAGCACTATAATTTTAATCCTGTAATTGGAATGAATATGATTTGTGCTGGAAGCCCTCATGGTGGAAAAGACTCATGCAATGTAAGTAAAATAAGATCCTGTAGCCAGGACTCTCTCTTTCCCAGGAATTAGGTCTTGCCCTCAAGACCAAGGCAAAGATGGCATTGTCTTTACCACTCTTTCACTTCCTGTTCTTTACCTTCTCTTAACTATTCCCTCCCCACATCCTCCAATTTGGGAATCCTGTTTTGGGAACCCCACATGCAACATTCTGAGGCCGTGGCCACATCCCAATATATGAGTCTCTGTGCCACCAGCCATCCTTTACTGGTGAAACTTAACAATCTTTCCCTGTTCTCTCAGTTCCCTCAAGTGGCTACTGACAAACTAATCCCAATAGACTAATTCTACAGATGTCAGACAATTCTCTCTAATAGGCAGGAGAAATGTATGTATTCGAGAAGGCTATCACATTGTTCTTTATTTCATACATTCCTAAGACCAATTTTTCCCTAAAAAGGGTTAGTTTGATTTTGTTTCTCTGGAATGACATCTAATTGCTAAAAGAACCAGAAAACATGGATTTTATTCTTTGCCTTATTGTATCATCTGTATTTAACTGTTTTATCCCTTGAGTTATAAGCATTTTGAGAAAATGATAAACAGGAGGATTGCCTTTCTGGAAGAAGAGAACCAATCTCAAAATTAGTGCATAACAAAAACAGCACAAGTTTCATTTTAATTTTCACTGGTGTATAAAAACCCAGTGAGCCAATTTTAAAATACTAAAATATTTCTAAACATTTTGATTTTTTAAGCACTAATTTTCAGCTAAGTCAAGGTTGGTCTTAATTTCATTTTACACGCTGTAAGAATTTCTTTCATTTTGCTGTTGGTCGTGATTGACAAGGATCCCATTTCATGTCCACACCTCTTCTTTTCCATAGGGAGATTCTGGAAGCCCTTTGCTGTGTAAGGGTCATTTCCGAGGCATCACTTCTTTTGGCTCTAAAGGGAGATGTGGAGACCCCCGGGCACCTGGTGTCTACATACGTCTCTCACAAAAATACCTCAGCTGGATAATTAAAACTATGAAAGGGCAGTTTAGATAACTGTATTTCACTTCTTGTCATATCACAAATAAAATCAATCTGTATCACTATGCCTGTTTCTGTTCTCTATGATCATGAGCAGATGTCAAACAGCAAAGTGAAAGAATCAGAGGACACTTTGTGGATTATATTAGGGGAAGATTGGAGAAACATTATCACCAGTGTCATCCATGTATCAAGTGTCATGAGAATTTTCTCCTGAATTACTCACTTCACTGTCTCACTGGGACCCAGCAGGATTGACACTAAAATTAGTTCTTTTTTCCCTTTCTTTGTGTGTGTGTGTGTGTGTGTGTGTGTGTGTGTGTGTGTGTGTGTGTGTGTGTGTGTGTGTGTGTGTGTGTGTGTGTGTGTGTGTGCTGGGAATCAAACTCTGGACCTTGTGCTTAAGAGGCAGGCAGTGGAACCACTGAGCTAAATCCCTGGCCCCAGTTCTTTTTAATAATAAATACAGTGAAAGACTCAGCAATTCTGCAGGAAACAAACAGTCTAGAGCATTTAGGCAAAAAGGAAGTAAGTCTGTCCTTGAAGACCATTGTTATACATCAATACCTACTGTTTTTATTTACTTGCAATAAGTTGAATCTAGGGAAGAAATAGAAATATAAAATGACTTTCAGTATTTTCCAAAGACACATGATAAAGACTAGAAATTAAAATTCTAGGGGATATAAATGAAGTACTTAACCAACCAAGAAAATTAAATAATAGAAAGTCAGCCTTGTTTCTTAGCAGTCTGCATTTAAGTCTTGGTTAATCTATATAATTTCTTGGTTTTCCTTTCGCTTGGGTATCAGTGTGTCCAATCAACACAGTGGTTACAGTGGCTGCCACTGCATAGTAAGGAAGGAGTGTTGAATTGTGGAAGGCTTTCTTTGGAAAAAGTTCCATAGTGTTTATTCAGTATTTGAATTTAGTAGTCATCATCTCAGCAGTCATTTTAAGACGTCATCATGTGAACATATTCCTTCAATTTCCACCAGTTCCCTTGAGGGGTTGGTGTTGCACACACATAGAGATAGCTCTTAGAGGAAAGAACACAGTTTAGACTAAAATACCAGTCTCCGGTTTTCACCCATAGCTGACACCAGACCCACCAAATTACCGATGCCCTAGATCCACCTCTAGGGACTCTGATTTAACTGATACTTGGTTGTGCCCAGAACACAGTTTCTTTATTTGAACTCCCCCAGCAATGTTAATATGTCACCAGGGATGAGAAGCCCTAAAATACTCAGTGAAGTCTGGTGCTAAATTCTAAAAGAGAGGATTCAAGAGAGTCACTAAGACAATGCTTTAGACACTTGCTACCATTTTTTTATTCCTAGATAGGATTTTAACTGCAATTACCACATGGAGGGCTGGGATTTAGCTCAGTGGTTCTACAGCTTGCCTCCATAAGCACAAGGACCTGAGTCTGAACCCTGGCACCAAAAAAAAAAAAAAAAAGAAAGAAAGAAAGAAAGAAAAGCAGATGGAAGCCAGGTAGCCAGGTGTGGTGGCACTTGCCTGCAATTCCAGCACTCAGGAGGCTGAGGCAAGAGGATTGTTGCAGTCTGGGCTACACAGTGAGTTCAAGGCCACCCTGAACTCTGTCTCGAGAAAGAAAAAGCAAAAGAAAAATACTAGCAGTATTTATTACAGATTTTAAACTCCTCTTTTTTAAAGTAGTTATGTGGAGCCCTCATTTGCTGTTTGTAGAAGTGTGAAATGGTGCTTCTCAGGAAAATTAATGACTATTAAAACTCAAATATACATATTGTATGATCTAGCAACTCCACTCGAGGGTATGTACCAAACTGAAATAAAGCATCAGAGCTTTATTCTAAAAACTAAAAAAAAAAGACCTCAAATATCCATTCAAAATAAAGTGGTTAAAAAATTATACAATTTCTACAATACAATATTATACAGCAATGAAAAAGAACAAGCTATAGTTGCACACAACACAAACTTCATGTTCTGTTACATATACAAATATACATGGATTGTCTTTTTCATTCACTTATTATGAAGTTTGCATGACAGACACACAGCACATGATTCCATTCATCTGAAACTTGGCATAAGGAAATATCAATCCATCATAGAAGTCAGCGTAATGGAGGAGTGTGCACTGGGAGTGAAGACCGGGGATCCTTTAGGGAACCAGAAATGTTCATATCTTGATCTGGATGGTGTTTACCTAGTTATCTATTCAAAACTAAAATTTATGGAGCTCTACACTTTACACTTACATATTTTACTTATGTATTTTACTGTATGTGCTGTCTGTGAACTGTTACTCAACAAAAAATTTTAAATTACAAAATTTAAAAATTAGTTGTAACCAAGGCTTCTATTTTTTTGTGTTATCTAGAAGTTGACTTTTTTCTTTACAAAAACAATATCCCAAACTTCCTACTAAAACTAATAGTGGGTAAAAAAATTATATCCATATTTTTCTTAAATGAGAGCCTTTTGGTCATGACATAGTGCTGTGAAACTGTTAAAGCAGATGTACTCAGAAACAAAGTGGTGTGGAATACTGGATATTGCCTAATCATTTTTCTTATATCCCAGCCAAACATTTTCTTACACATTATATCAGTTAATTAAAAAGACCACATTAACTCTATTAGCAAGCACTGGGGATATAGCTCAATGGTTGAGTGTTTGTCTAGCACTGCAAAGCACTCACTTCAACAGCATATATACTAAAATTGTCTAGCATTGCAAGGTCCTGGATTCAATCTTCATCATCACAAAAAAAGCTATTAGCTTAAAGAAAGAGTATGCACTGTAAAATATAAGACATTTGAAGCATTTAGTGGACTGAAACTTTCTAAGAAAAGAATTACTAGGATCAAGCACATTTTCTAAGAGATTAATATGGAGATATCTCAAAAAACTAGGATTAGAGGTCCCATTTGACCCAGCTATTCCCCTGCTGGGTATCTTCCCAAAAGTATTAAAAGAATCATACCACAGTGATATATGCTCCCCCATGTTTATAGTGGCACAGTTTATAATAGCTAAAACTTGGAAACAGCCCAATTGCCCATCAGTTGGAGACTGGATAAAGAAAATGTGGGTTTTTTATAAAATGGACTACTACTCAGCCATAAAGAATGAGAAACTATCTCTGGTGTGAATAATCTGCAATAATACAGAAGATCCTAATAAGATTAGTGACATTGAGAAATGGGAAGAAAGGAGCTAAAGGTGTAGGGAAGGTGGGATGGGTAGGGGAAGGGTAAAAAGGGAAAAGAAAAAATGTGAGATAATGAAAAGATGGAAATAAAGTGGTTGTAGATGGGGAGGGGAGGAGGGGGTAAAGGGAGGGCAGGGACAAGGGGAAAAAATGAGAAGCAAGACTTGTCATGTAGAGGTACAAGATCCCAACAATGATTGTAACTGTACTGTATCCCTAAAATGTACTAATAAACTCAATTAAAGCTGAAAAAAAAAAAAGAATGAGAAACTAGAAACCTTTAAACTAAATGAATGTACACTGAAGTCATACTCTTAAGTGAAATAAATAGGACACACATGTGCAAATACCAAATAGTTTCTCTGGTATGAGAAACTGAAAACGTAAATGAGGGTCAAAATATATAATAGATACTATGAAATAGGAAGAAAAGGTCCAAAGGGGAAGGGGAAAGAAAAGTGGGAGGAGTAGGGGAAAGGAACAAAGGGAAGGAATAAATATGAGAAAAGGAAAAATTGTAAACAAAGTTTTTGTAAATAGAGAGGGGTGGAGGGGATAAAGGTAGGGCAGGGGAATGGAGAAAAGACTTTTAATTTAAAAAATGGTTAAAAACAGGTAAGAAGGCCAGGGACTTAGCTCCATGGTTCTGCTGCCTACCTCACAAGCACAAGGTCCCAAGTTCGATCCCCAGTACCAAAAGTAAACAAAAAATAAAAGAATTTATTGGAAAATTGCTATTTATTCATCAAGAGAGTCCTAACTCCCAACGTATAAATTATCCCACTTTTTCAATTATCAAAATTTATGGATTTTGAGTAGATAAAGGAGAAGCTATACATTGATTTTTTTAAAGTTTCATGATAAAGCAAATCGATATTTTTTTAGCTGGGATAAACATAGTAACATTCTAAGGAGCACCAAAATATCTAATTTATGCTTCTTAATTGTCCAGGGAATAAATGTGTTAAGACTAAAATAATTAAGGGCTGGGGATGTAGCTCCGAGGTGCTATGTCCAGTAAGAGCCAGGTCCTGAGTTCAATCCCAAGTATTAGAAAAAAAATAATCAAATATTCACATATAAATATAATATTTAGAAACAACTACTGTAGCACATTAATACCAAGTGTGTGATACAGACTACTGGAAAGGCATCAATCCCAGGTAACACCATTTTTAAATACCCTGGAGAAGTGTAAAGAAAAGGAAAAAAGAAGCAAAAATTCCAGGTTACATTAAAAAAATCCCTCAAAAGGTATCAAGGCAGAAAATCAAAAGATTTACCTAAGAACTAATGTAGACATTGATTGGAAATTAATATTAAATAGACAGAGCAACAGACTGAGCAAATTTGAAGGAGCCTTGCCAGTGATCAAGCACAAAGTCACATTCTTGAAGATGTTGCAATACATCCAAGGCCACACACCCTGTTTAGTGTGGTGCTGAGACAAGAACAGGAACTTAAATTTCATTCAGGTCCTGGGCTCAGGACTCCAGAGGTTGATGCCCAGGGAGGTAAGTAACAGAGTGTCAGTGACAGTTGATAAGCAAGGGGCTGACGGGATTAGCACAGTGCTTTCAGAAGTGTAACATATGAAGCCTCTAGTAGACTACAGATCAGAGAATTAATTAGAAGGCAATTACAACAGACTGGCCACTATGTATCCAGACATGCCAAGATAAAATAGAACAAGGGGTAAATCGAGGAAGTATGGGGCGGAACACTCAGTAGGCCAGGTGACCAGGAGAAAGATGAACTTATTAAGAGGGTGGTGCGGTTCAAATGTGTCACCAAAGTTCATGTTTGGAAACTTAACCCCCAGTACAACAGCGTTGGGCAATGGGGCCTAATAAAAGATGAAGCCGAATAAAAATCCATGAATGGATTAATGCCATTATCATGGGAGAAGGTTAGTTGTCATGAAAAAGGCTTGTTACAAAAGAGTTCCTCTCTCACAGTCTCCGTTTCCTGTGTGTGCTCCCTGCTCTTCTGCCTTCCCGCATAGGATGGCACAGCACAAAGGCCCCTACCAGGTGCCAATTTCATGCTCTTGGACATCTCAGTCTCCAGAATCATGAGCTAGATAAACTCTTATTGTTTGTATGTCACCCTGCCTCACATACTTTATTGTAGCAGCAGAAAACAGACTAAGACCAAGGAGAAAGGAAAATCTACAGAATACCTAATTTTATGAGGAGATAGCATGCATGCTTACAGAACATATAGCATGCAGGAGAACTTTAATAAGTATCTATCAGATGGATGAGTTGTTTCTGAGTTTGAGCTAAAGATGGTAAAGGTCCTCAAAAAGAAGATATCCAGAGACAGGCAGAAATATGAGGGGAGAATTTAGAAGAATCGCTGGAAAAGAATTATTTAGAAATATTTACTGTGGATATTATTCTGATTAAAGCAGTGAAGATGAAACTTTAAAAAGGAAGAGAGGAGGCCCGGGATTTAGCTCAGTGGTTCCACCCCCTGCCTCGCAAGCTCAAGGTCCCAAATTCAATCCCTAGTACTAAAAAAACAGGATGAGAGAGAGAGAGCAGAAGGCAGAAGAGGAGGAGGTGGGGAGGAGGGAAAAAGAGAAGGGAGAGAGAGAGAGAAAGAAGTCAAAGACCTTCTCTGGGGGACACAATGGGAGGAAGCAGTGAGGCGAGCAGCCATTCACATTGGGAAGAGCACTTCCCCCGTGCTTGGTCATTATCACACAAAAGGAGCGGCTGATCTCATCATCCCCTCTCAGGCATGGTGTCACTGGAACTAGAAGGGCCTAGGTGTCTCGTGGCAATTCCACACGCAGGCTGTTCCATCTGCGGCAGCAGAAAACACCTGGGTCTGGTCTGGACTCAAAGCCAGGTGCAGCACTCTGCCTCTGTGGCCTGGAAGAAGAAGGAGGACAGTGGGTATTTCACCTTCAAGGGCTACTGCTGAGGAGTATAGACAGCCAAAAATGTGGCCCCCTGCTGTCCCAGGGTGAAGGGCTCCCCCACTGGCCAGGCCTGCCTCATGCATCGCTCCCAGTGGCGGAGATTTCGCTCAGTTTCTCCTCCAGTGCTCTTGCCCCATGTAAGTATCTGTCGCTACCTTAACAAATGACCACAAAGTGTGTGGCTAACAAGAATAGACACTGATTCTTGCCCAGTTTGAAGATGGGAAGACAGGAAGCTGTAGGGAAGAGTCTGTGCTTTGCCTCTTCTGGTTTTCTGCAGTTGTTGACAGTCCTTGATTTGTACCCACATACTTGTCTCTGCTTCAGTGAGCACCTCCTCTTCTGTGTCTGTTTTCTTCTGTGTTTCTCTCATAAGAACACTTATCATTGGATTTAGGGCCCACTTGAAAAATCCAGGACAATCTCAAAAAAATTGACTTAATTGTATCTTCAAAGATGCTTTATTTCAATAAGACTATATTCATAGGTTTTAGACACGACATAGATATCTCCTAAGGGCTATTTTTTAGATTACTGCACCATTCACGCCTCATATTGCTGTTGGTTCTATCTTCTGTAGGCTACTAACACATGGAATGCCTTTGTAGGGCTCCTGCTACCCCATCCTTCCCCTCAAAATGATTCCTAAATGATTTAGGTTCCAAGAAACTACTCAAATAAACTGATGCACCTTAATACAGAAGGACCCAAAACACTCTCCCACAGGGCACACATAAGTCTCACTTGTGAATTTATGGAGACTTCTGTTATTTTATTAATTATCCCCAAAGAATATTTTGTAGCACATTAGCTTTATATGAGGTTAATAGGTCTTAACAATAAATAGAGCATTTAATGTCCACATTATTTGAGAGCTCTGGTTCATTAAATTAAACATGTTTCCTTTTTTCAGAATTTCTTAATTTCAAGGGTGCTATATACATTATAAATGTTTTGGAGATGAGACTATATTAGGCAGAATTTCTCAAACTACATAGTCCTCTTGACTCAAGTATCTCAAGGGACCTTGAGATTATGTTTTGTAAAACCTAGCCTGACCCAATAATGATTTTAATGATCAAACCTTTAGGTCAAAATAGACAAAAATGACTCCATACGGTGAGACTAGGACTGGGAGGATGGGGAGGGTTAGATAAATTTTTGAATGGGCAGGTATTTGGGCCACAACTGAAATCAAATTAGGTGGGTGGTCACCTCTTCACAGAACTAGTATTGCTTTCAATTCAATTGAGAGCAGGAATTTGAGACATAATATACTATAAGCGTCTTAGCAGAAGAATGTGTGTTTATTATTTCACTCCTGAAGGAGACATATTTTAGATATTGGGGGCTTTTCCCAAATAACACATCAGTTCTAATACTGCACACAACACACACACACACACACACACACACACACACACACACACACAAGAGATTTCCAAGGGGAACATGGAATTGGCCCTAGGTATGTTGGTAGAGTTAGATTCATAGAAACAATGCAGTCCCCTTATTTTATAGATGAAGAAAAAGATTAAGGGATATCAAATATCTTGCACAAGACCACACAGCTAATTAGTGACAGAACTAGAACTAGGATCTTAGTTCAGTTCTCTAACCGTTAGATCAAACTCCAACTCCAGAGCAAAGAAGAATCTCTCTTGAGGGCCATTGTCTATTTTTTTAATTTAAAATTTAAATGAAAAGCAATTTGATATAGTTGTTTTCAAAGGATAAACATAAAACCTTATGCTAATGCTTTTAAATTACTTTAGCCAGCTTTTTAATCTAATTTTGTTCATATATCCATGTAACTTGTTCATTTTAAATACCCTAAAACAAATACAAGAAAGTTAACATTTTTATCAGAAACAAGAAGTAATTCCTTAAAAATAGAAAATGTTCAATTAATAAATGAAATTTCAGCTATTTTTAAGGGCTCACTTCCAGGCAAAAAACAAAGGAAAATTCTAATGTACCTCTCTCCTTCTCTAAGTATTCTTGCTATTTTTTTCTCTATTACTGGGCACAGAGTTCTCTAATAGGAAATATTAATATACTTGTAGTACTGGACTCACAGAGAAAATTGTTACTTAGAAACCTTCTTATTAATAAGTTAAACATTTGCATTAATTTCTGCCAGGAAGCCCCAGGTATGTGGTTCTTGAAATGTACCTTTCTATGCCCTGCACTAAAATACTATTTTTAAAGTAAGCCTAGGTGGGCTGGAGATTTAGCTCAGTGGTTCCAGCACTTGCCTTGCAAGCACAAGGTCCTGAGTTCAAGCCTGAGTACCAAAAAAATAAATAAATAAAAATAAAGTAAGCCTACAGAAAGGGTCTTTATTAATTCAATAAACATAACAGGAAAAATACTTCATTTTCTATTATGATATGTTAAAATCAAGTGAAAGGAAGAAGAAAAAGAAATAAAAGAAATTGCAGAGAAAAGAAAGATCTCAATCCTTTTCCAAAACGAGCTTTGAAAACTGCTTTGACTTTTTTTTTTTAACTAGACAGTTATTTCTACAACGTATTGAGTAAATGGCATTTTGATTAGAAGCAAAGACTTTCTTAATGTTCTTCTCTTACATCAGTGGCAATCTTAACTTGCTAGATAGTAGGAAACATCATCTTTGTCTCAGACAAAGGTCTCCTTTGGGCCTTAAAATTCCCCAGTTCCAAGAACACTGAAGGCAATGAAAGCTGTGTGTTCTTCATACTCCTGCCATCCTAAGTGAGGCCACAAACTGACACCTTTGCTGAGGACTGATAAAGCAAACTCAAAGGCTAGGTCTCACCCGGAAGCTACAAAGTTACCTACTCCATAACTGTGGTTAACAGGGTGAGGCTTGGTAAAGATATGATTATAATCTAGAATATCTTCTTCCCAAACTTTCTGACCACAGCCCACAAGTCAAAAGCATATTTTATGTTGTAGCCCTGTAGCAAGGCACGTATACATCCCACCTATAAATAACAAAAGTCTCACAAAGTAAAAACTACTTATCCATTTTTTCCATTTCATGTAAACCATTAACAACCACTTCAAATTTAACATCCTGAGGTAAGAGCTCAGTTCTCCTTCACCATCATGGGCCTTACTTTCGAGAAGAATTGCAACAAGCTTGTAAAACTAAACTGAGAGAGAATAGTAATCCAGGGTCAGTGGTAGAACACAGGTTTAGCAAGCACAAGGCCCTGAGTTCAATCAAAGCACCAAAACACGGAGTATCAGTCTGCTTTCAAAGGACAGATGTTCACAGAGGAAGCCTCATGATTTTTAGTGACCTTCCCTCATATAACAATGTCTAACCTGTCTCCTTGTCCTCCATGCTGCTGGATTTCTTTAAAAATAAGATGAATTGTGATGCTAAATGTGGAGTTCAAAAACTGCACAAGATCACAGAAGATTTGACGATTTTAAGTGATACACAATTCTAGTCACATTCAAAACACACATCTAGATACTCCCTGAGGTGGGGTGGGTGTAGACAGCAGAAGAAAATTCTTTCACTTTGGGACTTTTCCACGAATGACAGCTCACTTTACTATAGGAACATAGCATTTTATTCCCCCACTTACCCAGAAACCCACTAGACCTGGACAGAGTGGGACAGGTCCACAGAGTCACATCATTCTTAGGAGCACCTTGGCCTGTTGCAATCGCCATTGTCTTAGGTAACCAGATTAGGGAACAAATCTGTAATAATGATCATAAAATATAGAATTTTAGCGATTTCTAATTCATTATGAATATATGTAAACTGATTCTAGACAGTACACTGTCCACTACTCATCTTCCACGCACAGCTAAAATGAAGGTATTAGAAGAAGTATATTAGTTCTAATAACATTTATCCCATGGCAACAAAGGAACAAGTATACAAATAGATATAAGTACAATGAACAAATTTAAGTGAACTATGATCATGGGCCAGGAATAGCTACACTACTCTTGGGTTTTGCAGTCAAAGCAGTAGTGAGAAGGAAGAAAATG
The DNA here is from genome assembly GCF_012274545.1 of Fukomys damarensis. NCBI lineage: Eukaryota > Metazoa > Chordata > Mammalia > Rodentia > Bathyergidae > Fukomys > Fukomys damarensis. The sequence goes on from NW_022900913.1 coordinate 40,601,488, forward strand.
CAGAAGAAAAATAAAGAAAGAGAAGAGAAAAAAAGATAGGATAAATGAAGACAGAGAAAAAAGAATTTAATTAATCTGGGACTCACAGATTAAGAGATTTTTACCAAAAAAAAAACTCTAAGAACAGAAATTCTTTATGGAATCAGTAGAGATAAGGAAAAGCATGTTTGGGTAATATATTCTATCATAATTATTTTCATAAGATTCTAGAAGACCAGGATAAAGGTAGGCTCCAGAGGATATGTTTACCTGTGAATTTGTGCTCGGAGTCTGAATGCTTTTCCCACTATTTATATCCAAAATATGTAGGCATCCATCCTTCATTCCTCCTCCAATAGCAAGGACCTCAGACTGCCAGGGACACCAGTCTATAGCCTTGAAAATTTCAAATAATAGCATAGACAGGTCAGCCTCGGAGAAGGTAGGCTCACGAATGTGATACACTCCAGTAAACAGAAGTCTCAGAAGAGCCCTGCCCTGGGAGCTCTCCTAGGTCTCCTGGCCAAAGAGCAACTGCAGTGATTACTTCCCAGGGTGTAGGAGCCATTGTAGCAAGGAGAGCATCTACCTAATAAAGATACTTCCTCAAGTTTTGCTATAACTTCAGATATTTTTAATTGAGTTTATTGGTACATTTTAGGTATACAGTACAGCTACATTCATTATTGGGATCTTGTACCCTTACATGACAGGTCTTGGTTCTCATTTTTTTTCCCTTGTCCCTGCCCTCCCTTCACCCCCTGTCACCCTCCCCATTTACAAACACTTTATTTCCATTTTTTCATTTTCTCCTATTTTTCTCTTTTCTCTTATTAGCTTTCCCCTACCCTTCCCATTTTCCCTACACCTTTAGCCCTTTTCTTCCTATTTCACACTGTCAATTATCTCATTAGGATCTTATGTACTATTATAGTTTTTCACACCAGAGAAACTATTCAGTATTTACACATGTGTAACTTATAACTTCAGATATTTTTAATATAAAAAAATTACCCAACAAACAAAACAGTTGAAAATGACATGCACTGCATCCTCCAGAGCAATACTCTGCTTCTGGAATAGTTCATGTTTGCCCTTAGAATTTGGTTCTGAAATGCACCTTTCTCTGGTTCATCCACCTGTGTTCATGTGTTCCAAGCTAGTGGTCAGAGTAAAGAGTGCTACAAGCAATTACTCACAATTCAAAATCTCATGTAGTTTAAATTCTTATATATTTTAGAAAATAAAACTGATTTATAAATGATGATAGTTAATTCCAAAAATAGAATTTAGTATTTCACATTTTTATTTAAAACTGAATAAGTAACTTTACATAATCTTTTAACAAATATTTCAGTTATATTTATCTATACTTATCAATCATCTCAATAACTAAGCTCATTTTTGTGTATTTGATTCTGTATGTAATAAATACTTCAAGAAGCAGCAAACACATTGGGTTTACATTATTTTATCTTTCTGTTGTTCATTATATAAAGTCTTCCATGATTTAACATACTTTTTATAATTATCATTTATAATCCATCATGCTGTGTTATGTGAATTAATTTTATTCTAATGCTGGATCTAGGTTGGTTTGGGGGTGGTATTTATTGTTGTTGTTGTTGTTGTTTGGGTATGGTTTGTATACAGTTAGGTGGTTTTGGTTGGTTTTGTTGTTTTTGGACTTTTTTGTTTTATGCATTTCATTTGTTGTTGTTGTTTTTTAAGTAACATATTCCATATGTCTTTTGTTTCTGGCCAATTTTTTAGGTAAATTCCAAGGTTCAAAAGTGTGGGACTAACAATTTCCTAACAGTTATATGTTTTTATAACACTTAGCATCAAATGAGTATAATAATTTCTTTCTGACTAGTTATTAAAAGTGAGGAAAATTATAATAACCTTCATATGGAGTTTGTGCTTTGATCTCTTCGTGAGTAGGTTTAGGTTCTTGCTCTGCTTTAAAGATTGTAACAAACTGTATTTTCCAAAGAGCTGCAACACTATCCACCATCCAACCATACTCTAGGACTTTGCCCATTTCCTCCACCAAGAAGTAGAATGTAATTCCTCTCCTTTTGAATCTGGGGGGACTTATAACTAGTTTGTAATCAACAGAACGTGGTAAAAGTGGCACTCTGTAAATTCTGAGGTAGGTCATTAAGGGCCACTTCACCTTGCTCTGTGGGCCAATTGCCCAGATGCTCAAAGGTTTAAGGAAGCCATGTCGTAAAAACAACCAACCAAGTTCAAGCAATGTGGAGAAGCTCTGAAATTACAGGAAGAGGGAAGAATGACTGGCTGGTCAACAAGAGGTTCAACATCTGCCCTTTCAACTTCCATCACTGACTGCAACCTCATGAGAAACCTTGGGCCAGAACTATTCAGACAGGCCTTTCCCAAGTCCTGACCCAAAGAATCCACAAAAAATTAAAATATGATTTTGTTTTAAGCTACTGAGTTTTGGAGTAATCTATTATAGCAATAGATAATTAGCACAGATATCATAAATGGAACCTTTAACAATTAAATATGGTTATAATTTATAGCAGAAAGACAAAGATCTCTAATTAGCCAAACTACATGCAAAGTAAAACAGTTGGCTAAGAAATATGGTAAATATGTTTTCAGTCTAATTATACTTCATAGTTACCTGCTTTAATTATCTTTTTCAAGTAACCATTCACCCACAGCCTTGACTCGGTTGGAAAGAAGGCTATTTTGCGAAACATAAAATCTTACATTCAGTTTCACAAGGCTTAGAAATTCCCAGGAGTCCATGAACCTCAATTTTTTACATGATGCATATTAGACTCTGTTATATTTATTAATAATCAGCTTCTTAAATACCCTATTTCCAACTAGCTCTTACTAGACACAAGCAGTTTGGGCAAAACTAAAAGCTACACGAAAAGACACAGATGTGAGACTCTGAAGTCTACTTTAGTTACATGAATTTGCTAGTTAATGGTGAATGTGAAGAGATGTACATAGTGTCAGTTCTTGTGATTCCCCACATATTTAGCTTTCTGGAGGCTTGGCTTGCTCCGATTTCCAGAGACTCTTAGTAAAGAGGACTTTCATTTAGTAGGTCAATTTACTGTTTTCAACAACAAGCAACAAGTATCTGGACAACAGAGCCACACCTCGTGGATAATGGAGCCATGAATTGGTCCCCAACGAACTTCACACCGATGCCCTGGCCCCTCCAGCTGCCAACTCCATGTTGGCTCTGCATTTTGTCTCACTTCAGCATGGGGAAGTAGAGGCACAAACTGACCAGTATGATCATGGATGAGGCCAATGCCCAGGGAGAGAAGGTAAGCTTGGTGGGCCAGCAGATCCAAGGCGATCCAAGGAAAATATGAACCTGGCCAGCAGCACTAGCCCCAAGAATAGCCCACAGCTATTGTAAACTACAAAACAAGCAAAGAGTTTTACTCTGAAAGTGACTCCTTCACAGCAGGCTTGAATTGGAGGAGAAACCCAGCGGAGTGCTTGCCATTTTCCAGAGACTGTTTAATCAGGTGCTCTTTGGGGAATGGATTAATTGTTTAAGACCGAGCCACAGAACAACTACCAAATAATTTCACTTCAGAGTCTCCAGTGTTACCTTCCCACAAGACTGGATATAAGATAGTCATAGGAGACAGCCATGAATTGGATACACGTTAGACATAGACCCTCTAAGAAGGTAAAGCTCAGGCTGGGAAAGACACAAGCTCTGCCTCCCACAGTGAGAACACAGGCCTGATGAGTGTGACTTATAGAAGGGGTTGCATTTGTAAGTCAATGCTGGCATTAAATCCAACAGTCTGCTTGAAGCCCCCCCTCTGTGACCTACATTCAGCAGAGACCAGTGGTCTGAATGCTTTTCCTGTCTACCAACATAAGCAAGGTCAGGATGGATGGTTGCTACAGTCTGTCACATACAGGCAGGACAGTGGGGCCCCCGGAGCAGGGGGAACAGATACCAAATTCACAGGCCTTAAATTTTGGCAAAGAAAATCGTGACTTGCTGGATTCCAAAAGTGAAGATCCTGGAAAGAAACAACTCCAAAAATACAGAGGAATTTTTTTGGTCTATTTTTTCCTCTCATTTTTCTTCGATAGTTTTTTTGGGGGGTTGAGGCTTTTATCTCATTCTTTTATTTTTGTCTTCTCTCCTTTTACCTTTTTTCTTATTTTTCTTTCTTTTCTTCATTTTGCTTTCTGTTTTTACTTTCTTCTTGTTTTTGTGGTTTGTTCTTTTCTGTTACATTCATTTTATATTATTAATTTCCATTTACTCCTCAATAGAATCCTCTGTCTCACTTTCTCTCTCCCTTCTCATCTTCTGGCTGATTTTTCAAATTCTGCTCAATTCTGCCATTCTTTTATCCCCTCTGTCTTTACTACTATAACCACTAAGCTTTATTAATCTTTAGATAGTGAATTCTATTCTATTTCTGCTGAATACGGTTCTATTCTTAGTAGAGGTATAGTTGCACTAGGTGGAATTTGCTATATGTTAATATTTGGTTTGTGTTAGTGTTTAAAAGTGGTGGCAAGTCTATGGCCACTTGCCACGGACACGGAGAGCTCTCTCTCAACATGTGTGCCCCAGCCAAGGTTTGACAAATTATTAGCATGCATACAACAGTAAAGATCACATTAATTGTGCAAAAGCAGAACCAAATCAAAGTCAATGGTTAGGTTCAATGTTGACCTGTGGAGAAATTTGATTTGGTTCTTGCCCAATTCAGTTTGTGACCAGAATCACTAAAAGAATTAAGTTTGTGAACCACAATGCAACTGTAAAATATATATAATAGCAAATAAGGAGATATATTTTTCACAAATGGGAGAGGGATCAAGAGATGGAGAGAGAAGGAGGAGAAAGGAAGGATTTTTCTAAGTATTAAGATGTATTAAGCACATGTACCAACTCCCCACTCTGAAATGTACCAATAAAAATCAAAATTGAAGAAAATAAAAACAATAGTAAAGCATCTAAGAATATACCTTGCTTTTGCCTAGTTTAGGTTTTTCATCCATTTGTTGTTTTGCTTTACTTTGTTTTGTATATTATTTGCAGACAGAATATATTGTGTACATTTTCCACCATTTTAAGTCATTAATAATAAGAATTTGGACCTAATTTGATTCCCAATGTGCTGTAAATATTTTTTTAAATAACAGAGCTACTCAGCCAATGCCAACAAAACAAAAATATCTGATATATGAAAAGTACAAATAGCATTGTCTTTCAGAAGACTGATGGTAAAATCTGAAACAAATTACTAAGAAAGAAAAATCTCAAAATATTTATTTAATAGTTTTATTTTTATATATAAAGGATCTACAGTGATCTCTGAGAAAAGGAAACCTGGAAAGCTATCGGATTTCTCACCTTGACAGCTGTCGATTGAGATACAACTCTCAGTGACTGGCCCTGTGCATGGGCACCTGGATCCTGGGGCCATATTGTCAGCAGTCCATCACTGCAGCCACTGGAGAGCAGCCTGCCGTCTGGCGACCACTTCAAAGCACACACAGCTTGCTTGTGGCAAAGTGTTCCAACTTGATGCTGGGCTGCACGAACATCATGATGATAAACACGGCCCAGTCTTGACCCGCTACATGAAAGTAAAGAGAAGGTTTACATGACAAAAAATAGAAAGCCCTACAGCAGCTACACGGGCATTGACAACATGGAGGACAGAACAGTCCAAAGGAAAACTACTGAAAGACCCACCTACAGGTAGGAACTTCTTGGGCTAAGAAGAATGGAGTATTCTACCTTGGCGCCTCATTTCATAAGCAAATGTGGAATTGAAATGTATCCTTTGATAGATGTCTCTAATGACCTTAACACTATATAGATAGCCATGGAAAAGATAAATTTAGAAGACTGCTGAATTGTCTCAGGTAGTGATATATGTACTGAACCTAGAAAACATTGCTTTCTCTGGAATGTTTCATTTTATCTCAATGAAATGGTTTTAGTGTATATTTTTAGTAAATATTACACATAGAAATTTATTATTTCTTTTTCTATCAGGTATGTTCCTGTTAAATTATAGATTCTTAGTTTTGCCAGTGTTACTAATATGTAAAAGGAATTTGAAACTGTCACAGAAAACTGCAATAGGATTCAAAAAAATCTGTGGATAAGGTTTCTATTTACTGTGATTTAAATCCAAAAAATGATTTTAAAATCCTACCACTTCTTCAAAGATAATTAACTCTTTGGGGAATAATTTGATGTTCTCTAAGGAATAACTTTCTATAAAAATTTATAAAATTTCTTGAAGTGTAGTTTCATTTTTAGACTATGTACAATACTGAATAGCACTCTAACAATATGGGTTCTAGAACCAGACTACCTGGGTTCAAATCCTTACTCTGTCCCTTACTAACCACATGATTGCCATCTAGTGTCTCAGTTTATTCATGTGAAAAAAAAAAATGAAGACAAACCACATTATAGCATTATTGCAGGGATTTTAAAAGATTGTGCATGGGCTGGGGATTTAGCTCAGTGGTTCCACTGCCTGCCTCACAAGCACAAGGATCCAAGTTCAATCCCCGATACAAAATAAATAAATAAATAAATAAAGATTGTGCACATAAAAATATAGCACAGAACATTCCAAAATAGCTAATATTATGATAAGAAAGGATTTGCTCATGTTCTTCATGGATAATGAAACTAATCTTTAACAGTGCAGACTGGAAAAAGAAGTTGGGTATAGAAACGACCTGACTAAAACAACTAAGTGGTTAAGTTTGTCCTATAACCACAAGTATTAAAATTCCCAAATTATATCTGAGCTACTTAAAGAAATTATAAAAGACTTTAGGATTTATCTAACTGAAATCTATCTTAGGAAACAATACAGATATGAATGACTGTTATAAAAGCAATGAGTATTTAAATAAATTATGTAGATACAATGGAATATTACTCAGCCATAAAGAACGAGAAAATAGATTCATTCATAGGAAAATGGATAGATACTGAAGATATACTCCTAAGTGAAATAAATAAGTCACACATGTGTAAATACCGAATAGTTTCCCTGGTGTGAATAATCTGCAATAATACATAAGATCCTAATAAGATTACTGACATTTAGAAATGGGAAGAAAGGAGCTAAAGGTGTAGGGAAGGTGGGATGGGTAGGGGAAGGGTAATAAGGGAAAAGAAAGAAATGTGAGAGAATGAAAAGATGGAAATAAAGAGTTTGTAGTTGGGAAGGGGAGGAGGGGGTGAAGGGAGGGCAGAGGTAAGGAGAAAAAATGAGAATCAAGACTTGTCATGTAGAGGTACAAGATCCCAACAATGAATGTAACTGTACTGTATCCCTAAAATGTACCAATAAACTCAATTAAAGCTGAAAAAAATAATAATAAATAAATTATGTAGGATCATAGTAATAAGTTATTTAGCTTTTCTGGTTAAAAAGCAGTAAAATTGCACCAGTAATTCTCAAAGTGATACATCATTAGTATCACTTGGGAAATTAGAAATGCAAATTACTGTATCAGCCTCCCTAAGACCTAGAAGATCAGGAAATCCTGGAGTAAGGCTAGTGATGTGTTTTAAGTGGCCTTCAGGGGATTCTGATAGACTTTTGAGAACCATTAAATGGGATAATCTATGAGGATTCTTCCACTTCTGACTCTGGTAAATCTGTAAATTGGTAAATTGGCCCAGAAAGCTTACCATATTCTTTAGCATTGATACCAATAGCAATACACATTTTGTTTCCACAAAATATCGCTTTATCAGATATTACCTTGTACAGAAAAACCTTCTGTTTGAGGGAATTTTGCATTTTATCTGAAGAATTTAGACTCTCATGTAGAAGACCCATAGCGGTCATGATATATGTGGCCACTAGGACATATACCATCCCCAGAAAACCTGCATACCTTAGAGGGAGGTATCATACCTAATAAAAACCCTACTGTCCTATTTTGTTTCATTTTGCTAACGTTTTTAAATATTATAGTTCTGCTCACTCAGTCCCCATAATCAACTGATGACACAAACACAACTGGCTCAATGTTTCTTACCTGCTAAGGATACAGTGATTCCAGCTCAGTGCCCCAACTACTGACAAGTGACCCTGCATATTTCTCAGCCGCTTTTTAGTTACCACGTCCCACAACTGAAAAAATGAATAAGCACGGTTATGTAGTATTGGCATTTTCATAATCTACTGTCCTCTCAAAGGTCTGACAGCTGATTACTTTTAATGTAGCCAATCCATTATCAGCTAAGTGAAAACTCAGAACCTTTAACCAACAGTTCTCAAGTCTGACCATATATTAGGATCACCTGCGAGAGTTTAGGAAACACTATGGATGCTAGCAGTTCTGATTGAATTGGTGCAGTAGAGCCAGGAATGAGGTGTTTATTTTAAAGTTTCCCAGATGGATTCAATATACAACCAAGGACTAAGAATCATTATTAAACTTCTAGATCCTTATAAACTATGAGAATTTCAAGCTTGGAAACTCACTTAAAAGCTACCAACAAACACACAGGTTGAGTATTTCTTATCTGAAATGCCAGGACCAGAAGTGTTTCAGATTTGGAGTTTTTCAGATTTTGCACATTCACAATGCAAAATTTTACCAGTTGCACATTCACAATCCAAAATACCCCAATATCTAAAACTTTTGTATTGATCTACATGAATAAAACTTAAGTACCCGAACATTTCCAAGAGTCAGAAATTCAATTTACTGCCAAGAGATCCCATTCCTACCATCTAGAGATTATATTCTGACCTATGTTAGAAACAAGAAGTTTGGTATAAAAAGAAATCATGACATGCCTTTCACAGCATTAAATGTTCTTGGCAGAGATAAGAAAGCAGTGAGAATGATCTAGGGCCCTCCTACATCATCTGGTACATGGCAGTATTGTCTAATAAATGATAATAGCAATGACACATGAGAAACTAGATACACTGATACAAACTTGATAAACCCTCACCTCAGAGAGACTATCAAAAAGAAATCCACTCATTTTGTGCAGCTCTACTACTGTTTTTATCTTTTCTCCATTTTTATTTTTTTACTAGTACTGTACCTATTTGTAATATATGACGATTTCATTCTTCATGGGGAGTTGGTAACCGGATGTAACACCTCTTAAATCTTTTTTCATTCCCTCTCTCTCCCTTCCTTCACCCCTCCCTCCATTTCTTTCTTCCCTTCCCTTTTGCAAAAGATCGATTTCCCCATTTCTATAGCTTTGCTCCTAATCACAGCTTCAAGGTGGAAGGACCAAGAGGATACCTTCCTCTCTCAAAAGTTCCAAAACTAGGGTGTCTACAAACTCAACATTAGTTGGAGAGAAAAGATTTTTTTAGACAACAACAAATGAAATTATTGTGAAAAACTAAGATTGTGGTGAAAAACTGGAGTACTGTATCCTTAACTCTTCATAAAATACCATAGAGGGAGCAGAATGGTATCTCTCCTGACTTCCCATAGCTTTGATGACACATCTAATAGAGTTTCTCTCGATTGTATATTAATATATTATTAAAAATCAATCTCAGTTATCTAGTGACTACACAGGAAACATTCTGAGAAAATAAAATGTCAGTACTTGCACTTCTCCCTCACTGGTGCCAACTGCCAAGCACGTTCCCTTTTTTATCCAGGACACAGAAGATACATAATTACAAGTAGGACTTAAGTCTATGCTTTCAACCGTGTGGTTTTCTCCATTCCAGATGTATGCAACAGATCCAAGTGCTACAGCAACAAGATTTTGAAAACTCCAGTCTAGAATATTCAGATCTATAAGAAAAGCACATCAAATTAGGATAATTATACAGCCATACAAAAACTTTTTCAATAAACAACTTATTCATACATATGGGGAAAACGTCAATCTCTTGCCAAGGTCAGCTGGAAAATAGAATCATCAAGCAGATCATTAGAAGTTCAAAACTCAAAACTGGAATAGAATCTGGTTGTAGACTTGCAGTCTAATAAGCAATAATGTTTACCATTTATGCTCAAAATGCACTTATTTAGAGGCATTTTTAAAACATGGTGGATTCATCTACCATTATTAGGATACATGGACTTCATCTAACAGATGATTGAAAGTAAAAGTACATAATTATTATGGAAACATCTTTGGACCTAGCTTATCTATATGCAAAATTCCACCATCATTTGTAACCAAAAACACTACCAATAAATCTAGAAAGAATGGTGTCTCGTTTGTTACCTGGAAGTTAATAACTTACTCTACTTTGTCATAATAAGAACAACTCTGGCTGCTAAGAGAAATCATGCTTGTGTGACCATTTATTAAAATTTACCCTATCTGATTTATGATAGAAACTATTGTTCCAACTGACACACACCAGTACAAAGCTAAGACACACACCAGTTCTACCATAGTGACTTAAACCCCTATAATGCGTCCCTCTCACTAATAACAATAACAAACTTTGAACAAAATATAAAAGCAAACACCCGAAGACCCTGGAACACAAGTAAAAGGGGTAAACTAAATCAGGGCGTCAAAACATGGAGAAGCAATCTGTCCAGGAATGACTTTTCTACTTTTTTTCTCCTGACTTTGCCCTGAAGGCAGGTGCCAGTCATTGAGAGGCACCTGCCTCCAAGACTGAAGTAGAAAGAAAACCATCTTCCTAGTCAGAAGAACCATGGACAGGGGGCTGGGGTGGCTAGACTGTGAGGGAAGAGATCCAGAGAGAGGTGTCCTCTAACCATGAGTATACAAGCTCACACATGTTTTGGCCTATCGCTCCAACCATTTAAGTGCAGGGGAAGATCAAAGTAGAGTCTAGGAAAAGCTTTGAGAAATGAACTGAGATTTGAAACATTACACAGCTCTCAGCCTTGACTCAGGTCCACGCATAGGAGAGTCAGACCCAAACCAGAACAGTCTAAGCTTAAGAAATTGATCGATTAAATTGATTTTTCTGTTCTTAGGGTTTATTGAACCTCCATAATTACATATTTATTGTAGTAAAAAAAAAAGAAATTGATTGAAGATTTAAAATACAACTCACTGATGGCAAGCCAAAATTAAGGTGTGAGCCCAACTAGGGCAAAAATATCAACATTCTCCATAGGATCCAGAGTGAATATAACATAGCATATATAATTTCCAGGACACATTCAAAATTAGTGGACATAGCGCCGAGGATTTAGCTTAGTGGTGCTGCCACCTGCCTGGCAAGAGCAAGGTCCTGAGTTTGATCCCTGGTGGCAAAAGAAACCAAAACTCTTTGTGACAAAATTAGTGGGCATATGTAATGGGAAAATATAATTAATAGATTATAACTCTGAGATTACCTAGATATGAGAATTATCAAAGATATTAAGGCAGCTATTAATTCTCCATGAGACAAGGAAAAACATGCTTAAATTAATAAAAAGACAGAAACCCCAGAAGAAAACTATGAAAATAAATGTTCCATATACAGAAAATGGAAACTGTAAAACAAAATTTTAAAACAGAAATAGAAGTCATAAAAATCATAAAATGAAAATTTTAAAACAGAAAATAGAACATCTGAAAAATTCTCAATAGCAAAATGCAAATGATAGACAAAAGAGTCAGTGAACAGGTGTGCAGATCAACAAAAATTGTTGGATCAAAACATAGAGAAAAGGGTTTTTAAAGATGAATATGCCTGGGATTTAGCTCAGTGACACCACATCTGCCTTACAAGCACAGGTCCCAAGTTTGATCCCCAGTACACACACAAAAAAAAAAAGGAACAGAGTTTTAGCTCAGTGGCACCCTACCTGCCTTGCAAGTGCAAGATCTTGAGTTTGGTCCCCAGTACCAGAAAAAAAAAAAAAAGGAATATAGCCTCCAGGTCCATGTAGAATAATATCCAGAGCTAACGTAAGTCTAATTGAAAACAACTCCTGAAAGCATGAAGAACAAGGTTTTATGTGACCACAGAGTTCTCATCAGAGATTAGAAGTCAGTGGAACAACAGCTGTAAAACGTAGGGAAGGAAAGTCTTCCAACCCTAAATTCATGACCAGTAAAAACATCACAACATAGATGAATAATTGAAGCAAAGTCTTGGCCAATAATCCTGACAGCAAGAAATGGTAAAGGAAGCTCTTCAGGCTAATGGGAAATTATGTAAGAGAGAAACTGGGACCATCAATATGACAGGTGGGAATGTTAAGCACTATACTAACAAGGAGACATTGGGGCCGTCAATAGGAAAGAGAATACTAAAGCTGGTAAATAATTGGGTTAATATAATGGACCATCCTTTTCCTCCTGAGAAATTTAAAATGCTTTTTAAATATTACTTTTTAAAGTAAAGGTTATAACAATGGGGGGATTGGGGCAAAACACGTAACTATAATAAACTAAGAAAGTCATGACACTGGGGAGAACTATGCGACTACAATATTTTTATATGTCTTGTGTAAAAAGCACAACAGTAACTAAGTACACTTGAGAAAAATTTAAATTACATTGTAATACCTAGAGCAACAACTAAAAACACAATACAGAACACAGCCAAAAGCAATTAATCAGTTAAAATTGAAGTAGAAAAAATGTCCAAAAAATAAGCATTAGGCACACCAACAAAAAAGATCAGAAAAAAAAAAGTGAATATAAAACTAGGCGCTTTACATGTCAATTAAAAAAAAACAAGAGAATGATATATCAAAGGAGAAACTGGTCAGCTTTCTCAAATGTGGAAGACAGAGTTAGGTGAATGAAATCTAAGAAGTGACAGATGGATTTAATAATGAGAGGTTCCTCGGTGATGTTTGGATTAGCAGTTTCAAAGGAACAGTGAGATAACCTGACTGCAGTGGGCTCAAGACAGTGCGGGGAAGGCCAGGTGTGGCGGCCAAGCACTCAGGAAGCTGAGGCATGAGGATCACCACAAGTGTGAGGCCAGCCTGGGCTACATAGTGATTTCAGGGCCAGCCTGGAGTGTACTCCAAGATGCTGTCTCAAAAAATAATAAATAAATAAGGCAATGTGGGGAGAAAAATAGGAAGTTGTGAGTATAAAAATTCCTGACATGCTTTGCTATCAAGGGAAGGGAAAAGGGGATCTATGACTTGAAAGAAAAGTAGGAACACAAGTTGTTTCTTTTTAATGTGGGTGTTATGGGGTTTTCTTAATTTAAAAAATTCTAAATGTGGGGGGTTTCTTGAAATCTATCCACCTTAGTTGAGTGTGACAATAAATGCTCTTAGAAAAGGAGCTTGAAGAGTAGGAAGGTAACCAGGTGTAGTGGCACACTCCTGGAATCCCAGTACTTGGGAGGCTGAGGCAGGAGGGTCACCATAAGTTCAAGGTCAACCTGGGCTACAGGGAAAATTCAGGGCCAGGCTGAACTACACAGTGAGACCCTGTCTCAAAAAATAATAATAATAAAAATAAAAAGAATAGAAGATAGAGAATTATTCCCTTTACTAATTTTGCTTCATTTGCTCATTCCTTTCTATAGATGTTTCCTTTCCTTTGGCTCCTCTCTCCCTCACCCAGAGAGTCACATAGGTTGGCCCTTGCCTTTAACCGTAATCACCCAGCCTACACTCTGGTTCATCCTATCTTTTAACTGCCAGCTTCATTCTAATGATCTTCTGAACATCTTCATGTCTGATAGCTTCCTCTAACATAATATTCCAAGAACAGTCTTCCCTCTCCAAACCACTTCCCCACCAATCATCTTCCCAGTGATACCCGCTTTCTTTCTTCTGCCTCAAAAACGTGTAATAATCTTATATTAATCCTTCTTGCCACATAGTTTTACTCATGAAAAATAAACAGGCGCTTAATCTTTGGTAGTTACTGCCTACTGACTGCATTCTGCATAATTTGCTATGAATTTTCCTTTGATATATCGCTTAGGTCATTAACTCTCAATACAAAACTCAGTTTCTACGCCTGAGTTTCTCTATTATCTGCATTCACTATCTATACACTAGTCCCCGATGTATCTTCTCATTGTCATGAATTATCATTAATTACCAATACCCTGCCTTTGCTCCTGCTGCTAACAGAGCCAAAACTGCCCTCTATTCTCCTTCTACACTTTTATAAACGCTACTCATCTGTGAAGACCCAGCTAAAGTTTGAATATCTTAACAAAGTCTTTGTGGACAATTCCAGAGCTCACTGAGTTTCTTATATTCCTTACAGCTTATGATACCCCATAACTCATTATTTAGGTTCTACATTGGCATCTTGGGATCAGTTTCACGAGAGTTGGTGCTGTTGCCCTAACTACATGGATTACAAGGTAGGCACATAGCGAGCAGACTCGTTGTACTGTAGTTGTTTAATTGATTAGATTTACTCATGTTTAAAAGATGGTGAGAATGACCCCCCGTTACTACAGTTCATTCTAATAAAGTAAAACAAAAATGTTTTTATAAGTATCAATTCTCGTGCCCCATCGCTAACAATACCCACCCCTGAATGTGAAATTCGCACAAGGAAAAGCCAACTACATTAACTTTGTTTCATGGCACAACCTCTGGACATGAGACACAGGGCTATTTGGTTCTAACAGAATCAAACCAAGTTTAGGACAGAACAATGGATGCAATTTGTCATTTCAACTTCTCAATTCAAAATAACTTACAGTAGTCATTTCGAAGGCCAGTAAGATGAATCTTCACCTCTGGTTGGCGTATGGGATAGTTCACATCTCTGAACTTTTTAAGGTGGAAGGCTTTGTTTCTGACTCCATCTGTGCAGCCTACGAGAAACAGTTCTACATATCTCTCTGATTCAGAAAATATAATATTTATCCTTATGAGTACTACAAGATCACAGACCAAGAAAAGAAAGTAGTCATTATAAGACTAGTACAAACAATAGGGAAGGAAAGGAAATAAAGAGGACTTCAGTTTTAAACAACAATATCAAAAATTATCCAGTGGCAGTTTTTAAATTAAATTACATGAGTGGTAGACCTAAATATAGATGACAGGCCTTGTAGGGAACACAGAGCTATTACATTATCTTTGAATATTTATTCAGTCATTTGAGATTTTAAAATCAAAGTGAGTTTTACATATGTACTCACACATACTACACTTGAGGCTTATTCTGAGTCCTTGTCAATAAATACTTGGTTCATTAATTCTAGCTTTTTACTCATGACTACCTGAGATCAGAATCATATCACCAAAAGCCTCCACTAAGTCCAAACCACAGGCCACTGTCTTTTCATCTCCAACCCACTTAGTTTATGATCAAACTGATAATGATCAGAGTCATCGAGAAACAAGACAATTTAGGTGACAGTGGTCTCTGTGACCAAATGGTTTCGATAAAAGCATGAGAGTGTCGTACCATATTATACTAAGAAACCAAATCATTACTCATAATTTCCTGCCTCAGTGTTAGCAATGAACACCTGTGGTTGTGGAAAGAACTAAAAGCTTAGTAGAAATATTCAGGCCTGCTAATAAAGTACTGTGAAAGTTTTTTTTAAGTCAATACCCAAGGAATCAAAAAACCCTCCTAGAATTAACTAAGGTTGGAAGATATATAAGGTTAATATGTAAAATTCAATTTCATTCTTTATACCAGCAAAGAACAACTAAAATTAGAAATTCAAAAACACCTTTTATAATAGTACCCAAAATATAAAATACTTGGGTATAAAATCTCAAAAATATGTATAAGATATGTATGAAGAAGATGAAATACTGTTAAGAAAGAAATCAAGAGATCTAAATACATGGTCAGATATTTCCATGTACAAGGATAGAAAAGCCCAATATTATTACAGTATCAGTTTGATATATAGATTCAACACACTCCCAATCAAAAGTGCAGCAAATCATTTTATGGACACTGACAAACTAATTATAAAGGTTATGCTGAGATGCACAGGCCCAAAATAAGCAGCCCAATATTGAAATAGAAGAACTAAAATAAAAGACTGTCACTATTCAACTTCAAGACTTACTACGAAGCTCCACTAATCGTGATGCTGCACTGTTGACAAGAGAATAAACAAATATACCAATGGAACCAAATAGAGAACCTGTAAATAGGCCCACACAAACATGGTCAACTGACTACTGACAAATGGTCAAAGTCCACACAGTAGACAAAACATAATTTCTTCAACAACAGTGCTGACATAACCAGACATCCACACATTAAAAAAAAATCTAGACAGAGACTCTACCTTGTCACAAAAATTAACTCAAAATGGATCATAGGCATAAAATATAAATCTCCTAGAAAATAACACAGAAGAAAACCTACATGAACAGAATGGGGTTTTGCTGTAAAGTTTTAGATACAACACCAAAGGCACAACCCATGAAAGAAATAACTGAGAAGCTGAATTTCACTAAAATTAAAAACTTCTGCTCCATAAAATCAAGCAGAAGACAAGCCACAGAGCAGAGGAAAATATTTGCAAGAGACATCTTTGACAGAAGGCTGCTTTTCAAAATATACAAAGAAACATTTAAGCTCTTAAAACTTGACAATAAGAAAGTGAACAACCACATCTTAAAATGGGCAACAGATCTGGACAATTCAAGATACAGTGGTGGCACACAAAGCATGTGAAAAGATACCCAACAGAACATGTCATCAGGGAATTGCATGCTGAAATGAAATCACACTATATACTATCAGAACGGCCAAAACCCAAAACACTGACAACAAACACTGCAAAGATGTGGAGCACAGAAACATTCATTCATTGCTCCTGGAATGCACTTTGGAAGCTACCTTGGCACTTCCTTGGAAAACTGAATACACTTTTATCGTACAATCCAGCAATTGTGCTCTTTGCTTTTTATTGCTCTTTGCTTTTTAGTTAAATGAATTGAAAACTGATGTCTACATAAAAATCCTAAATGTGAGCCAAGCAGGTATGGTGGCACATATCTATAATCCCAACACTCTAGAAGGCTGAGGCAGGAGGGTCTCAATGTTGAGCCCATTCTCGGGAACTTGGCCTCAAAATAAAGGGACTGAGGGCCAGGGATTTAGCTCAGTGGTTCCACCTCCTGCTCCACAAGCGCAAAGACCCAAGTTCAATCCCCAGTACCAAAAAAATAAAGGGACTGAGAATGCAGCTCATTGAGAAGGCCCTGGGTTCAATTTCTAGTACTGGGAAAAAGGAACATGTTTAGTGTTTATAATAGGTTTATTCATAACAGCTTTTATTCCAAAACTTGGAAGAAACCAAGATGTCCTTCAGGAGGTGAATGGATAAAATCTGGTACCACCAGATATATACAAGGTGTGATTGAAAAATACAGTAAATGCTCAATTTTTTAAAAGTGTATTATGGCAAAAGATACATTGCCATTAATCCCCCTCAAGAGTCCCCTCATTTAAAATGGCCCAGTTGCCCGACTGGGTAAAGAAGATGTGGGGGTTTGTTTTTATAAAATGGACTACTATTCAGCCAAGAAGAATGATAAACTAGAAACATTTATAGCTAAATGAATGTACATTGAGGTCATACTCTTAAGTGAAATAAATAGAACACGTGTAAATACCAAATAGTTTCTCTGGTGTGAGAAACTGAAAGTGTAAATAAGGACCAAAATGTATAATAGACAATTTGAAATAGGAAGAAAAGGTCCAAAGGAGAAGGGGAAGTAGGAGGGGTAGGGGAAAGGAAAGAAGGAAAATGAATAAGTACAAGAAAAGGAAAAACAGAAACAACGTCTTTATTAATGGAGAGGGGTGGAGGCGTTGAAAGGCAGGCAGGGGAATGGGGAAAACATAAGAACCAAGCTATATCATTTAAAGTACAAGTTCCCAATGATTAATGTCAACATATTGTATACCTAAAATGTACCAATAAAATTAACGAATTAAAAAAATGCCTATCCCACATTCTTGCCACTTCTGAAGCAGTTCTGAAGTCCTCCTTCATGAGTGTCTTTAGTTGTGTTGTCATTGCTGCCTCATGGCCTATATTGATTGAAAATGTTGACCTC
The DNA here is from genome assembly GCF_012274545.1 of Fukomys damarensis. Classification (NCBI taxonomy): domain Eukaryota; kingdom Metazoa; phylum Chordata; class Mammalia; order Rodentia; family Bathyergidae; genus Fukomys; species Fukomys damarensis. The sequence goes on from NW_022900913.1 coordinate 40,619,449, forward strand.
TCATTGCCATTTTGACTTTGGAAAGAGCCAGAAGCAACATGGTGCCATATCTGGTGAATAAAGTAGGTACAGACACATCGTAAAGTTTTTATGAGCCTGCATTTCCATCAGATGGCTTTTGGAAGCAGTAGCCACCGTAATTTTTTAATCACACCTCATAAAGACAGTCATGAAAGAGGGCTTCTGGAACTCTTCAGGGTGATGCAAGGGGGTGTACTCAGAGAGATTAACACCAATATGTCATTTACTATGTAATTTTTTAATCTCATTGAGTTTATTGGTATGTTTTAAGTATACAGTGCAGTTGCATTCATCACTGGGATCTTGTACCTTTACATGACAGGTCTTGGTTCTCATTTTTTCCCCTTGTCCTTGCCCTCCCTTCATCCCCTCTACCCTCCCCTATTTGCAAACACTTTGTTTCCATTTTTTCCTTTTCTCATATTTTTTCTTGTCCCTTATTTCCTTTCCCCTATTATTCCCATTTCCCCTACAACTATATAATTGTTTTAATTTAAACATTCACCTCGTATTTTCATCACACCACATACTGTTATTCACCACTGAACACAAAAGCACTTTCAAAACATGAAAAGCATGAGGGAAACTTGAATGTGTATTACTAAATGAAATAAGCCAGTATGAAAAGGTTAAATATTGAATGATTCCAACTCTACAACATCATGGAAAAAGAAAACCTGTGAATACAGTAAAAGGTTGTCAAGGGAAAGGGAAAAATGAATAGGCAAAACACAGAGGACTTTTAGGACAGTGAAACTATTCTGTATAATACAGGAATGGTGAGTGTGTGTCATTATATATTTGTCAAAATCCATAAAATATAAAAATCCACAAAATTAATTCATGCAATAACTCAATATCTTCAAAATACTGAGTGGAACTAGAATTAATGGCCAAATTTTGAATCAAGTATAAAACCCGAAAGACGCTTTTAGAAATAGTGGCTCTGACATCAGGGAAGTCCCAGAATGACAACTGTACAACTAGAACAGCCTGTTCACAGGCTTGTAGGGAGGTCACCAAAGAAAAGAGGAAACCGAAGAGCAAGCACATGAAAAGTGTTATCATCAGCTGTGGGACAAAACATTGGCACATTTAGGGGAAACAGTAACAGTCTCTTGGGCATGTTATACTATACAGTTATGCTAGAAAAGAACGCTTGCAGTGACTTCTTGGCTCAGTGGTAAATACAGTTAGTTGTATGGTAATGTTATGTAAATGTTATCTGAATTTTTCTTTTTTAAAGTATGCTGTAAGCCTGTCCAGGGACTGCAGAGACAATGAAGCAGGAGGAAAACTAAGTTTTTATCTACTAAACTTGTAAGTCATGACTAAATCCAAACTTTTAAGAAATAGAAGTTTACCAATATTATATAGGGAAGTGATATAATATCAGGGGAGGGTCTGGAAGAGCTAAGAGTGGTTGCCTCTAGGAAATAGGACTTGGAGGTGGAGCTGGTTAGGGCAGAGGATTATGAGAATTGTCCAAATCTGAATATCATGTTTATTTAGTCTAAGAATACAAATAGTATATATTTTAAAGTGAGGAAGAAATGAAGGAGGCACAGAGAAGAGGGTAGGAAGAAAGATAAACAGAAATCCTTTGTCCCATACCTTCCCAAATACACTGTAAGTCCTCACAAAGCTGCATTTTCCCATTAATTTGCTGGATCACCTTCCGGGTGGAAAATAACTGGTCTAGACAGTTCTGAAAATAAATACACATAAACAGAATGCTTCTTTAGAAATACATATGTACATCTCAAATGTGATGCATGATAAAGAGTTATACCTGAAAATTTGCTAGAAAGTTTAAAATTCCACAATGTCAAAGCCAACACCACAATGATAGCTATGAATAATCACCGTGTAATGAACAGTGCTAAACATTTTGTATATATTATTTATGACCCCCTCAACAATTCCATACAGCAGGTATTACTTGGCTAAACTAAAATCCTATTATTGGGCCAGGGATTTAGCTCAGGGGTGCTGCCGCCTGCCTCACAAATGCAAGGTCCCATGTTCGAACCCTGGTACCAAAAAAACAAAAAATAAAATCCTATTATTCTTCGAGCCTAAAATTCTATTTAGCCTATAACCAACCACAGGCTATGGACAATGCCACTAGAAATAGGGACAGCAAGTGCATCAAGCGGCAAAAATCTCAAGTAATATGGCTCAATTTCCACATGCACAGACATGTGGCAGCTATTTCAGTTGGGCCAGTAAAGTGCACTTCTGAAAGTCTGTCATCAATTTCGATCAAAACCAGCTGGAAAAATTAGTAATAAGGTGGGGGAAGTTCTTATTGGAATTTTCCAAAAGCACTGACGTATAAGGCAGAAGGGGTTCTTTTTCATTCTCTCATTCATAATAATATACAGTATTTAATTTTCTGTATGTGGCAATCATTGTACCTCCACAGAGATGTCTCTTTGACAGCATTGTTTCAGCATTTTGGTTTCTCCCTCAATGTTAGGTCCTGTTATAAACATTGCCTGCCTGTCAATGAATCATGATTATTATGTATTTAAGACAGAAAAAATAACTACAAAACAAAGTTTTCTGATCAAAGTTTTCAACATAAAGAGCTCTGTTGACACTTGGGGACAGATAATTCATTGTCAGGAGAGCTGTCCTGTGCAGTATGGAATGCTTCGCAGCAGCTCTGGATTTACCTCCTAGCTTCCCTTCTGATGGTGACAACCAAAAACACTTTCAGACATTGCCAAATGTGCCCTAGGATATAAAAATCACCCTCGGTTGAAAACCACTGGCATAAAATAACACTTTTAAAATGGTCTGCTGATTAGCAGTTCAGTTTTACTCTTTACAGGTTCTCTTCTTCAGAGTCCTGCAGAATTCCCACAAAGCTAAACAAAGCACTGTCCAATACATGCTTTACTCTGCATATGCAGGGATGTTTTTTTCTAGACAAGAGCTACTTATTGCTTTAATTAGCATTTCAGCACAGAGCTCACTGAATATGAATTCTGAAAGTCTCCCCAGCTCTCTGAGCCCTCATTGTGGAAATACTCTGCAGATGACTGGTGAGGGCTAATGAAGATTACAGCGCTTTATGTAAAACCATCCCCATCTCTTTCAGTGCTGCTTGATGTCTAGCCATGACAGCAGGCACTCTGTATAAAGTAATAAAACACTTTCCATCACCCCCTTCCAGAGTCATTCAGTGATCCCTGGATAATGTTCTATCTGTGTAACAATTGCTCTGAGCGGTATCTTGTAATCCCACAGAGAAAGCAACCAACCTTGCTGCTACCAGTTGCCAGAGAAGACAAGGGGAGGGAAAGGGGAAGTCCCCAGGGTCAGGGCAGTGAAAACTCTAATCAGCATTAGGGGATGAAAAGGACAGTGTGTTAATAACCATGTCCAGGGATGAGGCCAACTACACTCCTAGTTATCTCAGTAGAATTCCCTAGTCATCCCCTAACCCTAAATCCACTCCCAACAAGGCATTAACAAAAGACTTGTTCCAATACGTTTGTCTCCAATTGGGTAGGGGGTTCAATAATTTGAATTTACCCTAACAATATCTAATTGTTTCTCTAGAAAACTATATGTAGCAACCCAAATGGAGGTACACACTAAAAGGATAATATAGCCTAAACTAAGAACTTATGACTTTCCTGGTTAAAAGGTTTTAAAATGAAACATTGATTTCTTCAGATGCTCTTCATTAAACTTAGTAAACCTGAAAACATGCTATTGGTATAATGTGCCCAAAATACTTAGAGTATATTCCTAAGGTCTTAAAATGATGATAAGAGATACCTAAAGGAATAAATGAACTTAACCAAGAGACAAACAACAACAAAGACTTAAGGAAAATATCCAAAAGACCATCTTTTGGAGGAAGAATTGGATTTAATCTGAGAGGCCCTGAAGGGCAGACCTAGTCACCATTGGAGTTGGAAATGAGGTCTGCTGAAACAGAGCTCTTGGCTGAGAGGAAGCATATCATGGTGTGTATAATTTTTTGTCCTTTTTTATCTTTATTTCTTTAATTATTATTATCATTTTTCACTTTTTAATTGGTCCTTACCACCCTTTCTTATGTATTTGGGAGATTGTTTTTTCTTTTCTGAAGAACTTCTATTCATGTTTACTTGCTTGGTGTTTTGTTTGGTTTGTTTTTGCTCCATTTTGCTTTACTTTGTCAAGAATCCATCATTTCCTACTGATTTGTAAGGGTAGCTAAGCAGCTCTCTCCTCACACCTGGAACTCAGTTATCTGAGGTTTTCAAGATGTATCATCTTCAGTTTTTTCTCTTTGCCTACCTGGCTATTAGAGGAAACATTTTCCTTCCTGTTTCTTTCAAGTGTGTGAGATGCCTTGCAAAAATGGACAGCAGAGTTATTTGTTTGAGAACTGCCTCTGACAGGGGTCTTCAGTGGTTCTTCATAAGATCCTATAAGAGAGAAATTTAGCTTGGAATTTGGATTTTTTTAAACATGATAATAATCAATTTGATTGGAGTCTAGTCATGGCATCTTTCACAGTAGGACACAAAGTAATGGCCCAAGCTCTTGTATCAAATCCCAGGGAGTGGGAAAAAGGAAGAGAGATGAGGCCTTATCCAGGATGCCGGGTTTGTAAATGAACACTCATGAAAAACTGCCTCAGTGACCTCTACTACAGGGAGGAAACTCCAGGATTAAAGGCCTGACTCTAGCCATAGCCACAGCAAAGGAAATGCTTTACCTCTGTGTGACAAAAACAGATCTGCACATTTGGAGAAAGGACAAAAACAGTTCCCCAGTTTAAAAGGATGATGTAAAGAGTAGCTGCTTCGCCCAGGCTACAATCATCCTGTCAGGTAATCGCCATGGGGTGCTTGCTAGTTCTTAACATCACTACGTGATGGTAAGTGTATCACTTTGCCCCACCCTTCCTCTTGTGGAAAGATGTTATAAAATTAGCTTGAGATTGCATCAGTGAAGTATTTTCTAAGCTAAAATAACAGTCAATGTTATTTGCATCAATATCTTTTCAGATTCTTTTCTCAAGATCGAGAAATCGCACTACTGTTCTAGACTTTTAACTGCCCTGGAAACCTGTCTAGTCTCCCTCTAAAACTAAGTACCTCTCATATCACATTCATCAGAGGGGTCAAGGAGTCCTCTGCCACATGAGAATCCCCCGCTATATTTTCCATGGACTTGGTAAATCATCCCTACTGTCCCGAAAGCCTTGTTCCTCAAGTCCTGGGATTCAAAATCTAAGATAAATATATTATATTAAAGGAGAAGGGGTGATGAAAACAGGAAATGTTGCTCAAAATTTTAGATCTTGTTCTTGTCCTGAGAAATTGGACACAAATTTTTTGTACTTATGGAAGAATATAGAGCAAAAAAAGGCCAGCTCTCAGAACCTAAAGTGAGAAAGGAAAAGCTGTGCTTGGATGCAAGTACTGTCAATCAATCCATTTATAAACAAAGAGGTCAGAACCAGGCATGACGGTGCATGCCTGTAATCCCAGCTCCTCAAGAGATTGAGGGTCTCAAGTTCAACACCAGCCTGGGCAATTCAGCAAGACCTTCTCTTAAAATTAAATTTTTGAAAGGGCTGGAGATACAGCTCAGTGGCAGAGTGCTTGCCTCCCATGTGTGAAGCCCTGGGTTCAACTCTTAGTACCACAAAATAAAACAAAAGCAAAGTGGTCGGGGCTACTAGGCAAACAAAGCAGAGACCTCTCAGGTCTGTGGGCAGAACATGACCTCAAATGAACATCTATAGCTGTCCCCTTTGGAATGGGAGGATCTGCAGTATTCACTGCTATGAAACAAAAAGAAAGAAAACCCACCAGCAAAGCACTGAGAAACCACTGTATGTAGTTAGTTTCCTACTATCAAGTAGAAACTAAAATGGATTTTCTTGTACAATCCTTTTGACTATAATCTATCTCTTGGACTTTTTAATTTTTCACACAATACCTTACTAATGAACAATCAATAATTCAGGTCCCATAAAGGAAAAGGAAGCCCCTAGCTTTAGCCAGATATCCTCCCCAATTACAAATGAATACAAAAGCCAGTTATAACAGTGATCTTTCTTACCATCCTGTATCTCCTAAGCTGCAGTTGGCAGATGTCAGTGTTGAAACTTGTCATTACATGAGAATTCCATTGGTTTGAAAAGATTTGAGCTCCCTTGCAATCTGCAGAACTACAATATTTCACTAAGAAAGAGCTTGTGTTTCAGGACTCTGATAGGTGGATTATGAATCCTGTCGGCCATACTGGGGGTTCTGGTGCCCGTTCCCCTTCCTCTATCCATGTCCCAGCAGGCATGAGACTGTCTCCCTCTCTCTTCTTTCCTTCCCTCTTTCTCTCTCCATAGTTTTCTTCCCCCTCACTCCCTCCCTCCTTCTACCCTTCTCCCTCTCTTCTTTCCTTTATTTTCTTTTCCTCTCATCCTCTCTGCTTTCACTTTTTTCTTCTCTAATTTCATGCCCAATTATACCAATACTAATGTATCTCTTTTCGGACTGCCACAGACCAGGAACTTTACTAGAGTCATTAAATCCTATAATTTGCAAAACAAAAGCATATATATTTTGCCTATAGACATTTACATATACATTATAAATACATAAGTCTTGCAAAAGCATCACTGTCTAGCCATACAAGACTCAGAACCATATTTAAAACATAACAAAGGGAGGGAAGGGGAACGAGGAAAGAAAAGAAAAATAAGATACATTTTACACAGGTACAAACTCCCTATGATGAATGTGATCATTTTATATCTATATATATAGAAAGAGAGATAAAAATTAATTTTTTAAAATAATAATGTGTATTACATGGCCAGAGGATGTTCTTTGAGTCCTTAATAAAAAACTACAACACAATGGAGTAGATTAACTACTGTACCTGAGAGCCTAACTGGAAATATACTTTTGTAAGCGGCCTCAGTCAATCATGGTTCAGTCAGTTAACCAAAGGCCGCCAACTGATCAGATCATGTTCAAAAGAGGCAAAGGCCCAGCTGTAGTCAGTAAGCTCCTAGACCTCACTCCATTTTCTGTCCATAAATGCTGCCTGCCCACCTTTCTGGGGGGAGTTCCCAGAACACCTTTTGGCTCTGAGAACAGACTGCCAATGCACAAACAATTCTTTCCTCAAAAGAATTGTTATAATTTTCTTTTAATACACACTTTCTTTTGGTTTTGCTTCATTAGCACCTTACCTTGGAAAATTCTTATTCAAAGGGAGAGAAAGGGAGAAGCAGTTAATTAAGTATGATACTACAGAGTTCTACAAGACAAAGATTATCTCGGGAATACATCCTTTTTAACATTTCAAGATTGGGCTCACCTAGAGTCAAGGTGCCTTTCTCAGACGTTATCTGCAGCACTGATCCCCCAGATTCAGAGATGTCTGCGATGGAATACTCATCCCCAAAGGAACAGGCTTCCAAATCCCTGATTTGACTTTGCTGCCATCTTGTGGCAAGTGGGCTACTGGCCACAGGAACGTCACCTGACAGCCTCTTCACAATATTGCTCTTGAAGTTAGAGTATGGTGTAGTAACTGAATCAAATACCTGTTTAACAAGAAAAGAGTTGTGATTTATAGTGGTTTCAATGATACCAATGTAAAAATTCCTTAAAAGAGAATTACATGTGTCTAATACAACACAAAATATGTGTGCATGAGATTTTTACTTTTCATGACCTAGGAGAACATACTTTTAAACATTAAATCACCATTACAAACTTTAAGCCTCTGCTCAAGTGTCTTCAGATGCGCCAAAATAGTTTGAGGAATTATATTTAAGTTTAAAAGTATAACATAAATAACACTATATTATGAAATGTAGACTTTTGTATCACTTTCTCCACTTGTCAAAGTTTTTAGCTGATTCTAATTTGAAACACTGTAGAAGTAAGCACAGCAGTCTGTTGGCCACAGTCGGGTGATGTCCGTAATACTAGTCAAATGATCCTTATCTTTGCAGGTACCAAGAAACGGTGGAGCCACCAGGTTTTAAGATACATTTAATTCACAAAAATGAAACAAACAAGCACACACACACACAAAAAAAAAACATGATAGATGGACATACTTGCTCCAAGTTTTCCTTGGTATCCTAGAATTTAAATATATTTTTTAAAAAAACAAAATAATCCTAAATTTTAAAGAATGCAAATAACGAATAAATTTAATGACATGTCAGCTTAAAAAATGAAATTTCACACTAACAATCACATTGCTTTTGCAGGTCTGTGTTCCTCTGGCTCGGCCACTGTCTGTCCATCTGGAATACTCCTCTCCTGGGATCTCTTCACAACCCTCTGCCAGAGTAACTCCTAGCCCATCTTCAAAGCTGAGTTCACCAACAGCTCCTTCAGGAAAGTGTATCAGAAATGCCTTCATCCTTGTTCCAAATTGGAACCTGTGTAGGCCAATTAATGGTCCCCACTGATGTTCAGGTCCTAATTCCTGAAACCTGTACATGTCAAAGGAGCAAAGAGGAAAGTGGTTTTGCAGGTGTGATTGAGTCAAGGGTTAACCTGCATTAAGATGGGGAGACGCTTGTGGATTATCTTGGGAAGCACACATAACCTTGTGAGAAAGGTAGAGGGAGAGTTGGCTGTGCACAGGAGGAACAATGGCAACACAATCACAGAGCAGAGCTTGTAGGGCAAACGTCCATCTGCCAAGAAGCCCTAGCAGTCAGCAGGACCAGAAGCAGCACAGCACGGATCCACCCCAAGAGCCTCTGGAAGAATTGAGACCCTGCTGACAGTTTGGCTTTGGCCCAGAGAAACTGATCTCAGACCCCTGGCCTCCATAGCCATAGCAGAACACACATGTGTTTCAAGCCACCAAGTTTGTCATCATTTGTTAGAGCAGCCATACTGCAATATACAGAACTAATGCACACCCTATCCTGAATTTCACAGCTCACTGTGTGAAGAGCATCACGACAATGTACTAATAATAACATTTATCAAGAACTTAATATGCCAAGCAATAGGATATATGAATTAAATAATTTGAGTTGCATCATAATCCCATGAGGTAGGTACTATTATTACTCCCACTCTATAGGTTGGAAAATGAAACTTAACAGAGTTAAATAACTTGAGCAAGGATTCGGAGATAGGGAGGGGATCCAGGCTCAGGCCACTGAAAAAATAGGTGCACAGACATCATCTCTATCAGTGGCACCCTTTGGGATATGCAGTGCCTAACCTTTCCAATCAGCTAGAACAACGCTGTCAAACTTTGAGCTCGACAAATCAGTCGAGTCCCTGTGCTTTAAGCATCTGTGCTCACTGTCCACTTTTCCGTTAATTTTTATTTATCTCCTCCTATATCAGACACTTCTGAAGACCAAGGATTTTGTCTTCCATCTTATTTTCCTCAGGGCATAGCAAATTTATCAGCATCTAAAACTCCATAATGAACAAATGAATAAATCTGTTTTTCTTAGAGGTCACTGGTACTAAAAAAACCACAGGGATTTGAAAATGAATCCAGAGGCAAGGAAAAAGGCTGCTTTCTTTTTTCTCTATTAATAAATTTCATGTTGGACAAGGTAAAACAAACATTTCCACAGAAACTGAAGAGTGATATAAATAAAGCAATAAAAGTATACCTGGGCATTTTAAATAAGTCCAACTCTCTTGGATGAGATAAATGATATCCAAGAGTACTGACAACACTCCCAGAACTGATTACTTGTCAGTGGTCTATGGGGAAAAAAATGACAAATAAGAAAAACGGCCTCCATAGACAAATTTTTTCATGACTTTCAAATAGGAGGGGCAAGTAACTAGAAATAAGTTTGTCATCAGCATACTAGATTGAACAAGTTTTCCCAGATCTATGTTAGCCTGAATAAATCCCCTGTGATGAACTATGGGGTTTTCTCCCTGGCCTTAAACTGCTCAGCTTGTTATCAGTGGCTTAAGTGAAAATTTAATTCTTAAAGTTAATTATTTCAAGTTGAAAAAATAGTTAAAGTATTACAGGACAGAAATATGATTCAGAATAAAATCTCAGACAAGGATTAAAGGCAGCAAAATTAAATTCAAGATTTTTTTTCATTGTAGAGACAAAAGATAGAAGAGAATTGACATGTAACTAGACAACCACCGCTGGGAGTCAACAGTGTGATGAAACGGCCTTTTTAAAAAAGCAAGGCAGTTTTAGGTCTCATTAAGTGAAAAAATAGTGCCCAGAATAGGAGAGAGCAGAATCCCATTGTTTCAAGACTGTCAAGACTAATCTGGAGAATTGGGTCCAGTCTCAAAACTGTTCTTTAAGAAGGGAGACAGACAAGGCAGGATTCAAAGCCCAAGTTCACCTGGAAGAAAGGGACAGCAATGACAGAGGTCCAGGTAAGCTCTGTAAGAGAGTTCACCCCAACGTAGGTCCCCCTTTAGTGAAATAAGGGAACACACAGTGTCTAGGAGAAAGAAGGCTCAAAATTAACTGTCTTCAAAAGTTTGAAGGGATGAAATCCATTTAAAAAAAGGAAAAACTTACTTTGTATGACTCCCTATGACAAAACCAGAACCAGTGAGTGGAGGAGACAAATTTTTATTCAAAACAAAGAACTTTCAAAGAGTTAGAGCACAATCTCTGTTAACACTTTGAAATTCTCAGTCCTTCCACTGGGTACCTATGCAAATGCTTTGTAGTGTTACAGATAAACATTGTTTTCCATTAAGTTTATTGGTACATTTAAAGCAAACAATACAGTTACATTTATCATTGGGATCTTGTACCTTTACATGACATGTCTTGGTTCTTGTTTTTTCCCCATACCCCTGCCCTCCCTTCACCCCCTCCACCCTTCCCTATTTACCAAGACAGTTTCCTTTTTTTATATTTTTTCACATTTTTTTCTTTTCCCTTTTTCCTTTCTTGTCCCCTTCCCACTTCCCCTTTAGCCATTTTCTTCCTATTTCACACTCTCAATTATACTATTTGAACCTTATTTACACTTTTAGTTTTTCACACCAGAGAAACTATTTGGTATCTTCTTGTGTGTTCTATTTATTTCACTTAAGAGTATGGCCTCAATGTGAATCCATATAGCTATAAATGTCTCTAGTATCTCACTCTTTATGGCTGAGTAGTATTCCATTTTATAGGAAAAAAAATCTTCTTTATCCAGTCTCTAGTTGATGGACATTTGGGCTGTTTCCAAGTTTAAGCTATTACAAACTGTGCTTCTATAAACATGGGTGCAAATATAACACCGTGGTATGATTCTTTTCTTTTGGAAAGATACCCAGCAGAGGGATGGCTGAGTCAAATGGGACCTCTAGTCCTAGTTCTTTGAGGTATCTCCATATTGATTTCCACAGTGGTTGCACCAGTCTGCACTCCCACCAACAATGGAGAAGGGTTCCTTTCTCCCCACAGCCCCACCAGCATTTGTTATTGGTTGATTTTTTGATAGCAGACGTTCTTTCTGGGGTGAGGTGGAATCTCAGTGTTGTTCACATCTGCATCTCTCGAATGACCGGTGATATTGAACATTTTTCCATAATTTTTTTGCTGCTTTTACTTGTTCAGATAAACAATTTTTTTTTTTTTTTTGTACCAGGGATTGAACTCAGGACCTTGTGCTTGCAAGACAGGCAATGGAACCACTGAGCTAAATCCCTGGCCTAGATAAACATTTTTAATAGTTACATATTTTAATGTAAATTTTAAATGTTTTAAAATTTTAATATTGTTATAAAATTTTACCTTATAAAATACTAATTTGTGTGAAATAAATTAACATATTTAAATAAAATGTTAAGTAAATAACAAATGATACACAAAAATCACAGAGGTGACATGCAAATGACTACAAGCTTGAAAAACTGCTATTTCATCTTTAGTGTTTTTAAGCTTTTGTTCCCAGATCTATCTCCTGCTGAGGAAATGCCTGTCGCATAGTTTTAAATGACTCAAGTATTTATTAACAGAGAGGAAGAGGAAGATAAGAAAAATAAGACAAAGAAGGGAAAAAGGATGAATGACTTGATACTCCAAGCACATCAGTTCAGTTTGTTTACTCTGAAAATTCACATCATATTGACACTATATTGGGAGGAATTCAGAGCACCAGAGCCAAAAAATAAATAGAAAGGAACTTGGAGAGGTTAAAAATAAGGTCGGGGGGGTGAAGGGAGGGCAGGGACAAGGGGAAAAAATGAGAACCAAGATTTGTCATGTAAAGGTACAAGATCCCAACAATGAATGTAACTGTACTGTATCCCTAAAATGTACCAATAAACTCAATTAAAGCTGAAAAAAATAAGGTCAGGAAGTCACAAAATGAAACTGTGGGGATCATGAGTATTGGTTGTAAGTACTGTTAACTCTAGTAACTCCATATGTGTTAAGTTTCTCCAGTTTAGCAGGTAGAGTGTTTCCTTTGTGGAATTCCTGAAAGTTACAGTTTCTTGTCTCTGACCTTTAGATGTGTGGTTGTCCGGGTTACTACTACTCACGGTGGGTTGTTTTGGTGAACCTGTTTGCTCTTTTCCTGTGTGACCTTTCAGTTACTATGGTAAACCCATCCCATAATAGTTTGTGGTTTTTTGCTTTAAAAGGCCGGTGCTTGCCGGCAATAAACGCCGCCTTGATCAGACTCTTGTCTTGGCGTCCTTCCTTTCTCTCTGCCCCATCTCCACCCCGCTGCTCTTTCAGGTTTGAGACACTGCTGGACAGTGCTCTGCGTCGCCGGCTCGCGACATGAAACAACTGAGAAAAGAGAAATAAATATATCTAGTGATAAATAATGTGGCATAAAAATATTCAGTGGGTGGAGAATCTTCCAAGAATCTCATGACAAAGACAAAAGTAATAAAAATGCTCCTGTGAGCTCTCAGGCATGTCCCCCCTTTGGCTTTCCGTAGCCCTAACCACCACCACCCCACCCTCATTAGCCCATTACAGTAGCGTTCTGTTCATAAGACGCTTCAAATTTTGGGCCTCCCTCTCTCTCTCTCTCTCTCCATCCTCATCTGTACTGAACCAAGGGGCTCATCATATTAGGGAAGCACGGAGCCACTGAGTTATGCCCCTGGTGCTCATCCTCTCATTCTTGAGCACCAAAAGCCTTTACATCCCAGTGACAAGATACAACCCAAGACAAAATTGCCAAGCTCCTATAGATAATGATAATTACTGTATATTTCAACAAGCTGAATGAATTTTAAATGTTTTCACCATAAACAATGTTTGAAGAGATAGACATATTTACTCTCATTTAAACATTACGTAATGTGCATACTTATCCAAAAGAATCACATGAGTACCTTATAAATATGCACAGTTTTTGTTTGTATGTATCTGTTTTAAAGGCTAAATCAACTCGCAGGATGTTTTCAGGCAGGCATTATCTGCTACATTCCACTCCCAATGCCTGTCACTGGGGCCTCCTAGAATCCATTCCACTGGCAAAGACTGCCTCACTCAGACTCTGTCTTTTCTTATCTTAACTTGTTGCTCTGCAGACTTCCTGTGATGCTTTCCAGATAACTTCAGTACACAAGAACAAGCTTTTTTGTTGTTATTCTCCACTCTCCCCTCTCTTTGGACTCGTGTTTTCTTATACAATGAATATCTCAGGTGAGTAAAACCTCATGGCCTGACTACTACTACAACAATATTGTCTCTCATGTTTTCTTCCAAATAAACATATTTTAATTACTACAAAAGAATGGTTTAATCAAGATGAAATAATTAGGATTATGAAATTGAAAGTCCTTAACTCTGTCCTTGGTTGTTGCATTCATTAATTCTGTGATCTTGGCTGAGTTATTAACTTCTTCCCCTTTCAAAGAATTGTTTAAAGGAAATAATATATACTAAAGGAAATCACATACACTATCAACTTCATAAGCAAAAATCACCTTCATGCAAAATGCAGTATAGAGCGAAAAGGGCTTGCTGCCTTGTAATTCTTCCTATCTCTTGTGTTTTTGAATCTCCAAAATTGATTTTAAATGTGTAGGAGGCTGTAATTTGTATCCTAGCACCTGAGTTGATTAACTGAATCAACTGCTTTATGCCATTGTTGACCCTGTATCTTCCCCTTGGTTTGGCCTTCAATTTATCAATCTCTTCCTCCCCTTAATATAGCTTTCCTTCATCTACTGAAAGAGTGCTAGTGATTTTTCTAGCATACTCCCCCTAAACAAAAAAATTTGTAATTGTTAAATATTTATAGTCTGAGACTAGTCTTTCTATAGACCGAAGCTAAGAGATAATGACATCAAAATAGACCCAGAGAAAAATTCTGTCAAATGAACAAAGGGGCCAAAATTGGTATTCCTCCAACACTATCCAGAGCAGGGGTTCTCCAAACTATCATCTTGAACATTTGGCTAAAGGTGTATGTGGAAATTTATATAGGCGTGTTTTCCTTGTTTGAGCGCTTAAGCCTCAGGATCATTAAGTTAACAATACACTGTCTCTCATTTCATCCTTGACAAGAGAGGTATGCTAAAGCTTCCAAAATAGTGTTTCTATATAGTGAATCTTCTGGTCAAACGCCCACCTGAGCATCAGACCTGTATACTTGTTTATCTGACATGCTGGCTTCTACAACAATCACTTGGACATTTGTACAGCATAATTTTGGCCTTCTCAAACCCATTCAGCTGCAGGTTCCTTATGAGAGTTTTTGTACTTATACTACAATGGGCTAGAAACTATCACAATGATTTTATCAAAATAATAACACCTCCCGTGGCCCTGCCTGCCCAGAGGTGATGGCTCCATCACCCTATCTAATAGCACAATTATAAGGGACTGGGCTTACATGATTTAAGCTTTAGCAAGTGTTCTATGAATTTACTTTTAAAATGCAAGTTCCCGGACTATTGCTTGGACAGCCTGAGGATAACAAAGGCTAAATACACTAACATATATAGCATAGGAGATGTGAAACATCTGCTAAGGAATCAAAAATAAAAGATTGTATTTTAAAGGTTCTCAGACTTAACTATGCATATGAGTCATAAGCCGGGGGAATCCTGTAAAAATGCAGATTCTGATTCAGGAAGTCTGGAGTGGGCCCTGAAATGCTTTGTTTCTAACAATCACCCAGGTGATGGCCACACTGCAGGCCAAGAATGACCCTTGGAGAGCAAGGGCAGAGTGCCTGAGTAAGGAGGTAATGTCAGTGGGGAACAGAAACATGGGGGCTTTCACTACTGGAGCACATCAACCACAATACACCAAAGTAAAATTATCACAGCTGTACACATTTGTGTACATTTTTGTTCTTTACACAAAATAATGTTTTAAAGGAAATATTCTCTGCATAATCATTTTTCTCCTGTGTCCATTCTTATCAGATCATCAGAGAAGGAATAAAGTAGCTTCTTTTAGAAGTTTTAGGTAAAGATTTAATCCTAAAATGTGGGCTTTGCTTGATTAGTCCCAAACACACACACCACAGAAGTGGGGATGGAGGAAGAGTAGGGCCGACTCCTGAGCACATCCTTTGAAGCACCAACTACTCCGCCGGGTTGTTGTGGAGACCCTCCATGACACCCAAGCTCAGGCCCTTAGTTTAGAGCTTACAGTGTCATCACTAGGGCCGACTCTGAGATAACTCACGGAACCACGGATTTTAGGACATGTAGCCCTCAGTTGCCTTGCCATTCCTACCATTAAAATTCACCAACTTTAGCAATCAAGTTAGGCCTCCTCTAGCAAGCAACAGCCAGAAGGAAAAGTAAAGATATAAAATAAAGCACTTTCCACTATACATTCCCTGAATGATACCCATCGCATGTTTAATCCATAGAGATAATATTAAGTTCCCTCAGGTCAGGCATCATATTAATACATCCTATTTAATCTACACCATCTACTCCTGAGCGCTGTACCCAGCCCTCCACATCTAACCAGTTCCCTAGGGCAGTGAAGAATTCAGTTTCTAAATGACAAGAGCACCATCTTCCGGTAAAATACTTTTCTTTGGAGGGAGAATGTTAAGAGCTACCAAAACTGTACTCGTTTTTCTGGCAAGAATTGCATTACCTCACAAATACCTTGAAATTCTATAGCCTTCCTTATTTCCTTTCTGTGGTCGCTCACCATCCCCACCACCCGCACCACTGAAAGGGTCCTTCTAATCCTTAGCCGTGGAAAAAAAAGCTTGCCCGGTCCGTCTTTGCCGGTTTTCCCTTAAACTAAGCGGGTTTCAAGTTTCAGCCCCTCCTTGAATTCCAGCCTGCTGGGACTCCCGCCAGACCCTTCCAAAATGGAGCCTCTCGCTGCTCACCCATTAAAATGCTCCGGGCCCAAAGCAAAAGTATTTGCAGTTTTGCTGTCTATGGTCCTATGCACAATGATGCTGTTTCTTCTACAACTAAAATTCGTAAAACCTAAAATCAACAGCTTTTATACTTTTGAAGTGAAAGATGCCAAAGGAAGAACGGTTTCTCTGGAAAAGTTTAAAGGCAAAGTAAGTTACATCTTCTGGTTTTGTTTCCATTGTTTTTCCACGTTTCTGCTTACTCTCTTACTATAATCAATTTTTGTTGTTAAATAATCATAGTTAGAATGTGGTCTTTAAAGTAATTTTATTAATACATCATTTTATCAAAATCTGAGTTCAATTATTTCTAATAGATTAAGTGATTGTCTTATTTTTCTCAAAAATGCCTTACTTTTGTGTTGTCTTTATACTTTCAGTTGACTACAAAATACAATCAGTAACATGAAGACAGCGGCATTTATTAGTGAAAATATTAATTCTAATCTAATATTTAAAAGCACTATAATAATGATAGTTTTCAAAACCTTCATAAGTACTTAATTTTTTTTAAATGCAAGCAATATGTCAGAGTCTTCTGGGTTATGGTCTTTGGTAAAATTGAATTTGTATAAAAATATGAAATAACCATCTGTCAGAGGTATATTCTTGCAAAATGTTTTAAGATTTTTACCTACTTGCAGGATTTTTTTTTTTTTTTTTTAATCTTTT
>NW_022900913.1:40636546-40650199 GCF_012274545.1 Fukomys damarensis
ACTTGCAGGATTTTTTTTTTTTTTTTTAATCTTTTGCTTCACTTTCCGGTTGATTTTTTTCTTTTTCCGGGAGGTTACACTAGTTGTAAACGTGGCTAGTGACTGCCAGCTCACTGACAAAAATTACTTAGCGCTGAAGGAACTACACAAGGAGTTTGGACCATTCCATTTCAGCGTCTTGGCTTTTCCCTGCAATCAGTTTGGCGAATCGGAGCCCCGATCGAGCAAGGAAATAGAAGCTTTCGCAAGACAGAACTATGGAGTAACGTTCCCCATCTTCCACAAGATTAAGATTCTAGGATCTCAAGCAGAACCTGCCTTTAAATTTCTTGTTGGTAAATATATACCTTGCCTTACCAATATAATCTTTTTAATTGCTTTTCATTTTAAATATAAAATACCAGGACCATACTGTCCTATTTCGTTTGAAATGTTTTATTGGGAAATTTTCATAAAACTCTCCAAGAACCAGAATCTCATCCTTCATAACTTTCTAGAAGTCATGCTTTCCTGAAATTAATGTTTTAACTTCTTAGGTAGCAATAGAATTCCACCCACTGTATTTTATTCCTTTTGACCTCTTTCTGAGAACTTTACTTGAATTGTGGACATAGCTATTGTCACAGAATATCGCAGATCTCCTTTTCATTATTTAAGCACTGGGGAAAAATCTCCTCGTTGTTAAAGCTGTGCTTCATGAATGTTACTGAGCTTATTGACTAAACAATACTTATGGTTAACTTTATGTTGACTTTCTTATCTGCGATAGTGTCTTCAAGG
Organism: Fukomys damarensis; assembly: GCF_012274545.1. Classification (NCBI taxonomy): domain Eukaryota; kingdom Metazoa; phylum Chordata; class Mammalia; order Rodentia; family Bathyergidae; genus Fukomys; species Fukomys damarensis. The sequence continues at coordinate 40,637,327 of NW_022900913.1, forward strand.
ATGACTATCTCAGCTTCTTCAAGCAGTATCTCAGGGTTTTGTGCAAATTCAAAACAATATGACAATTTTTTTTCAGAAGGCAAGAGTGTTAGTCTTCCTTTTTAATTAAGCTAGCCACAGAAATCTAAAGACTTTCCAAGATTAATTAGTATGAGAGTAGTGGGGGATAGTGACAGTACAGTTTGGGCCTCAAATAAATTCAAAGCGCTACTCAGTTGCTTTTGCTCTGTGGCCTCAGGTACATAAGTTAACTTCTCTGCACCTGTTTCCTCTCTTGTAAAATGAAGCTATAAATGTATCTACCTCCTAGAACTTCAGGAAGGATTAATTAAGCATGTTAATTGTAAAAGTAAAATATTTATATGCTGCTTACTCTGTGCCAAACCATAAAGGACATTCACTCCACTAGTGCTTTTATCTAACATTCTGAGAACATCTTCAGTCCTAGTTCCTCTATATATAATTTGAGTTTTGAGAAAACAATGCCTCTGGCATATCAAACTCCAATCCAGCAAATGAGATACTCTGTAATATTTTATATAAGCATGTAATCAGAATCCTCCAAAAACATTTAATTTCTAGGGAAAGTTTACATAATGTCTAACACCATGCATAGCAAACAGAGTGAAGTCTTCATTCTTTTTCTATCTGAAATACACTGAGGCAAGAAAAGCCCAAGTGCATGCCCTTGAACTAATCGTTCCTCAGTTACAGCAGCTTATTCCTCTTTGTCACTAAAAAAGCTTGTTAAACCTGGCTTACCCTGAGTGATCAAAAGGGTAATAGTGACATAATGAGTCACTGAACTTCCGTGGGGAGGGTAACAGAGCCCCAGGGGCCAGGAGCACAAGTCTGGAGGAGGGAGGCATGGATATCAACCCGGCCCCTAGGGCTCACTAATCTAGGTCCCCATTCTGCTCATCTATGAAGTGGGGATAAGGCCAGGGATTTGGCTTAGGGGTTCTGCCACCTGCTTCGCAAGCACAAGGGCCAGAGATCCATTCCCTGTAGCAAAAAAATAAAAATAAAATTTTTAAATAAAGTGGGGACAATAACAATGTTCATCTCAGAGGGCTTCTGTAAAGATCAAATGAAAGGATCCATTTAAAGCACTGAGCAGCTGGGCATGGTGGTGCATGACTGTAATTCCAGCACTCCAATCCCAGCACTCTGAAGGCTGAGGCAGGAGGATCGCTGTGAGTTCAAGACCAGCCTGGGCTACATAGTGAGTTCCAGGTCAGTCTCAACTAAATAGTGAGACCCTGTCTCAAAAAAAAACAGGGGAAAAAAAAGCACTGAGCCTGAGCCTACTTTAGTAGGCACATAGTAAAGTGCTAAGCAAATTAATAAATTTTATATTTATTTTATCTCTTATGTTCATCAGTAATATGAACATAAATTCTGGATGATATAAGGGGGAAAAATACACATTTTACATAAATTAAGATTTATCAAAAGGATATCATAGTTTCTCAAAATAAAATGGTTTAATTTCCTTGCCATTTTCAGCCATGGAATGTTAAAAACACTAATATATTTAATATGAAAAATCATCCATATATTCCCATTTCCAGGGAAATTTAGAACACTTTAATCTCTAAAAATGTTAAGAAACAAAATTTTGAGTTGATGACAAAGTAAATCTCTTTAGGTCAAAAAAACCTAAAACATCTTTGTTTCATTTCATGATTCTAGATGAGTAATCAGGGAATTTATCAAGCATGGTACACCTAAATCTGGTTATTCAAAGCCTGAGCCCTGCTGTTTTTATAGTACTGGGGATTGAACTCAGGACCTTGAGCTTGCAAGGCAGGCACCACATTCCTGGCCCAGTTTGAGCCCTGCTTTGTCCAGGTGTTTTTTTTGTTTTTGTTTTTGTTTTTTTTTTGTATTTGATATTATGACAGTCCTAGAACCTGAGTCTAAAGTTGTCAGTTATACATATACTAATGGAAATTGAAATTTTGACAAGAAATAAAAGTGCTCATGAAACTATTCTGGGTGTTTTAGATTCTTCAAAGAGGGAACCAAGGTGGAATTTTTGGAAATACCTGGTCAATCCTGAAGGTCAAGTGGTGAAGTACTGGAGGCCAGAGGAACCAGTTGAGGCCATCAAGCCTGACATTGTAGAACTCATTAGACAAATCATCGTCAAAAAGAAAGAGGATCTATGAGCACACCACTGAGCCACATCGATGCAGGGTAACAGAGAAACACTGTCAGAGAATTTGGTCTCACTTTCAACGTTTTGACAATTAAATGGGGCACTGAAGAATTTTTTTATGTTTTCTCGCTAGTCAATGATAATGAATATCCCCAGGACACGTCACCCGACTATATTAAATACTTCATCTGACCGCATGGAAAAATTCAGAATATACAGTTGCCAATGTGCTTCAATACTCTATTATTCAACCCGACATCTTCTAGGGTTCCCTTTTATGGAAATGCTAGCACGGTACACCAACGGATTCAAGAGCAGCGTATGTGGCTAAAATTTTCTGAGTAGCTAACTGTAATGGCTATGTTAATGTAAATAAAACACAAAATAAATTAGGAAAGATGTAAAATATTCATAGAGCCAAATCCTTATATATGTTCATCTGCTTCATATACTAGATTTTGTTTACTTTTATAGTACAGGTTTCTAGTGTGTTCAACTATAACTGGCCAAATAGTCACTTATGCTATCACAATATTTGAAAAAGCCTTCATATTCAATACTTTTCTCCCCATTGTGTTCTAGCAATGTCATAGTCCATAAATAGAATGTTAATATGCTCAGACTAAATTAGTCATTTGGAAAGAATTCAATGCTGCACCATTGTGATAGCTCAAACAGTAAAAATCAGCTCCCGGCAGTCTAAACTCTAATGTAAACAAGAGGAGGGATGTGACTGCAATCACAAAATGTCCTAAAATGTAGACTTTTTAGTAGAAACACAATATACTTTCTTTCCCAAAGTCATGACTTTTACATTTATCCACCTTGTAAATATTGACTAACAAAACAACCTGCCAAATTGGTAAAGGTTGTTGTCCTATGATATATATATTCATTGTATAAAAGAAGTAAATATGAAGACTGTGGAGTGAGGGAGTGTGTGTGTGTGTGTGTGTGTGTGTGTAAATAGTATAACATTTGGCTAAGAAGGAAGAAGACCCAATTTAAATAGCCTGTGACTTACCTCTGTAATTCTGACCTAATGGATGAAAGTGAAAATATTTTTGCAGTAAATCAATAATAGCTCCACCATACATACATGTATGTATGGACTAAAATCCTTAAAGAAACAAAAAAAATATTTCCTAGAGCACCTGCTGCTTTAGTCTATATCCAACCACTGAGCCATGAAGGTGGTTAGTGAGGCTCTTGGTGGAGGCGGAGACAGTTTCCATTGGTGGTGATGAGAATTGGCAGGGCTGGCTGCAAGAATATCAAATTAGTGTGGAAGCAAACGTGCTTCCATCTCTCACCAGCTGCAGGATTGTGGCAAGTCATTTTCCTCACCTGTACATTAAGTGGGGATCAAATGAAACAAAAAGCCCCTTCCAGTTCTAAAAGTCAATAAGCATACTTAACAGAACAAATCAGAACAAACCTGTATTATCAGTGAAGAAACAAAAACCACCCTGTAAGTCCACCTGTCCTTTATAATTGTACCCTAAAGAGCCTATTGGTAATTTGAATCCTGAGCCTCTAGACAAAATTTTAATCAGGGCAACCCCTGTAAGTGTTGTTGCCCCAGTGCTCTTGCCATGTGCCCAACAGTTACAGCACTGGTGGGATGTTTTCCTGTGCCTGCATTAGACCTGTGAGCAGAACTGAACGTGCCAGCATCACAAGGGAAACACAGACGGATGGTAACCGAGCTGCGTGGGGGATGACCTTGACTTGTAATTCTGATGCCTTCCACATCTTCAGTCACTAGTTCTCTCCAAAGCCAGAGAGAACGGGTGTCTTATACAAGATGCAATCAAAATATATAATAAATGGAGGCCAGGGATTTAGCTCAGTGGTGCTGCTGCCTGCCTCACAAGTGCAAGGTCCTGAGTTTGATCCCATATATATATAATTGTTAAACATTCACTATATATGTTTAGATTTTTTAAAACTTACAGTAAAAGACACACTAACATTCATTCCCTTCAGAATACTCCCCTTTTGAGCATATTCATCCATCCCATCATTCTTGCCACCTTCTGAGGTAGTTCTGGAAGCTTTTTATGGCTTCATGGTATGTAATCAACACTATGGTATGGTGAATGCGGTTGCTGAGTGCCATCCAATGAAAAGGAAGGCTTTTTTGAAAGATTACAATGTCTCCTCATGGACCGTATGCATCAGATTTGATGCATGACTTCTGGCTCTTCCCCAAAGTCAAAATGACATGAAAAGTAAATAAATGTTTTAAATCCATTCAGGACATCGAGGCAGCCACAAGAGCACAACTAAAGACACGAAAGAGGACTTCCAGAACAGCTTCAGAAAGTGGCAAGAAGATGGGACGAACATTTGAAGTAAGGGGGAGTAGTATGAGGGAGACTCGTGGCAGTATGTCTTTTGCTGTAACACTTTTTAAAAACATATTTTTTACCACATCATGTGTATCTCCAAACCAGTCTTCCCTTGGCCTTTGAATACAGAGAGCAGGCAGGTGGAGCTTTGCCAAGTGTGTTCTATGCATTGGCTTGAGGGAAAGAGAGCTCCTGTATCCATCCAGAGTCCCCTAACAATTAGGCTATGCTAATTGTTGAAAGAGTAGAAGAGCCATTTGCTGATGCTACCCATAACTAAAATGTCCCAAACAAACACTACTGGACAAATACACTGAGAAAAAGCTTGCATCTTTTCTGGATTCAGCAGTCTTTCTTTAATCTTGTCTTGGCATCAGAAAAGCAAGAAGACAGACTACTACAGGATGCCTAAACTAAGGAATATAACAGAAAAATGTCAGACATTACCTAAAAAGGTACTTTGTCTTCATGACAAAGGGGCAAAATAGAATGCATTTTAGCTGAGACAAATCATTCATTCACTGGAATTTTGCTTGGGTCTGTTTTGTTTGGAGGGTGGAGAGAACTACACATGAACTCCTAACCATCACGCCAAGGCAGATGAATAGAGTGTTGGGGACTGGAATAAATATGAATTTGCCTGAAATCTACCCTGAAAGTTGCACTTCACTTCTGCATGCTTAATAATTATGTACTTATAATATGTATATGTGTACATGCTCGTTTCTTAATAATTCTAGTATAAACATTAGCATATAAATAGTGGTACCTGATAAATGTTCAACAAGACTCTTTGGAAGATGAATTGTGACTTTTAGCACTTGCCAATTTTCATGGAGTAAATGTCAATGTCAAGCTACCTATGGCTGAAAAACCAGCTTTCAAAATTTCTGAAAATTTAGTTTCTTGAAAAACAATACAAGCTGCCTCCAGCACACCAAAATTTCTAAAAATTTGACTTGATCAAGGCATTACAAGGAACTCAAAAAAGAAAAATCTACAGAAAAAATATTACATATACACTATTTTTATTGAAACTATGCCATTTTGACAGATTATATAAAAATGTGGAAGCATATGAAGTTTCTGAATTATTCAAAGCTGCTAATACTTTACTGCTTAATCATACTAAAATCTATTGAACTAACTGAACTGTCTTCAGATAATCTCAAATAGGAAAATACTTTATAAAAACAAAAAAGGGAAAGGGGGGAGAAAGAGAGAAGAGAGAAGGCAGAAGACATAAGGAGATAAAGATAGCCCAAGAAGAAAACCAAAAACTACATTTCTCTATTTTCTTTTGAAATATTAACTATTTAAAAAGATGTTTTGGGGCCAGGGATTTAGCTCAGTGTTTCAGTGGCCTGCCTCGCAAGCACAAGGACCCAAGTTCAATCCCTGGTACCAAAAAAAAAGATGTTTTTGCATGAGCTGTATATTGAGTAGTCCCTGTACAAAATATATTTATTTGTGGTATTCCCTTGGGGCAAAAATGACATGTTTGGGTGAACCTGGTAAGGGGACACTCTGTCTCAGGTTGCTGTTATCTTTCCTATGGAATAATATCCTACTAGCTGTTATGCCTAGAAACCAATCCTTCACACTCTTTTCCCTCTTCCCATCTCCTTCTCCAAACTATTAAGGTCATATTCTGCTGAGTGATGTGTAACATGTTATTTTTTTTTTGGTACCGGGGATTGAACGCAGGTCTTTGTGCTTGCAAGGCAGGCCACCGAACCGCTGAGCTAAATCCCCAGCCCAACATGTTCTTTTCTGAGGGAATGAAGAGTAGCAAGGAGTAAGGAATTAGAAAGCCACGCAGAGTGCAGTAATGAGGAGGAGATAGGTTCCCAGCACAGTGCTCAACATGGTGGCTGCCCCAGGAGAAAAAAGGGGAAGAAAATGCTTCTTAACCAGCAGAGCCTCCCTCCCCCTCTTTAAGGCCCTTTTCCTCTGCTTTTCCCTTATCTTTGCAGCATGTATCCCTCCCTTCCCTCTTACTCCTATGGAAGAGTTTTCTTTTTGAATTCATAACTTCATTTTTCTCCTTATTTTCTGCTTCATTCCTTTCCTCCTTTCTCACCTCAATAACATGAAGTACATATTCAGCTTATTGAGAACAAATACAGATTTATTTAATTTTAAAAATTAAAACACAAAGGACAAGGCTTCTAAACTTAGTAGGTTACATTTTTATTATCAGGACAGTGACTATAGTAAATAACATGTTGAAATTTAACCTTGAAAAAGATGAAAATGATATTCACATAGGAGGGCTTCTTTAACACAAATATTCTAAAAATAGATTGATTCTGGACAACCAAAAGATGAGACTTGAAATAAAAATCTATAAAAATCAAATTATCCATTTAACCTATGCTCTAGAAATATTTACATTCAAATAAGCATGAAAGTCATTTTACCAATCAATAACTTACAATGCAACATATTAGAGGATATCTCACTTAGAGTTTTTTTTTGTTGTTGTTGTTGTTGTTTGAGACAGGGTCTCACTATGTAGTGAGACTGACCTGGAACTCACTATGTAGCCCGGTCTCGAACTCACAGTGATCCTCCTGCCTCAGCCTCCCTAGTGCTGGGATCACAGGTGTGCGTCACCATGCCCGCTACTTAGGGTTTAAATAATATCCCAGACCAAGTTCCACTAACTTGCTGCAAATGGCCACATGAGAACATCATTCGTCTGGTACCCAACACATATCTGACCCTGCTCCATGGATCAAATGGCCTTCAAGGAGATGAGAAAAAATGTAATATTTTTATGGTTAGCTCTTCCTAGCTCACAAGCTAGATCTTATGCCCTCTTCCAAATACTGTATGAGTAGGTGATTTTACAGAAAATAGAATAAAGAAGTCAACCCACCCTCACCCAATAATATCGCCAGTGTTCTTGATATTTCCATTGAAAATGTTTTAATTGATTGACTTATCTGGGAAATAACCTCAGCTTCCCCTTCAGCTAATAAACACACATGATCACAGACACTCTCCTACCATATTAAGAAATGGATGCAGGGCCAGGGATTTAGCTCAGTGGCACTGCGCCTGCCTCGCAAGTGCAAGGTCCTGAGTTAGATCCCAGTACAAAAAAAAAAAAAAAAAAAAAAAAAAAAAAAAAAAAGGACATAATTAAAGTACTCATTTCACTATTACAAAGCTGTGCATTGTATTATAATTAACTCAATAGCAATAATAACTATTGCCCTGCTTCATAGCAAAATACACACATACACAGATTACATTCTGATGTTCACTGTATATGCAATAAGATAGCAGTTGTATGTTAGCTGATGCCATTCATATATTCAACCAGCTAACAATACACTGCCAACCCATCACACACAGGTAACTGGTGCACATCAGCAACAAGAGGAATGTATCCAGAAGCATGTGGCAGGATAGCTGTGGCTACTGATGACCCAAAGCAGCCACCTAGAATACTCTGCCTACCTGAGTCAGGTCATTGCTGCTTTTCATGGCCCATAAGTCACAGAAGCTAAATTTGTGATAGGATACACAGTAGCAAGACGTTAGTCATTGCATTCTGAAAGTTCAGCTATATATTCAATTTAGAGTGTCACCAATTGAATATAGAAAAAATAATCTGGGGAAAAAAATCTATAAAAATGATGACAAGTTTAAAATTAAAATCTTAAGAGTAAAAAAGTTAAAGGTGCACTTTTTAGCCAACAAAGATACGGTAAATGTTTATAACGAGAAACTTAAAACATATAAAGGCTGTTTATGTGAAGAATTTTTTAATTTTTTCACTTCTTATACTGATTACAAGAGAAACTAACAACCTTTGGGTTGGGCTTTTCCAGGGCAGAAGTATTACGCTGAAACAAGTTTTAAATTTCTAAGAGGCCTGGGTTATTTCACTTCTCCACAGTGCCCACAAGGAGGCACCATTTCCACTTCTTTGGGAAGCGCGCTTCTGAACGCAACAGAGAGGAGTGCAACTAGCAACTGTTAAAATGAAAACCTAACAGCCAGCTAGCAATGCACTGCCTGTGTGTCACATCCACGTTTCATCTTTTGTTCTTAAGGCAAAAGCTAGGAAGCACCATTCGGATACAAATGATTACTTACCACTGTTTGTCAGCGATCTTCAGCTTCTTGAATTATTTTTAGTATTAGATTCTGTACTTATTTTCAGACCAGCCCATACTTCTCCCAAATGCCTTCTATCAAGAACCAGTTTGCTCGAAATCCAAACGAAGACAGAGAGCAAAAGCAAGCCCTGAACACTCACCTTGGGGGAACCTCGACTTCTCTGCTGCTTCATGTCCTGGGCAAGCACCCGCATAACATTCTCCTTTGAAAACACAGATAACACCTTGAGAATGAAACTATTTGGGAAAATGTTAGATGTGCATTTTTTCTAGATCCTGGTTTTTCAAACCACACTCCCCTTTTTTTCTTCAACCAGGCACCTCCCTAATATAACTAAACTACACAACTCAAAATTAAGACCAGGAAGTAGAGTTTGGTCCACTTCATTATGCTAAACAGGCATTTAAATGGTGCCTTTGGAAAGAAGCCCCTTAGAGAGCTGGGAGGAGAAAGAGAAGGGCCTTTCTCACCCACAGCATCTCTTCTTCAGTCCGGATCTTCCGCCGGGCGGTGCGCTCCAGTTTCCACTCCATGTCCGGCAGGCGTTGCTGTACCCCGAGTGTAGCTTCCCCTGGACCTTTCCAGGTTACGACACCCCCTTACCCCACCCCACCTCGAGGGCTCAGCCTGATTTATCGTCTAATCATTAAGCCCGTAGTAGAATCTCGTCCTCCAGGACCATCATATTCCACCACCTACCGCTATTTTCCCTGACTCTTCCCACCTTCCCGGAGAGTGGTCCCCGGGGTACTCTTTAAAAAGCCGGCTGGGCGGCCCCCAAAGCGGGAATCCCCCTTCCCGGCTTCTCAATGGTGGGCAACAAGGTGACGTCAAACCCGGGAGGGATTCTCCTGGCGTGCGCGGCCCCGCCCCAAGCTGTCCTAGGCGCGCACCCGAGCGCCAAATTTTGCCGCGGGCGGTGGCGGGCTCCAGCGAGGGCCGGGAGCTGAAGGCGTCAGGGCCACAGGAGGCCAGGGGTTGGCGGGCAAAGAAGCGGGTTTCGGCACTTCGATTCTCTGTTTTTAGAAACAAACATCTTTCGTTCTAACGGGCTGCGTCTTCTGAGTTCCCACCTCTTTGAGGTCGGAAGGTGCATAACTCCTGGCCTCCGTGCTTCGGTCCCATTTGTCGCGATCAAGACGTGAGCCGTGGAGCTTAGAACTGCTCCCAATGTGTGCGTCAGCGCCTCATCTTCAGTGGCAAGGAAATGTGGCGAGAAATCCTATGTGGTGGCAGAGGGGGAACACTGACGTTCAGTACACGTTCCTCTGTTCTATCCTTTGGGAAGTGGCCAGGTTATCTCACTGGAACTTTGGAGCTCTCTTCCTAACCAGGCTTATGAGGTGAAAGGGCCAGTGACCGGAAGACTTCAGAAGGAGAAGAGCTAGGAAGAAAAGCTGCGCAGACTTTTTGTCTTTGGGGCTCCATGACAAAGGGAGAAGGGGTAATGTGGCTTGAGGGAGGCTGGTGGGCTGAGCAGCCTTTAGCTGCCCTAGGAACCGCCAGGGGAGGCAACCCAAATGGCAAGAGGGCAGACTGCGGCTGGGAAACCTGACAGTCTGCTTGTGCCTTTCTTCCCCCTCAATCATCCCCCACCTCCAGCTGACACAGGTTGAATTTTGCTCTAATGTAGTATGAGAATTTGTGCACTTTTCTGAGGAAAGGTTCACAGATTTCAGATATTCAAAGGGATCAATGATTAAAAGGTAAAAAAATTAACTCACCCTAGTGCTTTTCTTGATAGTGAAAGCCAGAAAATGACATCAAGATTAAGGCCCCAATGTTAGACCAGTTTCCTATGTAGAAGGTTAAGGAACATGATAAAGGTTAGGAAAAATGCTGCACAGGGTAACAATCTTCAAATGACATGTCAAAATGTTTGATAGTTAACTCTTGGATTAAAAGATTTGTTTCACCCACAAGAATTTTTTTTTTTTTTTTTTTTTTTGAGACAAGGTTTCACTATGTAGCCCAGGCTGACCTCAAACTCATGGTGATTCTCTGCCTCAGCCTCCCAAGTGCTGGGATTACCAGCATGCACCAACACAGCCAAAATTTTACTTTTCTTGCAGTTCATTCATTCAGAGAAATACCCATTCCAAGTTCCAGTAAATCCTTTCGGTAAACATGGAGTCTAAATAAAGTGAATCAGATGTACTGTTAAACGATCAGTTTTACAAACGCCAACTAAAATTAGCAACACATTGGAAATATGAAATTCTTTTTTCTTTTTCTATTTTAAATATATTTTACACTTATTTGTACAAAGACAAGTAATGACTTTGCAAATTCACTTAAAATGAGATTTTTAGAATTGAAGGTCTTACAAGTACTGACAATAGTGAATTATTCACAAAGAATGCAGTTATCTGTAAGTAATATTTATAAATTGGATTTTAGCTGCTAATTCCACAACATGTCTATACACAGTTTCTGAATGCCTTTTTTTATTTTTCTAGTGTAAACCAGGGAAGTATTAGTCTAATATCTTCCTTTAAAAACATATTGTTCATTTAAGTGTTCATTAAACTTTGATATAAAAGGATGGAAATAGATAAATCACCATTTGGCAAATGCCACAATAACTACAGTAGTAAAAATTTTATAAATGCTAAAATTATTGTGTATATGATGAGGATATTTGCCCTTGATGATTAAATAAAAATAGAAAACTCACAACTTTTCACTGAACAAGCCTGACAGGCACCACTTTAACCCAAGGTGATCAAAGTTATCACCGTTAACGAGACCTTTTGAGGAGTGCCTCCTGATACAATGCTCTGAGGAGGGCATAACCTCATTCTATGGTATTCTTGCCCAAAAAATGCATAATATGAATCAAATGAGAGAATGCTAGACAAACTCAAATTGAAGGACGTTCCACAAAATAATTGGCTAGTACTCTTCAAATAACATCAGGGTGATTAAAAAAAAAGACTAAGCAAGTGTCACAGATTAGAAGAAACTAAGTAAACACAACAACTGCATGTATTGTTAGGTTCTGGACTAAATCCATGACCAGAAAAAAAGCACATTAGTTGAATAATTGTAAAAGTTTGAATAGTATCTGTAAATTAGTTAATAGAGTACTAGTACCTGTAATGGTTTCCTAGTTATGATCATTGTATTATGGTTACAAAATGTTAACTTTTGGAGAAGCTGGAGGAAACACACCCTGGGATTCTTTCTTTGTACTATTTTTTTCTGTCTACAGTTTATCAAAATGAAAATCTTTAAGTGTAACAACGTGTGGACATAAAATAATAATAATAATAATAATAATAACAATAATAATAATAATAATAATAAACTATGGTACACGATGCACCTGCCTGGCAAACACAAGGTCCTGAGTTGATCCCCAGTACCGGAAAAATAAAACTGATACAACTATTAAGGGGAAATGGAAACATTCTGCAAACATTTTATCTTAATTTTTAGCTTAGGAATGATGTCAGATTCAAACGCTCATGTGCCTGAAATTAGCTTCAAAATATTCCTGCTCTGAGAGTGATTTTGCAAGGGGATGGCTGTGTGATAGTAACAGGCTCTAGGAAAGCTCTCTCACAGGCCCAAAGGATTTAAGAGTAAGAGGTTGACAGATGACTGGAGTAGACTTGGAGCAGTGAGAATGGGACAGAAAATGTGGAAACACTTTTGCCTTTCAAATCTGTCATTGCTGTGGCTGGGCGCCATGGCCTACTCTGATCCCTGCACTCGGGAGGCTGAGGCTGAGGCTGAGTAAGACCGTTTTCAGTTCGAGGCCAGCTGGGCTACATAGTCCAAGGCCAGCCTGAACTACATAGAGACCTTATCTGAAAAACAAGAACAAAATCAGATTTGTCATTACTCAAGAGTCTGGTCGGGTCCCCAACCATAGGAAGCAAGAGGGAATCTAAGCTTCCGGAAAGCGGATTTTTTTTCCAATTATGTACACAATTACACTTTCGTTCCAAACAATGTTAAATATTTCAGATACACGTAAGGTGGGAAGAAAACTACCGCGACCCTGTCTCCCAACCCCTTCCTCGGCCCGCGCCCGCCAGACCCCCGGCTCTCGGTGCGCCCGCGTGCGCTCGATCTTCAGGACTCTTCCGCACACCGCGGGCCCTCCTCCCGCTTATTGTTTCGCAACTTGCTTTTTTACTTCACAAAAAAATAAATTGTTTTTCCAGAAACACAAACCCGAGGCTCTCCCGTCGCCGACTTCAACTCCAA
>NW_022900913.1:40650441-40670210 GCF_012274545.1 Fukomys damarensis
GTGGGGCCGGGGAGGTGTTGGCTAAACCCCGTGTGGCTAGGTTAATAGGCTCCAGCTGGCGCCGGGCAGGGAGAGGACGAAGAGGCGAGCTTCGGGTAGCCACGATCAAGGGGAGCAAGTCAGCCAGGAAGGAAGTAGTGAGGAAGGAAATCCTCCGGGCAGGCCTAATCAGCTGTGAGGGCCTGGGCTCCCCAGGGTCATACAGCTCACAACAGTGCGAAGGAACGAGTGAATGAATCCCTTATGAGACAGTCTGTTAGTAGAGCTCCAAACATTTAGTTTGCAAAGGTTCCAGCAATGTGAACACCTCAATTAGAAGAGCAGTCTTTTTTATAGAATGTATTAGTATGCCTTTGTAATACATACCATCCATCACGGAGCACATACACATATTGCATCTTGAGGCTTTTTTTAAAAATAGTAATAAAGTAGGCCTTCATCACTGGTTAGACAGCCCCTTTATGTTTCAGTTTATGAATAGACATATTGTTTTCCTCTTACTGCCTCATACCTGACAAGAGTCTGTCCTCTAACATGTATTTCTTCACCAATACCCCAATTGAGAAGGAGAATCAAGTTTGCCCAGCTTTTAAAGTTGTGATGGCAAACCTTTTAGAGACCCAGTGCCCAAACTGCAACCCAAAACCCACATATATTGCAAAGTGCCAACATTGCAATTAAACCTAAATACTGAGATTTTAGCTTAGGAAAAAACAGCTCATGCGTTAACATCTTTTGTCTTGAAAACAACACACGTGCCATAGTTCATCACCGCTGTGTTAAAGCATTGAAATCAAGATCATCTCCAACCACCTAATTCTTTTAAAAAAACAGCACAGGAAGGGGGCTGTACATGTATCACTTCAGTGCACCATTATTATAAAAGTAGATGCTCTATTCATCCCTATTTATACATGAGGAAAGCGAAACACAGAAAGGTAATGTGATTTGGCCAACTGGCAAACGATCAAGTCAAAATTTGCCTTCAGGCCTCTGACTCTAGAGTGCATGCTGTTAACTACAGGGCATGCTGACCTCCCATTACCCTGGCCCAAGGAGAGCTCTGCTCTGCCCAGCTCGCACCCTGCTCTGCTTGGCTTGTGATTACCATGTGGCAGTGGAATGAGACAGCTTGCCTTTCATGGTGCGGGACACTTTAAATAAACTCTTATAAAAAGTTGACCAATTTAAAAGTCCATACTTGTCTTTTAGTTATCTTGGGAACTGATTACTCTTATACCTTATGTTTTCAAATATTTCAGAGGTTCATGCCACTTCAGATACAAACTTTGGGTCTGGGGTTTAATTGCATTTTTTTTTCTAATCTAATTAGTCTATTGCAATTTCATGGGTGCTAGCAGAAATCCCAAAACTCCTAAGTCAGAAACAAAAGACTGTTACAACATAACAAGCCACCTGAGCTTCATGTGTACATCAATTCATCTTGCTCCCAAATGCCACAGGGGTGACGGGAAGGACCCAATAAACACCTGCCCTCACTATGGATTGCATTAGAGGACAGAAACACTTAGCTTGGAGATGCCACTGGTTTTACAGTAAGCAGAAACAAGATTGCTCTTTGTCTCAGATTACCTCAACCTTGAAGACAGTTTAGTGCAAATCAATTCTGAGAAATAACCCAGATAAAAGAATCACTCAGCATATCCAGCAAGACATATGAGAATATGAGAGACTCTGGAGGAGTGTTTTCTAAAACAAATGTTTGGTTTATGCACTTGTGAATTTTCTTCTGTTTTTTGGAATTTTATTATCTCATTTAAACTCAGAATGATATAAAATATGGGTCCTCTTGCCCTTTTACTTGTTTACAGCAAAAGATTGTGAGGAAAACACAGCTTTGGAGCCAGAGGACCTCTTGGAATTCTAGCTTTTCCATTTACTTGGCCAAGTCATTTAACACTCTCTTCTAGAGCCTCAGTTTCCTCATATGCATAATAGTAATATCTACCTTACATGATGCTGTGAAGATCAAATGAAAACGAAACGGAGGGGAAAACTAAACCTACCAAAACGTCCATCTGATGAATAAACAAATGACCACACAATGGACATATCAGTACAAAGGAATGAACTGCCAATACAAGGAGCATCATGGGTATATCCGACATGCATTATGCTAATTGGCGAAGCCAGACTCAAAAGGCTATTACACCATATGATTCAATTTATAGAATGTTCTGCAATGGACAAAACTATAAGGACAGAAAATAGATTAGTGGTTGCCAGTGAGGAGCTGACTACCAAGAAGCAGTGGGAAATTTTTGAAGTGATTAAACTGCTCTATGTCTTGATTGAACTAAGATTGCAAAAAACTCCACTAAAAAAGAGTGAATTTTACTCTGCATAGATCATGACTCTAGTTGGTTTTATTTATTTCTTTATTTAAATGAAGGCCCAGCAGTGCGGCCCTGGTGACAGGAGA
This sequence comes from Fukomys damarensis, assembly GCF_012274545.1. Classification (NCBI taxonomy): domain Eukaryota; kingdom Metazoa; phylum Chordata; class Mammalia; order Rodentia; family Bathyergidae; genus Fukomys; species Fukomys damarensis. The sequence goes on from NW_022900913.1 coordinate 40,652,885, forward strand.
GAGTCCGAGCCTTTCCAGGGAACCCAGGCTGAGTCGGCTATGAGCATCCCAGTCATACCCCAGGATCTACAGCTGCCTTGAGTCAGAGAGCCCAGTCTTCAAAGAGCAAAGAAGACAAAAATTTAAGGAACATCTGTTAAAACCAAAATCACTTTTGACATACAAACAGGAAAATCAGATATCCAGTAATAGCGTGATGACATCTGAAGACCAGGTCCACGAAGGGACAAAATTTCTGAAACTTAAAACAAAAATGAGCTCGTCTGAGTGAGCAGAGAGCCAGAAAAGAAGAGTGCTGAGAAGGCCTCCTAACTCCGTCCTTAGCCACCCTGAGCCCAAGAGACAAAATGAAAATCCAGTTAGGACCTTTTGGACTACCATGGCAGAAGGGGATGAGCAAACATTATTTACTGACAAAGTCAACAAGGCATTTTCTGAATGCCTGAACCTGATTAATAAGGGATGCCCAAAAGAAGAAATAATGACCACATTGAATGACCTGATTAAAATATTCCAGATGCTAAAACACTTGTTAAATATTGGATATGTCTTATACATATTAAATCAATTACAAATCCTATTGAAAATATTATCTCAATTTATGAGAAGGCTGTTCTGGCAGGAGCTCAGCCTATTGAAAAGGTGAGACAGACAACTGTAGATATTATAATAATGAAGAATCGAGAAAAAAGTAATTATGGAGAAAACGTTGCAGATGCTGATAGAACCAAGGAAAAAATCCAAAAACATCAACATTGAGGACACAGGTGCTAATTTAGAGCCGAGAAAACCAGCAGTGGAAAATAAATGTAATAGAAATTTGGTATTTCAAGACTGTAAAACACAGCAAGATGACAAAACAAAAGATCCAGCTGACCATTTAAAAACCCCTGACATGGAAAATAGATCAAGTTGCTTAATTAAATATATCTACTACACCGTACTTGCAAAGTACAAAAAAGAAGATGCAACTAGATGAAGCAAATTCTGCATTTAAAGAGCTAAAGTTTCTAACACCATGAGATGTTCTCGATGTCTTCAAGAGAAGACTTCTAAATTCCAGATATACTAAAAGACCATTATCCTTGTGTGTCTTCACTGGAACAGTTATTAGAGTTAGGAGGTGAAATGGATGCTTTTGTATGCTACCTCGATATGGCACTGTGCCTTATATTCTCCAAGCCTGATATTGTAGAGGAAAATAAAATTCCAGAAAGGAGTGAGGGATTTTATTATTCCTAGGGTGTTTTGTTTGTGTGGCTTCATAGTTCCCTTGAACCTGGAGTTGGCCAAGTACCTAGGTATTCATGGAAGTAAAATCTGTATTGACATTCATATCACAGGAGCTGTTCTGGTCATCTGTGTATGGAAAATGAATCCTATTAAATCAATGTCAACAGATTGAGTTTTCCTTTTAAGATAAGTAAATTTTATCAGTTTGTATACCATGTTCCTCAAATATAAATAGGTTTGTTATAATGTTACCTTGTTCATTTTATTAAATGTAAGTACAGTTATCTTGCATCATCAGAATGAGGTTGTCTAGATAAAATTATTACTTGGGCATCTTTCAAAAAATTACGATACACTTCCCTTCCTTTAAGCAAAATACTAACAATTCTTTTTTTGCCTTGATTTGATTAGTGTGAAAATCAAAGTTTGTCTGAGAACTAGGCATAGTGGAACATGCCTGTACTCCTAGTACTAAGAAGGCTAAGGCAAGAAAATTGTGAGTTCAAGGCCAGCCTGAGCTACTTAGTGAGACGCTGTATCAAAAACAAAACAAAAAATTTGAACAGGGAATAAAGCTCAGTGAAAGAGTGCTTGCTTAGCATGCTTGAAGTCCTGCATTCAATACCTCACATCAAACAAACAAAATTGTAAGGTGGAGAGCTACTCCCTTAAGTATTAGAATATACAGGATTGAGATTACTTTTCCACCAAACTCATGTTATTCAGACTGTTGTGCTCTGTTGCATCCCTTCGCTAGCCTATGGTTTTTATCTCTTCCTCTTGATAGTCTGTATCTGTTGTCTTTGCCTCTGTCTCTTGATTATAACTGAGTTTTCAAGGAAGAATAGTTAATTGGATACCCCATGTCTGGCTGAGGTATTTCTTGAAGTATAAGAAAAAAAATGGTGCCAAATTTAGTGGATATTAAAAGCTTTAAATCTAATCTGAGTTTTTTGTTCTGTTTTTCGCAGCTTAATTGACAATATTAAAAGTAACTTCATTTGACAGTTTATAAACTATATTAGAGTTTGGGAATGAGATATATATTTAATGTCATTGTAGTTTAGGTAGCATTTCTAAAATAGCCAATATTTACACTTACTTTCTTCTCTATAATATATAACCTTCACTGTTAAATCTTGTCCACTGGGACATGATTATCACATACAGTCAAGTTTTCTTCCCACAAATACCACCAATAAAATTATTTTATAAAATTCAAACTAACACTTAACTGGCATACACCCTCTATCAACTCTACAGTTTCAAATGTGAATACTAAAAGATCAGTTTAATAACTACATGTGAAATATGAATCTAAAGAACGCACACTGAGTCTTATGTTCATTCCATTTTTTTATTGTTTTCTCATGTTCTAAGAGTAGGACTTTCATTCTTCATATCTGTGTATCTAATATGTATACAATAAAAATATCTATATAGTGAAAAAATGAAGGACCATACCAAAACTAGTGTGTTTCTGTAACTTCTTATGCCTTACACACATTCTCTGCATACTGGTTTTCATTTCAGCCTCAAAGACCAATGGATGAGGTATGTAGGTCACAACTGCAGGTGAATTGCTAAAGGACTGCCTGAACTACTTTTGCCTTATATGCTGCTACTTGTCCTGGCCCATGTCATAAACTTTATCCTGTAAAGCTTCAAGAGTCACATTTTTAGAACTCCACACAGTCCTACAGAGCTACTCCCCTGAGTGAGCACATCAGTGGAAGGATTTCCCTCCATGGTTTGAAGACACTATTCTTTTTGTAATCCTTTCCCTTTTCCCACACCAACACATAAACTGTGAAGGAGAAAATTTAACTCATATACTATGAAATAGTGAGTTCCCACTTATACAACTAATAGAGGAAAACAGCTTTAGATTTATATAGAAACAATTCTAAAATCTCATTTTAAGCAATAGTTTCAGCCATATCATCTCACTATCACTTCAGAATTCTAAATACAGTTGATTTTTGTTTTGTCTTTCCCTGCTCTTCGCTCATTGATTCATCAAGTAGCTGTAAAACACCAACAAGGAGACCCCAAAAGAGAACCAGAGTTATTAAGTAGTCCACAGTATATAAACCCACTTAAGAATTTAATTTAGAGAGTAGACTTAATTTCTTTTTTTACATCATTAATATTTATTTTAAAATTAATTTTATTGGTATAATTGAAACACACACAAGGATCACATCCATCAAAGGGAGTTTGAACCTGTACATGATGTAGCTTGATTCCTTTTTCTCCCATTCCTTTTCCCTCCCTTCAACCTCCCTTCCACATCCCTTATTTACAAAAGCTTTGTTTCCATTTTTCTCCCTTCTTTTCTTGATTTTTTTCCTTTTTCCCCTCTGTTCCCCCTTCCTCTTTGTTTCTTTTTCCCTTTGAACAGTTTCTTCTTATTTCATATTATGTATTATACATTTTGGTCCTTATTTACCCTTTCAGTTTCTCACACTAGAAAAATTATGTGACATTTACTTACAGTATGTGTCCAACTTATTTCACTTGAGTATGGTCTCAAATGCATCCATTTAGCTATGAATTTTTGATGCTCATTCTTCTTCCCCCCCATCCCAAGGGACAGAAAAGTGAAGAATTTATTGGTAACACCGCAGGAGAGCAGCAGATGAATCTAAGAGAGCACTGCACCAACTGGGAGAAAAAAACATCCATCAGTACCTGGGATACTAGGGCAGGATGATCACCTAGATTTAGAGCCCAGCCTGGGTTACATAGTGAGTTTGAGACCAGCCTGAGCTACCTAGTGAGACTCTGTCACAAAAAACAAAGCAAAAAATATATATAATAAACAAAAAAAGTCCTTCCAAGTAGAATTAGCAAAATGTATATAAGCTAACTAGGGTTAGTGATCAAAGTCAAAATAATGCATATATATATTTCCACGAAAAGGGAGTTTTAATGTTCTATTGGGATGGGAGAAACAGGACCAGCAATTAGATCATCATCTCCAGATGTCCTTGTAGTTCTCACAGCTTCAAGGTGGACAGTTAGTGTTGTACTTCAGTCGCAGTACTCAGCTCGGCATGACCTTAAAGAAATGCTGGTAATGCCGGGGATTTAGCTCAGTGGTGCCTCCACCTGCCTCACAAGCACAAGGTCCTGAGTTTGATCCCTGGTACCAAAAAAACAAAACAAAACAAAACAAAACAAAACAAAAAAAGAAAGAAAGAAATGCTGGTAAACTAATCCTGCTGCCGGAGGCCAGGGCGGGTGCAGGTCAGAGGTGTGCCTGCATACCTGTCACAGCCCATACAGCCCAGTGTTGGGGGCACAACAGAGAGCAGGGCAGGCCCAGCCTTGTTCCTGAGAGTTGTATGTGTCCTGGCCACCGGCAGACCATGCAGCATGCAGGCAGGGCCACCGAGGCAAGGGCAGAGCTTGCTCAGAGTGAAAGTGACAGCAGGTGAATCACAGACAAATGGGGTCAAGCAGCTGAAGAAAGGCAAGCTGGGTCCACCTGGGTCTCAGGAGCACCTTAGGCACTGGGAGAGCCAGCTGCACCCCCACCATGGACATGGGTGCGGATGGTGGGCAGCAGATGGCAGGAAGGGGGGATGGGGAGTGGTTTGGGATGGGTGGACAAGAACCACTGGACAGGACAGAGGTCAGAGAACAAGAAATCAGGGCATGGATCCACCCATGTCTTTGGTCAGAACACGCGGTGACAGTTTGCAGCATCCCAACACCCATGGCAAGAAGAAGCTGGTAGCAGGAGTCACCCTCCTTTGCATCATTGGTTGCATGGATAGCGTCAAAGTCCCAGGCTCAGCAGAAGGAAAGGACCCAGCCACAGCACCCCCACTGCCCCGACCTGACTGGCCTGGCACAGAGGCAACTCTGGTGTTGGTCTGGGGTATGCCTGGGCAACTTTCGTACGCTTCCCCCCCCCAATATTTTGCCATCTTGTTGACAACTCAGTGTCTTCCCCACTTCTGGTTTCCTTGGTGGAATAAGGCCACCCGCAGTATGGGTTTCAATGTCCCTGAAAGCTGGCAGGACCCTAGCCCAAGTTATGGTCCCCTCCTGCCTTGCTCAGGCTTCATTGTCCTCATGTGCATAATGACACCAGAGGGATGAGACTATTCCGCTCCCAAATCCCAAAGGCAGAGCCCCTGAGCCCTGAGCCATCAAGCCAGTGTGGCTGCCAAGGCTGGAGCCACACTGCCTGGCCTGCACATGTCCCCTGCACCACTGTGTCCTCTTTTTCCCCTCACTGAAGGGGGCTGGAGGCTGGGTCCCCCTGGCCCAATCTTCAGACAGCTTCAGGGAATCTCATGACACCTGTCTGATGTTGTCACTGGACTCTAGGACACACCTATCCAAAGCTGTCTTCACATGGAGAACAGGGGACTTGGCACACAGGTGCCATCTGAACACAGACTCCACACTTCTGAGGCGTCAGGAACAACGGCAGAGATGCTGGCATCATACTGAAGTCAGGCTGTCCCTGGGTCACCCACGAAAGTTCCTCAGGGCAGCTTGTGGCATATTACTTCTCAAGTACTCGATCAAGGCACTGGTGCAGAACGAAATGCTGCACAGGTGAAGGGTATGGGCACCCTTGGTTCCTTCAAGCTCAACCGCAAGAAGCTGGAAGGCAGCGGGGAGCGACACCGGACCCCAGGCGGCCCCTGCACTGCCGCCCACCACTGACCAAGCTCATTCTTCTTTGTGGCAGAGTAACACTCCATTGTATTTAAAAAAAATTTTTTATCTACTCATCAGTTGATGGGCATTTGGGTTGTTTCCAAGATTTAGCTATTAAGAACTGTGCTGCTATAAACATGGATGTGCATGTATCATTCTGGTAATGATGCTTTTAGTTATTTTAAGAAAATACCCAGCAGGGGAATAGCTGGGTCAAATGGGATCTCTGCTTGTAAATTTTTGAGGAATCTCTATACTGATTTCCACAGCGGTTGCACCAGTCTGCACACCTACCAACAATGGGCAAGGGTTCCTCTTTCCCCACAGCCCCACCAGCATTTGTTGTTGGTTGATTTCTTGATAGCAGCTATTCTTTCTGGGGTGAATCGCAGCATCGTTTTGTTTCTCTCAGATGACCAGTGATGTTGAACGTTTTTTCATATATTTTGTTTGCTGTTCATACTTCTTCATCTGAGAGATGTCTGTTCATTTCTAATCCCAGTTTTTGATTAGGTCTTTAAACTGGAGGGGTCTAATTTTTTTTCAATCTTTGTATGTCCTAAATATTAGTTTATCTGAGAAGCTACTGGATAAAATTTTTCCTCCCTCTGTAAGTTGGAGTAGACTTAATTTCAATACTCTCCCACACAGACACCTGTATTTCATCATATTTCTCCAGTTTGCCTTCAACTTGAAAATGTCAGCATGTGATGCCCTGGCAGCAAATGTCACATTGGAGAATCATAGTTTATAATAGATAATTATTATGACTTGGATGGAATATGTCCTGCCAAAAGCTCGTGTATTCAAAGGTGGGACTTACGGGAGACGACTAGATCATAGGACTGCTAACATTACCAGTAAGGTTAGTCTATTGATGAGTTCATAGCTAAATGTACCATGAGGAGATAGGGCCTGGTTAGCTGGGGCTTAACCTACATGGGTGTGTTCTTTTTTCTGGCCCCTTCCTATCTCCCTTGGTTCTTTCCAACTTGCTCTGCTTCCTGGATCCAGTGAGATGAACAGCTTTCTTCTGTTGAACCCTTCTGACATTGTTCTGCCCTGCCACAGGCACACAGCAATGGAGCCAGCCAACCACAGACTGAAACTTCTAAACATGTGGGCTAAAATGAACCTTTCCTCCTTTCAGTTGTCAGGCATTTTGCCACAGCAGCAAAAAGTTGGCCAATACGAAAATCATGTCTAGAGAAATGTGAAAGTGTTCACCTAAAAGTCATGTCAGAAAAGAAATCCTAAACAAGAAGAGAAATCTGAGGAAAATAAACCCAAGTCTAATTCCAAGGAAACAGAATTTGTGACACTATTCTTCTTTCTTGCCCAAGAAAAAATGACATCTGCTCTCCTAGGATTTTTTTCAAGGACCTTAACCATTTTTTTATGATCCATATTGTAGTAGTAAGCCTCGTGTCTCCTCATCTGTGACCTCTTCCTCTCCACTGGATTCTTCAATAAAAATTTAAATATGTTCAAATCTTAGGCTAATGTTCTAAATTATACCCAAAGCTAAGCTTCTGAAAAGATTTGTCTAGACTTGGTCTCAATTTCCTAACCCCAGCTCCATCCTCAACCTATTCACCATCACTTTCCCCCTGTCTAGCCAATAGGTTTCGCCTTTCACTTGATGCAAACAAGCAATATCTGAGATTATTCATCACTCCTTCCTCTCTGAATGTTTTTCCATGCATTCGCCCACAGTACACATTCCCTTGAAGTAAATACTCCTACTGTAGCTGATTCTAAGCTACCAATATGGATGGCGTCACTGAACATAGAGTTGGGAAAAGCGGAGAAGAATGAATGGGCTTATGGATCAGCACAGACCCGCTCCAGCTCACCACTGAAGGGCTTATAGCACTGAATGGCCCATCAGGACTCTGTATTGTCCAGGAGTCAGTGAGCAAGGCCTAACTCAGACAAGTAAGTTTCACCAAGTACCTATCCAAAGTGAACTGATGACCTTTCTCCCAAATTCTGGCCTCTTCCAATATTCACTAACTCCATGAATGTGCCATAATCCACCTAGTTTATGCAAGACTGCATTTTAGAGGTCATTTCTAACATCTCTCTCTTCATTGTCCAATCTATCGCCAAGAAGAGCCAATTTTACCTCCTAAATTTTACTTAAATATGTTTGGTTGATCTTCATGCAGCATTAGTCCAAGATACCATATATTGTTTTATAGTTGGGGAAAAAAGGTTAATATACTTACTACAGTAGAATAATTGGGGACAAAACTCATTAAAATGCTGCAATTAGTTTGCTGCTCTTTCCCTAGCTGGACACTTTTCCACTGAAAACATACATTGAGTATGGAATCTTAATCTGTAAGAGTCCCTTTGAGATGCACTCTGAAAAAGCACACATAATGGGTAGGGTTCAGAGATGGGAGGTAGAAAAAGGAGAGGGGAAGGAGAAATTAAGACTTGTTATATACATGTACCAACTCTCCATGATGAATGTAATCCTTCTGTACTACAAACATGTACTAGTAAATTTTTAAAGAAAAAGCACACGTAAGTTTGAGAGGTCTTATTCTGCTGATACCAACAAATGAGCAGAGCAGATCCATCACTTAGTCCCTGACAGTTGATAGGATGCAAATAAGGAAAATGTATGTGTATATTTCCAAAGGACCTTTTTTGTTTGAACCCCAGAGGCCAAAAGCTATAGAAAACAAGACAGGAAACTACTACTCTTAGACACATTTCAAGGGTCTGAGCATCTTCCTTCAGACAGGCCTATCCACAGCACAAAACCGTAAAGAGATGCTGCCAGAAGTCAAAGAAATCCACTAGTCCTCTAAAAACAGCCACAGCTGCCAGACCACGTTCATTCAGTTCTGTTCTAATGTATTTTTCACAATAAAGCTACAGGTGATCTCTTAAGAGTAGATCAATAAGATCATGCCACCCCTCTGCTTAAAGGCCCTCTGTGGATTGCTCAAGCCAGAATTCTTAGTAGAGCACATGCTTAGTATGTTGATAATCAGCACAGTTTTCAAAAAATAATAGCCATAAGTCCCCAAAGTTCCTGTCATGATCTGGCCTCTGCCTACCTCTCCAGCCTTACCTGGAACCACACTTCTTGCATTCTATTTGCAAAAGACCTTATCTCTCCTTGAAGGAGCTATGCTTTTTCCCTTGTGGTCTTTTCATACTCTGTTCTTCCTATTGCTTCTCTTCCTTGACCTAGTTAATTTCTGCTTTTATTCCAGATCTCAACTCAAACATCACTTCCATTCTTGAATTTTGAGATCATTCCAATTCCCCAATCATTTTCTCTCATGCTTTTTTGTTTTTTTTGTTTTTTTTGTTTTGTTTTTTTTTGTTTTGTTTTTGAGGCAGGGTCTCATTATGTGGTTGAGACTGACCTGGAACTCACTATGCAGCCCAGGCTGGTCTCGAACTCACAGCGATCCTCCTGCCTCAGCCTCCCGAGTGCTGAGATTACAGGCGTGCACTACCATGCCCAGATTCTCATACCTTTTTTAAAGGTTTGTCATGACTCACACTACACCAAATGAGATTTTAAATCATGGGACTCAACCACTATAGATCTCAGGCATGTCACTTTTCTTGGCCTTATTTTCTCAAATTGTGGAATTGTGAGTTTGAATAAAAGACATTCCCTTCTGTACATTGCTGTGCTTTCTATGATTACACTAAAGGCTATTTGAGAAGGTAATATAGTGTAGACTCAGATAATTAGCTCAAATACCTCCTCTACTACTTACTACCAATGATAATGTTGGGCAATTATTTAATCTCTCAGTTGAAATTTCCAGGTAAAAGAAGGAACAATACAAGAGCTTTACATTAAATCTTTCAGTGAGCACATAAGACAGCTGAGACACATAGTATGTCCCTGCAACATTTATTGCAATAGAATGCTGCTTCCAATATAATTCTAGTGCCCTACAGTATAAGTGCCCAGTAGGAGTAAAATTCTAATCATATACATAATCTTAACTTTATAGTAGCCACATTAAGAAGAGTAAACAGGAGAAATTAATTTAAACATAGTTTATTTAACTTTATCATTTCTGCATGTAATCATTATGAAAGTATTGAGATACCTTGTTGTTTTATATTAGTTCTTTGAAATCTTTTGTGTATCCCTCAACACTCACAGCATATCTTAATACTACCATCTTGTATTTCAAGTGCACCAAGGGCTGGGTATTTAGCTCAGTGGTGCCTCCACCTGCCTCACAAGCACAAGGTCCTGAGTTCAATTGCTGGTACCAAAAAAAAAAATTTTTTTTAAGTGTTCCAGAATCAGATGTAATGAGTAATAGACAGTGCAGCCCTAGTACTTCGCTCCCTTCTGCTCTCCCAGGGCTTGCTCATTGGGTAGTGTTTCAGGTAATACAAGTCAGTGATTGTTTAATGTCACAATTATTTGATACAATAGAAAATTTTCTCCTTGAACTGGTTAAAAAAAAACAAGTGTCATGTAAATTCCTAGCTGTTTATGTAAGAATCTGTCCAAAGAGAATGCTTGAGATTTTAAAGGTCTGAAAATTAATAGGGTGAGATTTTTCATTGTCTCTACTTTATAATTAGCAAAACCTCTTATTTTGTATTTCTGCTGCCTTTAATTGAAATAAAATGTTTATACTTATGGGGGGGAAAAATCAAACAAGAGAAACTGCTAAAGCTCTTGGGATATATAAAAATCCAATATTTTATATGTGGTTATCTGGTTTGATGCTCTAAAGCAAAATTAGAAACATATGTACTTCATATCTAATCAATTTTTTTCAATGCCCCACTTCAAAAGTTAAGTGCTCACACATTGGTCTTCTACAATGAATATAGCCAGGCTAAAGAATTAGTGTAGACATTGCTTTGACAAGAAATTAAACACAAATACTGTCATTATTACACTTGTCTTTGCTAATTTAGACTAGGGCCCTCCAATAAGGATATATTTGCAGTTAACTAAAATAATTTTCTTTCCTGAAGGTGGTGCTATGAACATAGAAGCACAACTTGTTAGTTTATTCAGAAATCATGTGATTATTGGCTTTTAAAAATGTAATACCATGTCAGTTATTTCGATGTTTTTAATAATCGTAACTGCTATCATGTTGGCTTTTCCACCTTTCTTTTTGAGATAAAATGTATTCTTATAAAATGTATTAACTGTATCCATTAACATTTTGGTTTGGGGGTTTTGTTTGTTTGTTTGCTTGCTTTTGTTTTGCTTTGTTTTGTTTTTTGGTGCTGGTGATCTATCTAACCCAGAGCCTTGTACATGCTAAACACAAGCCCTACTACTCAGCTATACCCCTAGCACACCATTAACTTTTGAGTGTTTATATTAACATATTTTCTTTTTAAAAAAATCTCATAGCTAAAATTTATTGAGTGCTAAGTATATGCCGACACTGACTAAACACTTTACTTACCTTACAGCAATTTCATAATTCAGAGTGGGCTAAAGAAAGGAAATATTTTTTCTCTTTTAATTCATTAAATTTATTGATACATCTTAAGCATACAATATAATGACACACATCATTGGGAATTTGTACCTTTACATGATATATCTTGGTTCTTATTTTTTCCCTATTCCCCTTCCCTCCCTTCAACCCCTCCACCCCTCCTATTTACAAAGACTTTGTTTCTATTTTTTCCTTTTTTCAGATTTATTCCTTTCCCTTCTTTCCTTTCCCCTGCACCTCCCACTTCCCCATCCCCTCCCTATTTCACATTATCTATTATACATTTTGATCCTTATTTACACTTTCAGTTTCTCACACCACAGAAACTATTTGGCATTTATACATATGTCCTTTTTCTTTCACTTAAGAGTATAACACACACTCACACGCACACACACACACATCTTTATTGAGTCTCCAGTTCTCCAGTTGATGGGCAATTGGGCTGTTTCCAAGTTTTAGCTATTACAAACTGTGACGCTATGAATATGGGTGAGCATATATCACTGTGTTATGATTCTTTTAATTCTTTAGGGAAGATGCCCAGCAGGGGAATAACTGGGTCAAATGGGACCTCTAATCCTAGTTTTTGAGATATCTCCATACTGATTTCCATGGTGGTTGCACCACTCTGCATTACCACCAACGATGGAGAAGAGTTCTTGAAAGGAATTACCTTCAAAGGGGTGATTCTTAGTGCTCCAACTTAGTTGACTTAGCTAGAGAAATTGAGAGTTTATAAACTTTTGTCTTTGCTTTTCTTTTCTGGGACAACATTCAAGGAGGCAAAATATAATGTTTTTATTTATCAATTGGAGAATAGATTAAATAAGAGCTATTTTTTGTTACCTGCTACTGGGAGGAAAGGCAGAGAGGGAGGAAAGATCTAATTAAGCACATTTTTTGTTTTCTCTTAAACAATCATTCACAACACTAGAATTAGACCTAATTCAAAATGGCACAAGTCAGGCTGGGGATTTAGCTCAGTGGTTCTGCTGCCTGCCTTGCAGGAGCAAGGACCTGAGTTCAATCCCTGGTACCAAAAACAACAACAACAAAAATTTAAATATATATCAAACAAAATAAAAAGGCACTAGTCAAATAAGACATTTTGTTTTCAATTATAGGAAAAGTCATGATTCAAACACCTTAAGAGTTGGTAGTTACCTTAGGCTAAAACTTTGCAACTCCACTTGAAACTTGAGACAATAATCTGAATTTATGGTGTGTGCCATTGGTACTACTGTTCTTAGTTTTCCTATAGAGATCCTTCAACTTTAACTCCTAGATATTTAATCCAAGAAAAGGAAAAAAGAAATAAACCAAAAAACTTGAATTGTAATGTAGTATGTGGGAAAACTTGCCCCTTAGATGCACAAGATTATCAGCTCATCACACTTAAATGAAACACTGCTAGCTATGCTTATCTGGTAAATAAACATACCATTTGCAAATACAGAAGCATTCAGTCAACATTTCATGCAGTTTAAATCAGCAACTGGGTCATAATTTCAACACAGTCATGTTTACATTGCAGTAATATTATGTACAAGGACCTGATTTTCTAGAATAAGACAGTGAAGAAAATTGTTAAATGCTTCTCCATGAAAACAGGAAGCAAATAGTAGCATACTACCAAAATTTACACTCACATGGCTGGCAGTTCCTTTAGAAGTTTGTAAAAGCATAGTGACCACAGGCAGAGCTAATCTATCCCGGCCTGCTCTTCCTTTGACACATCATATTCAACTTCAGCTCAAAACAAATCTATTCTTCAAACAGCACACACTGCAAGATAAACAGAGAGATGAATAAGCATTTCCCCTGGGAGCTTTCAGGACAGAAGGAGACACATTTAATGTAATAGCTCCAAAACTGTGAGCATGATATAACAAAAATACAAGGTGCTATGGAATTTTTTTTATAAATAAATAAATTTAATCATCTTTAAACTCTCTCTTAGGGTTAATTTCAATTTCTATTCCTCAATGATTTATTTACTGTCCTCCTCTGAACACTCAAGTTTCAATATTTAACTTAGATTATAGAACTCAAAATTGTACTATTGTTATAAAGGCTCAATGGGCTGAATTCTTGTATAAATGTTTGACTTCCTTTAGTTTACCAGAAATTTATTCATTTTTTTAATTGCTTAAAAAGTTAATGACCCCATGAATATTTGATAATAAACACTAAATAAATTATTGAACATCTACATTATGAAATGAAGTTATTAAAATATTGCAGAGGGCCTGGGGACATAGCTCAATGGTAAAGTATGTGCTTAGTATGTGAAAAGCCTTGGGTTTCATCTCCAGCATCAGGAAAAAATAAAAATAAAAAAGGCAGAGATCAGACAAGTAATGGTGTGGACCAGAGTGGTGCGCCTGCAGGCAGATCAAGCCAGGGCCCTGCCCCTACCCGAGCCACTTGGGCACACAGGTGCAAGCCAAGAGCCCACCAGGAAAAGAGCTGCACAAGCACACAAGCAACAGCCAGAGGCTCACCCCAATACCATAGGTAAGTGCACAGAGACCCTCACCAGAAGACTACTCAGAAACCAGGCACTGGAAAGCACAGCCCCCAGCCAAAGGCCCTCCCAGACAACAACTGCATAGGGGGACAGGCTTTAGCCAGAGGCAAAGCCAGATGCCATCCTAAGTGTGCACAGCTAGAAGTCCACCCAGACAACAGGTCAGCTCAAGGATCCAGAAAGCCATCAATCTGAACCCAGGAATTGGTGAGGTGGTGAGCAGCAGAAAAAAGGCTGCTCAGTGGCTTGCTGAGGATTGAACATCACTGGGTAAGCAGAAATTGCTTCAAAAAAAAGGTGCAGCAGCTTCATCTGATGAAATGAGAAGACACTTAAACAAGTCTCAAAACCAGACTTCCAAATCGCCTAAGGTAACCCTAAAGGGGAACAAGATGGAACAATCTGATACTCAACCACCTGGACTCCCTGAACTGGCAATAAAAGAGGACCTGGAAAAAATGAAATCAGAAATAACATCAGATAACAGCAGATATTGTGCCCATAGTGCAAGACATGATTAATAAATCTAGAGCAGACACAGATTTTAAAAATATAGGAGCTGAGAAACATGATGGAATCCCAACATAGGAAACAAGTGGAATCCATAAAACAGATGCAAACAGATTTCTAGGAGATTAAAAATTCCATTGAAAGTTTATACAGCAGAAGAAGCCAATGCAAGGACAGAATTTCAGATATAGAAGGTAGGATTACAATTAGTGACCAGGAAAAAAATCTTAAAAATAGAAAGGGACCGTGAGAAATTAATCCAGCATCTGCTAGACAATGTAAAGAAGAATAACAAGACTGATTGGAGTCAATGAAGAAACAGGAGGGAGTGCAGACAACATTTTCTAAAAAACTGTTCACAGAGGTAAGGGCAGAAAATTTCCCAAGCAGGGGAAAAGAATTTGACATAGAGATAAGTGACACATATAGGACCCAACTAACCATGATCAAGAAAATCTACACATATTGTTCAATGAACAAAATTTTAATGACATTAGAAATATTTAAAAGACTTAATATCCAGTATAGGCATAAATAACCCTTGGGATGTGGGCTGTGATTCTAGAGCCACCATAGGTGAGATAGAATGTAAAATTTTGTTGATGGAATGATGTAATATCAGATTCCTAGGTATGCCCTTCCAGTCTTACCAATGCAATACTTGAAGTAGGCAAAGAAAAACAAATATTAGAAAAGGTGGAAGAATATTCCCTGTCATGCACAAGACCATGAGTGTAATTCGCAGCAGAGCCAAAAAAGGGGGAAGGGGTAATAATTCCTTTGAAAATAAGTTTTGATTGTAGGGATAGAAAACATTTCATAAACATAGTCACCAAGGAAGAGATTAATATTTGTCAAGGTTTAAAATAACTTATTGTAATTACTTTTACTTAGTATATTTTAAAAATAGAAAAGAAGAGAAAATAGTTGAATGTGGTTTCTAAGGGTTCAATATCTACTAACCTAAGAAATGCAAATTAATATTTTAACAACTTGTTATCTTTTACATAGCAAGGGTTAATGTTGCAAGACAGGTTTTACTGTGTTCTCCAGAAAATAATTTGGCAATATATATTAAGCCTTAATTATTTTTTTAAAATCTACACATAGGCATATAATAGTTAAGATTCTAGAAACCCAACTAAAGAACAAAATTCTACAAGCACATAGAGAAAAGAAACAAATCACATACAAAGGAAAGCCATCACACAACAGACTTCTCAACACAAACCTTCAAGACAAGAAGAGCATGGAGTGATGCATTTTAAGCCCTAAAAGAAAACAATCTCAAACCCAGATTTATGTACCTTGCAAAGCTATCTTTCAAAATTGATGTAGAACTAAGAAACTTTCATGACAAAGAGCACCTAAGGATCTTCATGAACACCAAACCAGCACTCCAAAAAATTTTAAACAATATCCTAGGAAAAGATAGGATCACAATCCCAGGAAACCCAGCAGAATGAATCCATCAGGCATGACAAAAAATTAAACACAAAGAGGGAGTATCAGGAGAAAATACAAATGACTTAAAAAAGCTATTCACAGAATTAATTATAGAAAACTTCCCAAACAGAGGGGAAGAATTTGACATTCACATAAATGAGGCATATAGGACACCAACTGGCCACAATAAAACAAAAAAATCTACATCTAGACATATAATAATCAAGATCCCAGAAACCCAACAGAAAAACAAAATACTACTAGCAGTAAGAGAAAAGAAAAAAATCACATGCAAAGCAAAGCCCATCAGAATCACAGCAGACTTTTCAACACAAACCCTTGGGGCAAGGAGAGCCTGGAGTGAGATATTTCAAGTACTAAAAGAGAACAACCTCCAACCTAGACTGATGTATCCTGCAAAACTCTCTTTTAAAATGGATGGGGAAATAAGACACTTCCACGACAAAGAACACCTGAGAAACTACATGACTACCAAACCAGCACTACAAGCAATTCTAAACAAGATCCTAGAAAAAGACAATGAAGGTAACAACACCATGAGGCCCAACAGAGTAAATCAAATAGGCAATGCAAGAAACTAAAAGGAGAAGGTGAAAAAGTAAAAAGAGTCAACAAAAGGTCATAACAGGACAATAATAAGTCAGTACATATCAGTTATAATGATCATTGTCAAGGGCCTCAACTCACCAATCAAAAGAAATAGACTGGCAGAATGGATTAAGAAGCGAAATCCAACAATATGTTGTATACAAGAAACACACCTAGTGCAAAAAGAAGCCCATAGACTGAAAGTGAGAGGATGGAAAACAATTCTCCATGTGACAGGAGCCCAGAAAAAAGCATGGGTAGCAATCTTATTCACAGACAAAGTAAATTTCAAACCAAAACTGATTCTAGTATTATAGATGTAGGACAGTGCTGTATCATACCGCTGTGAATGTAAACTATCTTGTACCTGCTTTATGTACGTAGTAGTGACCATGCTTTATCAGAGCTGTTTTTAATGATGTTACTCTAGAATGTTCTCTTTCCAGATGATGATTAAGATGCTAATAAAAAAATAGTGCCACAGTTTGTAATAGCTAAATCTTGGAAACAACCTATTTGCCCATCCGTTGGAAACTGGATAAAGAAGTTGTGGTTTTTCTATAAAATGGAATATTACTCAGCCATAAAGAGCGAGAGAATAGATTCATTCATAGGAAAATGGATACATATTGAAGATATACTCCTAAGTGAAATAAATAAGTCCCACATGTGTAAATACCAAATAGTTTCCCTGGTGTGAATATTCTGCAACAATGCATAAGATTCTAATAAGATTACTGACATTTAGAAATGGGAGGAAAGGAGCTAAAGGTGTAGGGAAGGTGTGATACGTAGGGGAAGAACAAAAAGGGAAAAGAAAAAAATGTGAGAGAATGAAAAG
>NW_022900913.1:40670309-40688233 GCF_012274545.1 Fukomys damarensis
ACAACAGCAACAGAACTTTGCTGTTTTCTGGGTATTATTCTTTTCTTTATTTTTTTTGTTTTTGTTTTTTTAATGGAGTGTGTTGAATGTCTATAATTTTGTTCAGATGACTGCAGAACTTGGAAAAGCTGTTGCTGCTATTGATGAGTAACATACTGCTATTATTGGTCTTTTTATATAAATATAAATATATATATATATACATATGCATATATATACTTTGAATTTTTGGAAACTTTAACTGTGCTGTCAACTTTGGAAAAAGTTATCCCAGTTTACCGTGTTGAGTTGGCATTGTACATAAATTAATAGCCATGTTGGTCTAGAAATGTTAATTTTTCCCATTTGTACAGGGGTAATGAACTGCTTTAAATATGTAAGGTCTTATCTACGTGGGTTTGATTACAGAAACTAATAAAGTATTCTCTAAATAATGAAAAAAAAGAATAATATAAGACTACAAGAGCAAGAAGCAATTTAAATATGTTCAGGGACCATTTTCATCTTCAGAATTAAGGATGATTTTAATTTTACATCATTGCCTTTTCTCTTTTACTTTCCTTTTTAGTTTTACCATTTTAGGATTCCCTATTTTTAATTTTCATACAGAGACTTCTTTAACTGATCATTGTAATTAAGCATGAAGTCACAAATTACAAAGTCATATTTTGCTGAATCCTAGAGTTCTAAAGTATTCATTCTACTTACTGTTTTTAGATTAGTTTATCCAAAAATTTCCAGTTTATTGTTGTTGTTTTTTATTTTTTACAAACAAGGCAGATTTAGAAAAGAAAGGACATATGGAGATACCTCAAAACCATCCCTCTGCTGGGTATCTTTCCAAAAGAATTAAAAGAATCATACCACAGTGATATATGCCCACCAATGTTTATAGCAGCAGTTTGTAATAGCTAAAACTTGGAAACAGCCCATTTGCCCATCTGTTGGAAAGTGGATAAAGAAGTTATGGCTTTTCTATAAAATCAAATACTACTTAGCCATAAAGATTGAGAAATTAGAGTCATTCATGGGAAAATGGATATATATTGAGGATATGCTTGTAAGTGAAATAAATAAGTCACACATGTGTAAATACCAAATAGTTTCTCTGGTGTAAAAAAACTATAATAGTACACAAGAGCCTAGTGAGATAATTAATAATGTGGAATAGGAAGAAAAGAGCTAAACATGTAGGGAAAGTGGGAAGGGTGGGGGAAAGGTAATATGGGAGAGGAAAAAAATATGAGAAAATGAAAAAGTGGAAATAAAGTGTTTGTAAATGGTGAGGGGAGGAGGGGGTGAAGGGAGGGCAGAGACAAGCAGAAAAAATGAGAATCAAGACTTGTCATGTAAAGGTACAGGATCCCAATAGTGAAAGTAACTGCATTGTACACCTAGATTGTACCAATAAACTCAATAAAAAGAAAAAAAAACACAAAGAGGGAGAATCCAATAGAAAAAAAATAGCCATGACAAGGATAAGTCAATACATATCAGTTATAACAACAATGTTAATGGTCTCAATTCACCAATTAAAAGAAATAGACTGGCAGAATGGTTCAAGAAGCAAGATCCAACAATATGCTTCATACAAGAATCACAATTTAAAAAGAAACTCACAGACTGGGCCGGGGATTTAGCTAAGTGGTTCCACTGCCTGGCTCACAAGTGCAAGGTCCCAAGTTTGATCCCCAGAACCAAAATCAAACAAAAAAAACATAGACTGAAAGGGTGGAAAACAATATTGTATGTGACAGGAACAAAAAAACTATCCTTTTTGCAGATTCTATGGATTTCAAAGCAATGCTAATTAAGAGAGGAAAAGAAGGAAACTACATTCTTTGTGTGCTGCTGTTGTTGTTGTTTTTGGTTTTTTTGAGACAGGGTCTCACTATGTAGTTCAGACTGACCTGGAACTCACTACGTAGCCCACGCTTGTCTCGAACTCACAGCGATCCTCCTGCCTCAGCCTCCCGAGTGCTGGGATTACAGGCATGCGCCACCACGCCCTACAGGACACTACATTCTTGTAAATGGAACAGTCCAAGGGGAAGAGATAACAATCATAAATATACACACACCAAACACTAGTGCACCCAACTATATAAAACAAATACTAATTGACATGAAAAATCGAATAAGCACTAATATAATAGTACTGGGGGACCTCAAGACCCCACTGTCACAAATAGAGCAACCAGACAGAAAATGAACAACAAAATACTAGAACTCAATCAAACTCTTGTACAAATGAATTTAAAAAATGCTTACAGAGTGTTTCACCCCACAAAATCAGAATACACATTCTTTTCAGCTGTACATGGTTCATTCTCCAAAATAGGACACATACTCTTAGAACATGTTTAAGTAAATGCAAAGGAATTGAACTTATTATCTATATATTATCAGACCACAGTGCAATGAAATAGGAGATCAATAGCAAAAGAAACTGCAAGAATTTCATAAACACATGGAAATTGAACAACACACTTCAGTGGGTCAGGGAGGAAATTAAAAAAGAAATCAGACAGTTTCTACAATTAAATGACAACATCAATACAACACATCAGAATCTATGGGAAACAATGAAAGCAGTCTTATTAGGAAAATTCATAGCACTGAATACTCTATTAGGAAAACAGAGTGAGCTCAATTACACAACCTGACGCTGAACCTCAAGCCTCTAGAAAAAGAAGAGCAGGACAAACCCACAGCTCAAACAAAGGAGGAAATCATAAAGATCAGAGCAGAATTCAATGCAATGGAGGCTGAGAATGATAACCAAAAAATCAATGAAGTCAGCAGTTGGTTCTTCAAAAGATTAAAATTGATAAACCCTTAGCCAACTTTATCAAACAAGGGAAAGGCCCAAATCCATGCTATGAGGAATGAAAAGGGTGAAATTACAATGTACTCCAGAAATCCAGAGGATCATCAATACCTACTTTGAGAACATATATACCAATGAGATGGAAAATACAGAAGAAACGGATGGATTCCTAGATACATATGAATTACCAAAGTTGAACAAAGAAGACCTAAGAATTCTAAATAACCCAATATCAATCAATGAAATTGAAAATGTAATTTAAAACTTACCAACTAAAAAAAAAGCCCAGGTTCTGATGGCTTCACTGCTGAATTCTAAAGGACACTTAGAGATTAACTATTGCCACTACTGTTTAAACTCCTCAATGAAATTGAAAGGGAAGCAAATTCATTCCTGGAAGGAGGCATCACCTTGATCACCAAAGCAGAGAAAGACCCAACCAAGAAAGAGAACTATAGGCCAATCTCACTAATGAACATAGATGCAAAAATCCTTATTAAGATACTGGCAGATAGAATGCAGAAGATTATCAAGATCAGACATCCTGACAAAGTAGGGTTCATCCCAGGGATGCAGGGATGTTTCAACATAAGCAAATCAATAAATGTAATATATTATATTAGTAGATTCAAGGACAAAAATCATAAGATCATCTCACTGGATGCAGAAAAAATTGTTCAACAAAATCCAACATGCATTCATGATAAAAACCCTACAAAAAATTGGAATGGACAGCCTCTACCTCAATCCGATAAAAGCCATCTATGAAAAACCAACAGCCAATATCAGACTAAGTGGCCAAAAACTAAAATCCTTTGCACTAAAATCAGAAACAAGACAAGGATGTCCACTGTTACCAGTCCTGTTCAGTATAGTTTTGGAAACATTACCGATAGCATTCCAGCCATCTTCAGCGCCAGAGGATCTTCTTGGCCGTGCCCTCTCCTGCAGGCTGCATTCCGACATCTTTAATGCCAGAGGGTCTTCTCAGCTGGGCCCTCCACTGCTGGCACTGCTGCCACCATCTTCAGCACTAGAAAGGTAGCCGCTTGGGCACCCCTGAACCGCCCCCCAACCTTCCCCCTCACACTTTTAGACCTCCTGATTGTACCAGTCTTTGGACCTACTCTGTAGAGGCAGAGGTGGTCATAAAGAGTATTTTCTGGCACTTTCAACTTTGAACATCTTTAAAGAAGTGGTGGGGAAAACTTATAGTAGAACTGAGTGGAGTTCAACCCTTTAGGAGATCGGGCAACTCAGTCTGGGCCTTGCAGCCCAAGCTCAGTCTGCTTTGCGGGGTTCTGCCACCAGCTAGCTGAGGTCAGGGGACTCGGCTCTGCAAATGGCAGCACATATTGTATATTATGACAGCAGTGATATAGTCTGAAAGAGGCCCTTTAAACTCACTTTTGTTTCTTTCTTTTTTTCATCCTACTCTGCAAATTCTTTTTTTTTCTTTTTGTTTTCTTTCTCTAACTCAGTCTCTTACTCCACTATAGTATCCCTCATCTCTCTTTTTGTTTCTGCTCTTGTCCTCATTCAGATTTCTTCTTTTATTATTTTTTTCTCTTTTCTTTACATTCTTTTCTTATGTTATTCTACCTCACTCAAGGGTTACTATATTTCTATTTTGTTTGTTCTTTTTGAATTTAACAATTTCCTGATGATTGTCTGGTCATTCTATATCTTTTGGCTTCATATGAAACCTTCTCTAATTCTTATATGTATCTACTCCTCTTGTCTTAACTTTGTTTTAAGCCCCCATTGTAACTGGTAAATATCCTTATTGAAAAGTTTATTTACTGTAAGCATATTTTGGATTTCTTCTTGATCTTAATTAAATTTACATGGTTTGAAGGTGATAGATTGATGACTACCATAAGTGGTCAATTTACAAATTGTGCTTCATTATATTGTGGTGCTGATTGTATCAATTAGGATAAAGGATTGTGATTGATTCAATGAGCTGCTTTCTTCAGTATGATGAAAATGAGAATATCTATGAGTCATTAGAAACCCATGGGCTGCAGCCCAACTATATCAGGAAAATTTAAGTAATAATCTAAAGGTTAAAAACTAAGGATAACCCCACAACAATAGTAAAAATGAGAAAATGCTTAAGCAAGATACAGGGACAGACTTCCAGTTCACCAATGGCAAATAGTGGGGCAAATGAGGATGAAAAGCCTGATAGTGAATCATCAGGACATCCTGAACTCAAAGCATAGGAAGTAACAAAACTGATCAATCAGACTCTAGAGAAATATAAAACCGAAGTAATTTCCCAGATAATCATAGAGATGACAAGCAAAATGAAAGTTATAATTCGTGACTCTAGAACAGAAACTGAGAGGAAAATAGATGAGTTCAGGACCATGATAGAAGCCATGACTGCCCAGCATAAGAAAGAATTGGAAACAATAAATGCCCAATACAAGAAGGAATGGAATCCATAGGACAGATTCAAACAGATATCCAGGAGATTAAAAATGCCATTGAGAGTGTTCACAAAAGAATAAAAGATTCTGAAGATAAAATCTCAGATATAGAAGATAAAATTGCAGTCAGTGACCATGAAAAGAGAGGTCTCTTAAAAACAGTAGGAGATCATGAGAAATTGATACAACAACTCTTAGACAATACTAAGAAGAATAACATAAGATTGATAGGAATTCAAGAAGTAGTAGGAGAAAATGTAAATGACTTTAAAAAGCTGTTCACAGGATTAATTATAGAAAACTTCCCAAATAGAGGGGAAGAATTTGACATTCAGATAAGTGAGGCATATAGGACTCCAACTAGCCATGATCAAAAAAAAATCTACACCTAGACATATAATAATCAAGATCCCAGAAACCCAACCGAAGAACAAAATACTATAAGCAGTAAGAAACAAGAAACAAATCACATTCAAAGGAAAGCCTATCAGAATTACAGCAGACTTTTCAACACAAACCCTTAGGTTAAGGAGAGCCTGGAGTGAGATATTTCAAGTACTAAAAGAGAACAACCTCCAACCTAGACTGATGTATCCTGCAAAACTTTCTTTTAAAATGGATGGGGAAATAAGATATTTCCACGATAAAGAACACCTAAGAAACTTTATGAATACCAAACCAGCACTACAAAGAATTCTAAACAATATCCCAGAAAAAGACAATGAAGGTAACAGCACAATGAGGCCCAACAGAGCAAATCAAATAGGCAAGCCAAGAAACTAAAAGGAAAAGGTGAAAAAAAAAAACATGATAATAATAAGTTACTACATATCGATTATAACCACCAATATTAATGGCCTCAATTCACCAATCAAGAGAAATACACCAGCAGAATGGATTAAGAAACAAGATCTAATAATATGTTGTATACAACACACATCACGTCTAGTGTAAAAAGAAGCCCATAGACTGAAAGCGAAAGGACAGAAAACTTCTTCATGTAACAGGAGCTCCCCCGCCCCCCAAAAAAAGCAGTGCTAGCAATCTTATTCACAGACAAAGTAAGTTTCAAACTTAAACTGATTGAAAGAGACAAAGAAGTTCACTACATCCTTGCGAAGGGAACAATTCAAGAGGAAGAGATAACAAATAATTTATTTTTAATTTATTGAGTATGTCAGAAAGTATATATGCTTTTTTTTCCTCTTTTCTTCTTTTTCTCCTTTTTCTTTTTCTTCCTCTGATGCTGGGGATTAAACTCAGCACATTGTTTAGGTGCAGCATTATTAAGCTAAATCTCAGGCTTTACATTTTATATTTTTAAAATTTATCAATACATTAATCCTTGTCTCTATATGTCGGTCTATCAAATTGATGAGTTATTTTGGTTCTCATTTTCTTCGCTTTTTTATTTGAGAATTTATGAAATCTGTATATATGAGTAGTATGAAAAGTATTAAGGCCCATCTGTCATTTTCCTCTTTCATCTCTGCTTTCTACAAACTTCCTTTTCTGTCACTACAGCTTGTTTGGTTGGAAAAATGTTAAGATAAATGTTATGGTATCAATATATCTTTGTACTTATTTTCTACTGATGATGAATATTAATTTTTAAATAACTTTTATTATAACTATACTTAATCATTAATATCATTTAGTATCTGATATATATTACATATTTGCAACTCCTTCAAAGATGCTATTTGTTTTTTCTCAAATTATGCAAATCACCAACATTCCACACATCATTGCACTATTTTATTATACCTAAGTGTATATTGTATTGTAGAAAATATGCATTGTGTATATGTGGGGGGGTATGTTTTTACATATATGTGTGCACTATTAAATGAGAAACATGGGCATGAATGTGGTAGGATTGTGCACGTTTGGCATATTGATAGCTTCTCTGGCAACCTTATGATTTCTTTAAATTACATGCTTGACTTCATAGTCATTTGTTTGGGAAGAATATTACATATCTATTGGTGTTAAACCCTATCATTATGCTTATAAAAATATAATAAAAATAAGTATGGGATATAATAAAATAGAAACGGAAAAATCTGATCTTAAAAATGTGAATTTTTTTAGTTGATTTTGGATTTCAAATATAAGTATATTGTTTTCTGTGGGAAGTTTTGTTAGAAAATGTAAGTGGTACAATCAAGTATATGATATTTATCAATTAATTAAACCAAGGAGTTTATAAATCATAAAATTTTGAGGACAGTTTCTCAACTATAATATGTAACTTTGTTGTATTTATAATTACATTATTTCAAAAATATTATAAGAAAATGAGAACATAATGTTTGAAGATCATATCAAACTAATGTATTTTGATTAGTCTGTGTTACATAAATTCTTGTTTATTTTATATCCTTTTTTGCTGTCATATATATGCATATTTGAAATTTTTATTTAGTATCTTTATTTCTTGTTATCATGTATCTTTGCAATCTTTAATAAAAAAAAACATTACTCATAGCAATTAGACAAGAGGAAGAAATAAAAGGAAGAAAGATAGGAAACAAAAAAGTTAAATTGTCACTATTTGCAGATGACAGGACACTCTATATAGAAGACCCCCAAGAACTCTACCAAAAGTCTTCTAGATTTAATAACCAAATTCAGTAAAGTAGCTGGATACAATGCCAATGCAGAAAAATCAATAGCTTTCCTGTTCATGAACAATGGACTCATTCAGCGAGAAATGGGACAAACAATTCCTTTCACAATGGCATCCAAAAAAAATTGAAATACCTAGGAATCAGCCTAATGAAAGAAATCAAAGACCTCTACTCTGAAACCTATAACACCCTGAAAAAAGAGATCCAAGGTGATATCAGAAAATGGAAAGACATCCCTTGCTCCTGGGTAGAAAGAATCAACATAGTGAAAATGGCCATATTTCAAAAACTGCAATATAGGTTCAATGCAATTCCAATTGAAATCCCAGAAGCATACTTCACAATCTTGAAAAAACAATAAAAAAAATTCATTTGGAACAAGAAGAGACTTAGAATAGCCAAACCAATTCTAGGCAATAAAGACAAGTTTAGGGGTATCACAATCCCTAACTTGAAACTATACTACAAAGCTACAGTGATGAAAGCAGCATGGTACTGGCAAAAAAACAGACCTGAGGACCAGTGGAACAGATTAGAAGTTATAGAAACAAGTCCAGACACATTCAGCCACTTCATCTTCTCAAAGGAGCCCAACACTCTAGATGGAGGAAAGACAGCCTCTTTAATAAACAGTGCTGGAAAAATTGGATTTCAATTTGCCAAAGATTAAAACCAGACCTATATCTCTCACCATGCACTAAACTAAAATTTAATTGGATTGAAGATCTAAATATTAAAACAGAAACACTAAACCAGCTGGAAAAGAGGTTAGGTAGAACTCTTGAAGACATTGGCACAGGAAAAGATTTCGTGAATAAAGCTTCAGTTGCATGTTAACTAGCACAATCAACAAGTGGGACCTCTTATTAAAAAGCTTCTGTACAGCAAGAGAAACAACCAACAGTGTAAAGAGATAACCCACAATGTGGAAAAAAATTTTCACCAGATGTTCCTCATACAAAGATCTACTATCTAGAATATATAAAGAACTTACAAAAATCAGACCTCCCAAATTTAAAGGTCCAATCCAAAAATGGGCATCTGAAATGAACAGACATTTCTCAGATGAAGAAGTAGAAATAGCCAATAAACGTATGAAGAAATGTTCAACTTCACTGGTCATTCAAGAGATACAAATGAAAATAATGCTGAAATTTCACATCCCCTCAGAAAGAATGGCTGCTAACCTGAAATCAACCAATAACAAATGCTGGCAGGGTTGTGGGGAAAAAAGGAACCCTTCTCCACTACTGGTGGGAGTGTAGACTAGTGAGACCACTGTGGAAAGCAGTATGGATATGCCTCAGAGAACTGGGATTAGAAGTCCCATCTGACCCAGCTATTCACCTACTTGGTATCTTTCCAAAAGAATTAAAAGAATCATACCACAGCTATATATGTGCACCCATATACATAGCAGCACAGTTGGTAATAGCTAAACTTGGAAACAGCCCAATTGTCCATCGATTGGAGACTTGATAAAGAAAATGTGGGGTTTTTAAAAAATAAATGGAGTACTACTCAGCCATAAAAAATGAGAAATTAGAGATATTTGTATGTAGCTAAATGGATGCACATTGAGGCCATACTCAATAAATGGGATACACATGTGTAAATGACAAATAGTTTCTCTGGTGTGAGAAACTGAAAGTGTAAATAAGGATCAAAATGTATAATAATGTGAAATAGGAAGAAAAGGTCCAAAGGGGAAGGGGAAGTTGAAGTTGGAGGAGCAGGAGAAAGGAAAGAAGGGAATGGAATAAATACGAGAAATGGAAACAAAGTCTTTATAAATAGGGAGGGGTGGAGGGGCTGAAGAGAGGGCAGGGAAATGGGGAAAAAATAAGAACCAAGATAGATTATGTAAAGGTACAAATTTCCAATGATGAATGTCATCACATTGTATACATAAAATGTACCAATAAAATTAATTTTTAGAAAAAAGCAGAAATGAAAACCATGACAGAATCATAAGTACTGTTATTAGAAGAAACATACAAGTCTAAAAGTTCCCTTCAATATGCGAAGAATATGAGGATTTCATGTTACTCTTGCTACGTGCAGTTATTGATTTTGAAGCAATAAGATGCTTCATTTTCTAACAGAATTCTCAAAATTAAAGCAAGTTTCAGAATCTCGTTTATTAACATTAGAGGCTTGATAAATCTAAAGGAAAAATGCTAGCTGTTTAAGAGGATTTTTACATTTTTAGGACTTTTAAGTTAAAACAAGCTGCCAAAAATGTTACTGAAACAAAAAAGAATACAAATTCCCCAAGTACTTGTATCATCAAATAAGAAAATACATGTAAGAGTGCTTTTAAAATGCTAGAGCACTCTACAAATAATAGCTAAAATTTATTAAACTCTATCCTTGAGCACTGTACGTGGACTTGTTACCATATTGCTTTGTGAAAGGCCTGTGTACATCTACCTGCAAGTGGAGTAGGCCCTCTCAGGATCTCCTTTGCCCAGATTGGAAACAGAGGCACAGAAAGGTTTTATAACATGTCAAAGACTGAAAGATCCACATGGTTAGTGTAAGAATTTCAAGAAGTTTTCTGTTGTTTGGTTTTTGGTTTTTTCCCAGTACTGGGAATCAAGCTCAGGGCCTTGAGCTTGCCAGGCAGGCACAGCACCACTGAGATAAATCCCCATCCCTCCAGGAGGTATTCTTTTTGTTTTTGTTATTGTTTGTTTGTTTGTTTGTTTTGATACTGAGGATTGAACTCGGGCCCTTGCACTTGTGAGGCAGGTGACAGAACTACTGATCCAAATCCCCGGCTCCAAGAGGTATGCTCTAGCCACTATAGTATGTTTATATTGGATGTTGCTGTCAAGTTCTCATGCTTTCTTCAAAGACACTACTTTTTAAAAATAGCTTATTGAGATGCGATTTACTCAGCATAAAATTCACCCTTTAAAAGTGTATGATTTAATGATTTTTAACACATTCAGTTTTGCAATGACCAACACAGTCAGTTCTAGAATATTTTGATCACCCCAAAATAAAAACTTACCTGTTAGCAGCCATTCTCCATGCCCACCTCTCCCTAGCCTAAGGAAACTACTAATTTACTTTCTGTCTCTATATTCTGGAACATTTCACATAAATAGAATCATGAAATGTGGTCTTTGTGACTGGCTTCTTTCATTTGCATAATGTTAGCCAATGTTTGTCTATGTGTTGGGGTACATATCCAAGATTTATCTGTGCTGTAGTGTGTAGGTGCTCCATTCCTTTTTATGGTTGAACAGTACTCTATTGTGTGGTTATACCACATTTTATTGTCAATTGATGGACATTTGAGTTGTTCCCACCTCTTGTGGGAATGAATAATGCTGTTATGAACATTGATATAAAAGCTGTTATGTGGATATAAGCTTTAATTTCTCTTTGGTGGTAGCTAGGAATGGAACTTCTAGGCCATATGGTGACTATTTTTAAGAAACTGCTAAACTGTCTTCTAAAGTAACTATACCATTTTTCATTCAGGCACTAACAGTGTATGAGGACTGTACTTTTTCCCCTTCTTGACAACACTTGTAATTATCTGTTTCTTATTATAGCCATTCCAGTGGGTATGAAGTGGTACCTCACTGTGGAGTTAGCCCCCTAAATGCTGGGATTATAGGCATGTGCTACCACACTTGGCTTTTTCATTGTGGTTTTAATTTGCATTTTGCTGATAACTACTAATGTTAGCATCTGGTATGGACTGAATATGTTTGTTAAAGTTCAAATGTTGCAAATTTAATCCCCAATGCAAGAGTGTTGTAAAGTGAGGCCTTCTGGGAAGTGAGGGTTCTGCCTTCTTGAAAGAACTCTGATATATGAAAGGCTTGTGGGAGGGGCTCTCATCTTCTCTTCTGCCTTCGGTGAAGACAACATTCCTCCTCTCCAGAGGATGCAACAATTAAACCAGAGACCAAAGTCGCTAACACTTTAATCTTAGAATTCCCAGACTTTAAATCTATGAAAGCAGACTGCAATGTCACTCAGGTGGCAGAGCACTCTCTGTGCGAGGCCCTGGGATCGATCCCCAGCACCACCAAATAATAATAAGAATAATAAGAATATAAAACTGTAAGAGAATAAAATTGTATGCTTTATAATAACCTGTTCTGTGGTATTTTATGATAGCAGCTTAAAATGGACAAGAGATACTTTTGAAATTTTTGTTTTGATTATTTCTAAAATTTGGAAAAATCAAAACTTGACCCCATAGTAATATGGGGAAGATCCTAAATCTGGGGAAGATCAAGTTTCTGACAATAGGATCCTGGTCTCATTTATCTTAGAGACATTCTCAGCACAAGGCACCATTTTTATACAGTAGAGTTACTCCATAAATGTTTGCCAAAAAATGTTCCTGATTTTCTTTTGTAACTCAACTGCACTTTCCTACAGAGTTAAATTATAAGTAGTATTTAAAATTAGTTGACAAATTTTTCTTTAGCCTATAACATAGAAGAGCCATGGTATTAATAATAGAAGGATGAGGATGGATATTAAGAAGTAGGAGGTACTTTTTCAAATGGGAAGGAGAACAAGAGATGGGAGGGTGGAGGGGAGGAAAGGAAGAGAAAATGATTTAAAGATAAAAAAATAATTGAAGGAAAAACTGGAAATAGAGAGGAAGGGAAGGGAAGGGAAGAAAGGTTGGAAGAAGGGGCCAAAAAAATTAAGATGTGTTATGTACATGTGTGAATTCCCCATGATAAATGTGAGTTTCTAAAATAGTACAAGTCCAAGTCCTGGTCTGTTATTAGCGTGATATGGTCCAGGAGAGAGTTGAAAAAGCAGAACTCTTCTAAATTTCTCCTGCTTGGACAGAGGGTCAACCCTACTTCTTCACTGATAGTTAACAGGCATAAAAGGTGCTAATCTGAAGTATATATCTTGCCAATTTTTTCATATGAATACACTTGTACAGAAAAACACAGAACTTTGGAACTTCTATGTAAAGGATCCTGTTAGGTACAAATAGAGATAATTTGATTTCTTCATTTTCTATATGTATCCTTTTTATTTCTTGTGTGTTTCAAATATTAAACTGAACAGTAGTAGTGATAGTGGAAATCTTTATCTTATTTCTGATTTTAGAGCAAAAGCTTTTCCTTTTTTAACCATTTAATGTGATGTCAGGAATAGGGTTGTCATAAATGGCTTTTATCAGATTAAGATAAGGTCCTTCTATATCTATTTTCTTTAGGGTTTTTGTCATTAATTGATGTTGGATTTTGTCAATGCCTTTTTCTGCATCTAAATGAAATGAAAATGCTTGGATGAGGTTACCATCCCAGAGAGGACGGCCCTCTCCAGCTTGGCATCAGCTCTCCAAAGCAAAGCTGTGTGACATGGTTCCCCACAGCCATTTTTTAATCCAAAGATATTTACAAACTGCCCAGCAGTTTCCATACATGAAAACATTTTACAAATTGAAGACTTATAATAGAAATAAAAGGCTATCAAGCAGTGTGGATGTCTCTCTCTGGTTTGGCATCAGTCTGATAAAAATATCACCAATAAGTATAATTCAATTAATAGAATATGAACATTTTTGTTGACATGACAAAAACTAAACATTTTTTACATTTTGACAGTGTGGTATCAATGTGAACTTAATTTTAATCTGTCATTCTGATTCAATCTAGTAGTTCCCATTTGTTGATACTCTTCAATAATAAAAACTTTCCCTCCAGTATAAATATCTTTTATGCTTCACATAGCTACCTTTAGGGTGTTTTAAATTCTTTGTTCAGAAGATAAAACTACTTCTTGTATAAAAAATTTCCTATAGTAAATTCAGATACAAATATTATTTGCCTCTTATAGCTTTTAGATGTTCAAAAACTTTTGTATAACTGTATGAAGACTTTTCTATGATATTTAAATTCATAAATTGGACTAAGTGGTACACATCTATAATCCTAGCTACTCAGAAGGCTGAGGCAAGAGAATCGCAAGTTCAACACCAGCCTGTTTGACTTAGTGAAGCACTGCTTCAAAGTAAAAAAATAAAAAGGGCTGAAATGCATCTCAGTGATAGAACACCCCTGGGTTCAATCCCAGAACTGGGAAGAAAAACTTTGAGCCATAAAAGTCAGTTTAACACGCTTCATTTCCTCAGCCTTTGTCTCTGCCATACTCCCTTCCCTTTCACTCTCTTCATGCACTCCTTCCACGTAGCAGAGCTCTCCATTCCTGGCACACACACAATTATGGCTAAGACACTTGTTGTGAAGTGTGTACTTGTAAGAATAAACATCAGCAAATTCTAAATTTAAATGTAAACATGTCTTGCTTTCAATCCAGAAATAATAGAACTTAAACTTTCTCTAAGTAGTAACACCTGTAAGGTCTGTTGAGGTTGGATTTGTAGTTTACATTTGCTTTATGCAATACTGGTCTTCATCTTACTTTCCAAGTAACATTTTATTTTACTTTTTAGTTTTTACTTGTTGGTAGTTTCCTACATGTTGCAGGTAAGCCTAGTTGTAATTTCTCCTCTCTAATGTACATACAAAATTCATTAAAGACAAAGGAAAGACCAAAACCAAGAAACAAATGAGAGGGAGATTTTCCTTAGAAGTCTTAAAATTTATGAAGAGATAATTAAATAAGAAAGCTCAATGAAATGGAGTCAGTGCTAAGAATCAATTATATAGGCAGTTCACTCACAATATATAATAGCAAAATATATAATAACACTTAAGCCACTTTGTTTCTAAATCTTTTGTCTTGGTTTCTTTTCTCATTACTGAGGCAAAATACCCAACGTTCACAAGTTAAAGGAGGAAAGGTTTATTTTGGCTCATAATTTGTAGAGGTTTCAGTTCATAGATATTTGGCTCCAAGGCAGAGGCCCATGGCAGAGGGGCATCACAGAGGAGAAATAGTTTATGATGTGGCAGGCAGAAAGCAGTAAAACAGCAGCAGCAGCAGGCCTGCTTTCTCTTGCTCCCTTTATATTTCATTCTAGCTGTAAGCCTATTAATTGGTGCCACCCACACCGAGAATTTTCTGATCAGTGGATTAATTTAGTATCACACCCTTAATTCTGGAATCACACTCTATATCCAGAAAGTTCTGAAAAGCCCCACCTATGAGCACGGGAGACTTTGGGGGAACATCTAATACAAACCATGACATCTGTGAATGAAGTTAATGGCTCTAGCCTTTAGGATAAACAATTTAAAAATAAATAGAAAGTTACATTAGGTGATTTAATTTGAGCTAAAAGCCAAATATTAGTCAAAATGAAAGCAAACACAATGGGCATTATTCTGCTTAAATTTTGGGATAAGGAAAAGATATGCCACTTCAAGAAATAATATTAAGCCTTACAGAGCAAGATAATTTTACTGCTTTCCTTGTTACCCATTCAAGCAGAAAAAAAGGGAGGGAGGGAGAAAGGGGGGAACAAAGGGGGGGAAGGACGGAGGGACAGAAAGAGAAAGGATGAAAAGAATATAAATATTATGGAGGATAAAAGACAAACTTCTCACGAAGCAAACCTCCAGGTAATTTATATGAATGCTCTCCTCTAAAGGAAAGGAAGTAGAACTCCTCAATTTTAAACAGACTGCACATAGTGATGTTCTACCAGAGAGTATGGTAGTGAAGGGTGGAAAGAAAGAGCATCATTGAGCAAGGCATGGTGTGCACGCCTGAAATCCCAGCACTCAGGAAGCTGAGGCAGGAGGATTGCTGTGAGTTCCAGACCAACATGAGCTACGTAGTGAGTTCCAGGTCAGCCTCAACTGCATAGTGAGACCCTGTCTCAAAAAAACCAACCAAACAAACAAAAAACAACACCATAAGAGCTTTTAGAAATTACGTTAACAGCCTTCTAAGCAACACTTAAAGTTTCAACCAAAATTTATGTAAAAACAGCTTAAAAGCAATTTAAAATACATACAGTAGGCCTATTATGGAAGTCTACTGTCAATAAATATGAATGAAATTTTTAACTAAAGCTCGTTTTTCAGCTGACAGTTGAAAGATGAAAGCTGAAGTTCTTCGAAGTAAGTTCTTTAACTGAAATTTGAAGAATTTAGGAAAGATAAACTTTTCTTAGGAGTCTTTAGTTATGTGGATTTATGCCATGGTAGTTCATAATATGTGGTCATCTCTTTATTCATAACTTAGTGCTTAACAATCTTGAGATAATGTAATTAATGTCACCATAAATTATAATTTACTAACAGCTCTAAAGCATGCTAGCTCAACTTCTTCCCATTTTTTAAACTTTGAGATAGCATGTTTAACTCACCTATTTTGTTATTAACCAGAGGTTCTACTACCTAAGAGTTTACCTAGAAGCTTTTCTGACTGTAGAAGATAGTGACTTGTGAAGTTTTATGTTTTTTACATTTTATTTTCACCACTTGTACAATATTGGCCCATTTGTAATGTTTAGTTAATTAACTGTGCCTTAAATTTTTATACTTTTTTGTTTATGCAAGATATAAAATTTCTCATAAATGCATTAAAAAAGATTGTAATCAATATATCATGATGTGATCTTTCTCTAAAAACTATAATATCTCAATCTCCTCTTTTTTTTTTTTTCTGGTACTGGGAATTGAACTCGGGACCTTATGCTTTCAAGGCAAGTGGCAGATCCACTGAGCTAAATCCCCAGCCCTAAAATGTCAATCTAATCTTGAGACAAACTTTTGACAAATCTCAATAGAAAAACATTCTACCGTATACCTGACCAGTGTCCTTTAAAACTGTCAAGGGTGGGGGAATGGGGATTTTAGCTCAGTGGTGCTGCAGCCTACCTTGAAAGCACAAGGTCCCAAGTTCAATCCCCAGTACCAAAAAAAAAAGAGAAAAAGAACAATAGAGGAATTAAAATGTCATATTAAAAAAAGCATTTTATTAAAACAAAAAAATGTAGATAAAAGAGAGGAACTAAAAATAAATATATATGAAACAAAAATCTGATGGCAAAATAGTAGCCCTAAACCTACTTGCAACAATAATTTCATAAATATAAATTATCTTAACACTATAACTAAAAGGCTAAGATTGTTAGACTTCAAGAAAAAAGAACAAGGGCTCAGTATGCATTCTTTATAAGAGAAGTATTTTATACACAAAGATAATAAATTGAAAGTAAACAAGAAGAAAAGATATTCCATGCACATAATATGCATAAGAAATGTGAGGTAGCTGTACTAATGGGCAAATGGACTTCAGTTCAAGAATATTACTATGTATAGAAAAGAGGGATATTTCATACTGATTACCGGGTCAGTACCTTAAAATAGATACAAGAGTTATAAATATATCTACCTAATAATAGAACTTCACAATGCATGAAGCAGAACCAGACTAATGGGAAAAAATAGAAAATTCTGCAATGAGTTAAGGAATTTTGATAGTATTTCATAACAATAAAAGCAAAAATAAAGACATAAGTCTGAATGATAATAGCAATCATTTTAATCTAAGTGACTTTAAGATCACCTGATAACTTCAGAATACCCATTCTTTTCAATGCTATGTGGCCCGTTTAGACCACACACTAAAATCATTAAACACCTCAGTGGGTTTCAAAAGATCAAAATATTACAAAGTATGTTTTCTAACCAAAACAGATTAAATGTTGATGCCACCACAATTAATTAAAGCAGAATCTCTGCAGGTGAGGGACACACTTTTGGTACTGGTTTCAAACCGCCCATGGTGGTACTAATGATATTGAGTGTTGAAAACCACTGATTCAGGGATATGCTAGCAACTAACAAGGGAAAACAGCTAAAAGTGAGAAAAATGGCTGCCTCTGGTGAACAAGTGGAGATGGAAAATAAGAGGCAGATAATTATTTTTCATGTTATGTTTTAACCGTGTATGCTGGTCAGTTTTCTATTACTATAAAAACAGCTGAGATGGGCTGGGGATTTATCTCAGTAGTGCTGCTGCCTATCTTTCAGGTGCAAAGTCCCAAGTTGGATCCCCGGGACCAAAAAGAAAAAAAAAAAAAAAAAAAACTGAGAAAATCAGCAA
>NW_022900913.1:40688322-40708799 GCF_012274545.1 Fukomys damarensis
AAAAAAAAAAAAAAAAAAAAAACAGCTGAGATAATCAGCTAAGAAAGAGAAGATTTACTGGGTTCATAGTTCTGAAGGTTTTCAGTCCATGGTCTGTTGACCTATTGCTTTGAGGCTTGTAGGAGAGTATGTGGTGGAACACGACCTCATTTCATGGCTGGGAGTAAAGAAAGGACGGGGGGGGCAATAAGAATAACAAAAAGAAAAGAAAGGAGCAGAATAAATATTTGAAACAATAGTGACTCAGAATTCCCCCAAAATTAATGTCCAGATATCAAACCACAAATTTGGGAAGCTCAGGGAACACCAAGCAGGATAAATCCTACATCTAGCGAGGCTGGGTGTATTGGTGCATGCCTATAATCCCAGCATTTAGGAGGCTCAAGCAAGAGGATTGCTGTGAGTTTGAGGCCAGCCTGAACTATGTAGCAAAATCCTGTCTCAAAAAAAAAAAAAAACCAAAAAACCACAGATGTAGACACATCATTTTTAAACTACAAAAATCAAAAAAGAAATCTGAAAATAAGTCAATGGGGGAAAAACATCTTGCCTGAAAAGGAGCAAAGATAAGAATTATATGAAAACTCTTCTGCAACAAGAAGAAAGTGAGATAAAGTGTTCAGGGAAAAAAATTAGCCTAGAATTCTATATTCCGTAAAATTATTCTTCAAAATCTGAAGGAGAAATGAAAATCTTTTCAAACAAATGGAGTTTAAGAGAACTTGTCAGAACTGCCTTACAAGAAATGCTACAAGAAAGGATGAAGGGGGTGAAGAGGGGGCAGGGGTTGGAGAAAAGAATAAGAGCCAAGAGATATCATGTAAAGGTACAAGATCTCAATGATAAATGTAACTGTATTGTTGGCTTTAAATGTACCAATAAACCTAATGGGGCAAAAAAAGAAATGCTACAAGAAATTCTTAAAGAGAAGGATGATTATAAAGGTCAAAAACTTGGTTCTACCTAAACTAAGGAAAAACATGAGAGAAGAAATGTGACATAATATAAACACGTATTTTTCTTAATTGATCTAACAGTAATAGTTTGTTGAAAACAGTAATGGCAACAATGTATTAATTTTCTGTGTGTGTGCAATTAACTATGTATGCTTATTTATAAGTAAAATCAACAGACATCAGTTTATTAAGGGATAGGAGGTAGTAATTAGTGTAGTTTGTTATTATAATGCACTCCTGCTACACTTATAACTAGCATGGTGTTTCTTTGAAGGTGGGTTTGGATTAGTTGTAAATTTTAGGGAAATTACTAAATTTTTTTAAGTAATGGCAACAAATCAAAAACAGGAAAAAAAGCAGTTATTAATCTGATGACATCGATAATCACCTTAAATGTCAATGGTCCAAATATCCCAGTTAAAAGACAGAGATTGTCAGAGGGTATGAAAAAACAAATTCTAACACTTTGA
Source organism: Fukomys damarensis (assembly GCF_012274545.1). NCBI lineage: Eukaryota > Metazoa > Chordata > Mammalia > Rodentia > Bathyergidae > Fukomys > Fukomys damarensis. The sequence continues at coordinate 40,689,749 of NW_022900913.1, forward strand.
AAGACTGAGACAAGAAAGTCTCAGCTTTGAGCCCAGCCCAGCCTGAGCAATTTAGCAACTGAATTGGACCCTGTCTCAAACCTAAAAAACAGGTTGGGGATGTAGCTCAGTGTAAAGGTCCTGTGTTCAATCCCCAGTAACAACAACAAAAATGCACAATTACATATTAATAATTACATATAAGAAGTCCATCCAGCCCAAGATTGAAGGCCTAGAAGATCCCTGGAAAGTCACTGATATGAGTCTGCACTGAAAGGCAAAGAAGCTGGAGTCTGAAGTCCATAAGCACTGATGACAACAAAAGACATATCCTCTCTCAAGTAGCATGAAACTTTTCAAATGTGTACCAACTTCATTCTTTCCCTTTCTTCCATCTAGGCTACAAGCCTACATTGTTTGGTGCCACCCACAATCAGGAAGCTCTTCTCCAATCAATTCACTGGCCTGTGTACCAAATATTCTGAGAAACACCCCACAGACACGCACCAAAGGTTGCTTAACTAATTTCCTAATCTATTCAAGTTGATGTATCACAATTAATGGTCATGTATACATAAATTAAAAGTAAAGGGATGAAGAAAGACAAACCATATACTGACATAATCAAAATTAGGTCAACTAATATTAACAAGAATGCCAGGGCCGGGGATTTAGCTCAGTGGTTCTGTCACCTGCCTTGCAAATACAAGGTCCCAAATTTGATCCTGGTACCAAAAAAAAAAAAAAAAAAAAAAAAATACTCAATGGGAACACAGAAAGTCTGTTCAATAATTGGTGCTCAGAAAACTGGATGTCCAGGGCCTGGCAAGCACAAGGTCCTGAGTTCAATCCCCAGTACCAAAACAGAAAAGAAAACTAGATGTCCAAATGGAAAAGAATGAAATTGGGCCTTTATCTTACATCACTCACAAATATTGGCTTAAAATGTATTCAAGACATAAAGGAATCTGGGCATGGTCATACATTCCTCTAGTCCTAGCACTCGGGAGGCTGAGGCAAAAGAATTGCCACAAGTTCAAGGCTAACTATATAGTATGCTCAAGACTATCCTGAATTATATAGTGAGACCCTGGCTCAAAAAATGAATGACTTAAAGGTAAGACTTGAAACCATCAAATGTCAGTGCATACACACACATGCACATAAAAATGTGTGATAAAAAGGGCAACAAAAGGTGTCTATAAAGACACCTGCTAGGAAATCAAGCACCAGATAGATGAACTGTTCAGAATGACCAAAGATGAAGCAAAGAATCTTGATAATCTCAAAGATGATATAAACAGAGAGTAGAATTTGGAACAAACTGGTCAATGTGTTAAGGAAAAGTAAAATCAAAGACTATGAAAGCTAACCCAAACCACTCAAAACATGAATGACAAATTTACCAAAGAGTCAATGAAAAGGTGGCAAACAGAATCCCTGACATAAAGAATTATATTGAATATATGAACAGTAGAAGTGATCAATATGAGGAAACAGTGTTAGACAAGGACAGATCAGAATCACAAGACCTTAAACACAGTATACTGTACTTTTAAAACAACAAGCGAAAAACTTAGCCTATTTGCCCATCAGTTGGAGACTGGATAAAGAATATGTGGATTTTCTATAAAATTGAATACTACTCAGCCATAAAGAATGAGAAATTAGAGTCATTCATAGGAAAATGGATACATATTGAAGATATACTCCTAAGTGAAATGAATAAGTCACACAAGTAAAAATACTGAATAGTTTCTCTGGTGTGAAAAACTATAATGGTACATAAGATCCTAATGATATAATTGACAATGTGAAGTAGGAAGAAAAGGGCTAAAGAGGTAGGGGAAATGGGAAGGGTAGGGGAAAGGTAATAAGGGAAAAGGGAAAAAATGAGAAAATGAAAAAAATGGAAATAAAGTATTTGCAATAGGGAAGACAGGAGTGGGTGAAGGGAGGGCAGGGATAAGGGGAAAAAATGAGAACCAAAACCTGTCATGCAAAGGTACAAGATCCCAACAATGAATGTAACTGTACTGTATACCTAAAATGTACCAATAAACTCAATGAAAAAAAATAAAAGAACAAGGGAGCAAAGAAAATCAATCAGTAACTACTAGATGATGATAAGGAGACTAACAATACTAATTGGAGTTGGAGAAAAATTAGAAGACAGAACCTGTAGCATAAAAAAGTCTCTTCACAAAAACCATTCCAGAAAACTTTCTAAATATGGGAAATGAACTCAACACACAGAACAGCAAGGCATATAGAATTCCAAATAATTGTGATGAGAGAAGAAACTCTCCATGATATAGTCAAAATCTTGGAAGTCCAAAACAAGGGCAGAATCTTAAAAGCTGTCAGAGAAAAGCAAAAAAATCACTTATAAAAGTAAACAGTAGAATTACAGCTGAATTTTCAACATAAAATGTAAAGGTCAGAAGAGCTAGCAGTGAAGTGCTTCAAGCCAATAAAGAAAACAACTTTCAGTGCAGAATATATCCTCCAAAACTATCTTCCGAAATTAATGTGGAAGTAAGGGCGTTCTGTGTGAAAGAACACCTTAAGAAACATATAAGCAACAAACCAGCACTCCAAAAAATTTTCAGTGATATCCTAGATAGAGATGATGAAGCCAACAATGTCAAAAAGTCTGATGGAATGAAAACATCACACAGAGCAGGAAGTTAAATAAAAGGGAGGGGGAGGAATCAACAACAACAAAAAAATAATACAATGACAACAGAAGTCAATATTTTTGAATAATAACTTTCAGTGTAAATGGCCTCAAGTTCTAATTAAAAGACACAACCTGGCATAATGGATTAAAAAATCATTTTCTGCATATCAGAGACATGTCTAATCCAAAATTAAATTCTTAGACTAAAAATCAATAGATTACTAAAATAACAGGAATAGCTATCCTATTTTGAGACAAAGTGAACTTCAAATTAAAACTGATCAGCAAAGGTAAAGAAAGCACATGGTATTAGTTAAGGAAACAATTTAGCATGAAGAGATAAAAAACTGTACATTTATATGCACCAAATCCCAATGCACTCAACTTCACAAAACAAATATTGCTGGAAGTAATCAAATAAACTTCAACACAGTCATAATGGAAGTAATCAGTAACCCACTTTCACAAATAGATCAACTAGACCAAAAAATCAACAAAGAAATATTAGAGTTGAACCATGCTTTTGAACAATAGATATCTATAGAGTGTTCTATCCAACTACAAGATACACATACTTCTCAGCAACACATGGAACTTTCTCCAAAATAGACCATGCACTCACACTTAAAGTTTGCTTACATATAAAAGAATCAAAGTTATCCCATATATACTAACATAACATCTTGAAACTGGAAATCAATTGCAAAAGAAAATACAGAAATTTCACTAACAACTCACTCTGGTACACTCAGTGGGTCACAGAGGAAATTAAACAATTCCAAGAATCAAATGACAATGCAAATTACAACATACCAGAACCTATGAGATACAACAAAAGTTGTCCTAAGAGGAAAATTAATTGCTGCAAATGCTTACATTAGAAAAACAGAGTGAGCTCAAATAAACAACTTTATGATGCATCTCTAGGTCCCAGAAACACTAAAACAGTCCAAACCCACACCTAGTACAAGGAGGAATATCATACAGATCAGAGCAAAAATTAATGAAATTGAAACCAAAAAAAGCAAGAATTAAAGAACAAAGAGCTGGTTCTTTGAAAGAATAAGCCAAATAGAGAAACCATAGCAAAATGTACCAAAAGAAAGAAATTAACATAATTAGAAATGAAAAGGGGAAATCACAATGGACAATGCCAAAATCCAAAACATCATTGAGCAAGTACTAAGAAAAAGTGTACTCCAACAAAATGAAGAATCCTGAAGAAATGGACAAATTCCTAGGCACTTATGAATTATAAAATTGAATCAAGAAGACAAAAATACTAAAAATATCTAATAACATGACATGAAATTAAGGCTGTAATAAAAAATCTATTAAGAAAAGGCCAAGACTTGATGGATTCACTGCTGAATTCTTCAAGATCTTCAGGGAGACATAATGTCAATACTCTTCAAAATCTTTAATAAAATTGAAAGAGAAGGAATACTTCCAAACTCATTTCCACAGGATAGCATCACCTTGATTCAAAAACTAGACAAAGATAAAATGGAATACTACTCAGCCATAAATAATGAGAAATTAGGGTCATACATAGGAAAATGGATGTATGTTGAGGTCGTACTCTTAAGTGAAATAAGTAAGTCACACATGTGTAAATACCAAATAGTTTATCTGGTGTGAAAAACTAAAAGTGTAAAAAGATCCAAATGGTATAATTGACAATGTGAAATAGGAAGAAAAGGGCTAAAGGTGTAGAGGAAGTAGGGAGGGTAGGGTAAAGGAAATAAGGGAAAAGAAAAAATATGAGAAAATGGAAAAATGATTTTGTAAATAGGGAAGGGTGGAGGGGGTGAAGGGAGGGCATGGGGTATGGGGAAAAAATGAGAACCAAACCTGTCATATAAAGGTACAAGATCCCAATGATGAATGCAACTGTACTGTATACCTAAAATGTACCCAATAAACTCAATGAGGAAAACAAAAAAGAAAAACTAGACAAAGACCAAAAGAAATGACAGGCCAAACTTTTTAATGAACATAGATAGTTGCAAAAATCCTCAACAAAGTATTGGAAAACAGAATGTAACACATAATGACCAAACGGGCTTCATCCCGGAGATGCAAGCATGTTTCAACCACACAATTCAATAAATGTAATAAATCACATAAACAGAATTAAGAACAAAAATTACATGATCAATTCAATAGATGCAGAAGAAGACTTTAACAAAATCCAACATCTACTCATGACAAAACTCTGAACAAAATAGGTATAGAAGGGGAGCCAAGGATTTAGCTCAGTGGTTCCACCATTTGCCTCACAAGCTCAAGGCCCAGAGTTCGATCCCCAGTACCTCCCCCAAAAAAGATATAGAAGGACCCTGTCTCATTCTTTTAAAAGCCACGCATGATAACACTACTGCCAACATAATGATAAAGGGAAGGAAACTGAAAGCTTTTCCTCTAAAATCAGTAACAAGACAAGAATGTCCATTATCACCACTCCTGTTCAATATAGTCCTTGAAACACACAACAAGAAGACAGGACAAAGAAATAAAGGGGATACATACAAGAAAGGAAGAAATCACATTATCACTAATTGTACATAACACGGTCTTTTACATAACGGACAAAAAATTTCATCAAAAGACTCCTAGAAGGGCAGGGAATTTAGCTCAGTGGCACCTTGCCTGTCTCAAAAGTGCAAGATCCTGAGTTTGACCCTCGGTACTGAAAAAAAAACTTTGAATTAATAACTAAATTCAGCCATTTAGCAGAATACAAAGTCAATACACAAAAGTCAGTAAGATTTCTGTACACTGATAATGAACACTGAGGAATACATTAGGAAAATGATATCATTTACAAAATCATCAAGGAAAATTAAATACTTAGGAATTAACCCAGCCAAGGAAGGGAAAGACAATTACAATGAAAACTATAGTACTCCGAAAAAGGAGATCAAACAAGATATTTAAGATAGATATCCCTCCATTCCTGAATAGACAGAACCAACATTGTCAAAAAGGCCATTTCCCACAAACTTGTATATAGATTTAATGCAATTGGAATTCAATTACAGAGCTAGAGAAAACAGTCCTAAAATTCACCTGGAACCAGAAGAGATGCAGAATAGCAAAGGGATCCTGGTAATGAAAGCAAAGCAGGAATCATCATAACTCTGGTTTCCAAGTTATATTACAAAGCTACAGTGATTAAAAACAGCATGGCACTGACACAAAAACACATGTTTACACCAGTGAAACAGAATAGAGGAAGCACAGAAAACCCCAAGCACATTCAGCCACTGGATCTTTGACAAGGTACCAAAAACATATTCTGGAGAAGAAAGATCTTCTTTAGCAAATGATGCTGGCGAAACTGGCTATCCACAGGCAGAAGGATGAATCTAAACCCACATCTCTCACTGTGCACTAAACCAAAATTAAAATGGTTCAAAGATCTAAATATTAAAACAGAAACACAACCTGCTGGAAGATAAGGTAAACAAAACCCCTCAAAACATAGGCATATGCAAAAGCTTTCTGAACAGAACTCTAACTACACAAGAAATAACATCAAAAATCAACAAATGGGATTATAGCAAACAAGGGAAGGGAAGGGAATATAAAGAATCAAGATATGTTCAGTGCATTACCTACTCCCTAATATGAATGGACACATTATGTACTGCAAAAATGTACTACTAAAAATAATAAATAAATGAAAAATAAAATGCTTACCTATAAATATAACAAAAGAAAGACTTCTACATTGAAAGCTATAAAATATTGTTAAATATAATTAAAGAGACCCTAAAAGTAAATTTTTCAAAAGGGACGTTCCAAATCCATATATCAGAAGACTTAATATTGTCAATATAGCTATACTACCTATACTTATCTACATACTCAATGCAACCCCCATCAAAATTATAGGTAACTTTTGCAAAAAAAAAAAATAATAAGCTAATTCTAATTTTTTTTTGGTACCAGGGATTGAAATTGGGTCCTTGCACTTGCAAGGCAGATGGCAGAACCACTGAGCTAAATCCCCAGCCTTCTAAATTTTATGTGGAATCAAAAGATAACCCAAAAACAAAATTGAAATATACTTTCTGATTTCAAAATTTACCACAAACCAAAAAAAATTTACTACAAACCTACAAGAACCAAAACAGTATGGTTCTCCTTTAAGTACAGACATACAGATTAAAGAAACAGAACTGAGTTCAAAAATGAACACTTTTGTATATTTGATATTCAACAAAAGTGCTAAATAATTCATTGGAGAAAAGAATAGTGTTTAGCAAGTAGTACTGGTATGACTGGATATCCAATAAAAAAGAGCAAAATTGGACCTTTCATGCAATATATAAAAATTAATTTAAAATGTAGCATATGCCTGAAATAACAAGATAAAACTATAAAACTCTTAGAAGTAAACACAGAAATATTCATGACTTTCACTTAGGCATTTAATTGTTTCTTAGTTATGTGAAAAAAATACAAGTACTACATCCTTATAACATTTTTGCTATAAATTATATCACCCAAAAAAATAAAAAGACAAACTGCAGAAGAAAAGTACCTGCAAGTTCACATGTCTGATAAGAGACTTGTATCTAGAATATATAAAAAAACACTTAGGCCGGGGATTTAGCTCAGTGATGCCACCACCTGCCTCACAAACACAGGACCCGAGTTTCATTCCCAGTACCCCACCCCCGCCAGAAAAAAGCTTATAAATGCCTACCTAACTGGAGCAAAAGTTCCTATCCAACTGAAATTTTTTTATTGAGTTTATTGGTACATTCTAGGTATACAGTACAGTTACATTCATCATTGGGATCTTGTTACCTTTACATGACAGGTCTTGGTTCTCATTTTTTCCCCTTTTCCCTGCCCTCCCTTCACCCCCTCCTTCCCTCCCCATTTACAAACACTTTATTTCCACTTTTTCATTTTCTCATATTTTTTTTCTTTTCCCTTATTACTTTTCCCCTACCCTTCCCATTTTCCCTACACCTTTAGCCCATTTCTTCCTATTTCACATTGTTAATTATCTCATTAGGATCTTCTGTACTATTATAGTCTTTCACACCAGAGAAATTATTCAGTATTTACACATATGTGGCTTACTTATTTCACTTAGGAGCATATCCTCAATATGTATCCATTTTCCTATGAATGACTCTAATTTCTCATTCTTTATGGCTGAGTAGTATTCCATTTTATAGAAAAACCACATCTTCTTTATCCAGTTTCCAAAAGATAGGCAAATGGACTGTTTCCAAGTTTTAGCTATTACAAACTGTGCTGCTATAAACATAGGTGCTCATATGTCACTGTGATATGATTCTTTTTAATTCTTTTGGGAAGATACCCAGAAGAGCTATGGCTGGGTAAAATGGAACCTCTAGTCCCAGCTCTTTGAGGTATCTCCATATTGATTTCCACAGTGTTGCACCAGTCTGCACTCCCACCAACAATGGAGAAGGATTCCTTTTTCCCCACAACCCCGCCAACATTTGTTATTGCTTGACTTCTATAGCAGCCATTCTTTGTGGGGTGAGGTGGAATCTCAGTGTTGTTTTCAATTGCATCTCTCAAATGACCAGTGATGTGGAACATTTTTTCATATATCTACTTGCTGCTTTTACTTCTTTGTCTGAGAAATGTCTGTTCATTTCAGATGCCCATTTTAGAATTGGGTCTTTATATATTGGGGGGGTTGTTTTGAGTTCTTTATATATTCTAGATAATAGCCCTTTGTCTTAGGAGCTCCAGCTGAAATTTTAAAAAGAACACTTAAAAGTCAGCAATAAAAAGACAATCTAACTTTAAAATGGGAAAGGGGTTTAAAGAGCTTTTTCTTCAAAGATATACAAAAGACCAAAGAACCAGAAAGATACTCAGCATCATAAGCCATTATGGAAATAGAAATTAAATTTGGTATGGTATCATCAAACAGACAATAAGTGTTGTAAAGGATGTAGAGAAATTGGAATCTTCATACACTGTTGATGAGGATGTAATGACCAGCTGCTTTGGAAACAATTTGGTAGTTCCTCAACACGTTAAACAGTGTTATCATATGACCCAGAAATTCCATTCCTAGATATACCCAAAGTAAATAAAAATATATATCTAGCAAAAACTTGTGTAGCGTATACATTCTATAACACCATTATTTGTAATAGACCAAAATTGGAAATAAGTCAAACATCTATCATCTGATGAAGAGATAAATAAAATGGGAATATTATTTGTCATATAACATAATGTTTTTTGTCAACAAGAAGAGATGAAGTACTGGTGTGTGCTGCAACACAGATGAATCTTTAAAACATGGTAAGTGAAAGAAATCAGTCACAAAGACCACATATGATTTCTTTCTTTATTTCTTTCTTTCTTTCTTTAATTGAGACAGGGTCTCACTATGTATTTCAGGCTGCCCTTGAACTCACCATGTGGCCCAGGCTGGCCTCAAACTCATGGCGATCCTCCTGCCTCAGGCTCTGCGTGCGGGAATTACAGGTGTGTGCCACCATGCCCTATGATTTCATTTCCATTAGATGTCCAGAAGAGTCAAATCTATAGACAGAAAACAATTTAGTGGTTGCCTAGAGCTAGTGGAAGGAGAATAAAAAGTGACTATTAACAGGCACTGTATTTATTTTAATCCTAAAATGAAATTCTGGAAATGTTTCCAAAACCCTGTGAGTATACTAAAAAATACTAAATTATACACTTTAAATGGGTGAATTATGTCTCAATAAATATGATGGAAAAGTCTGGTTCCATCAGCTATTGGAGGTGATGATGGTGATGTAGACAGTGGGTGTCAGAGGAAGGATAACAACAAACCCAAAGCAAACCAAACAACCTTGTGTATGTGGGTCTGTTTCCAGAAAAGAGGGAATCATTATGCATTTGGAAGCAACACCAAAAATTGGTGCTTACATTAAGAAGTCCCATTTTTTATTCATTAAGTTTATTGGTACATTTTAGGTATACAATATGATGGCATTCATCACTGGGAATTTGTACCTTTACATGATATATCTTGATTCTTATTTCCTCCCATTCCCCTGCCCTCCCTTCAACCCCTCCACCCCTCCCTATTTACAGACTTTGCTTCCATTTTTTCATTTTCTAAGAAATCCCACTTTAAAGAAATAAACGTAATATAAATCCTGAAACTTTGGAAGTTAGGCATAATCTAATGCAAGCCCTGAGAGCTGTTGTTATCACTTGCAGAACATGTTATTCACCTGTATTTATTTTAAACCATGGCATGGCTTAGAAAAAAATTGAAATTTCCACATCCTATAGCTAAGTGCAATTTCTAACTACTACTTGACTGCTCATATAAATCCTAAGTAAATCTATGGAATTTCTTTTCCTACTAAAACATGAATAAATATAAGTCATTGCCATGTCTGATTTACTGAGCATTTTAAACAACTGAAAAGTAAATACTGAAAATAGTTGTTAGCTATCCAAGTTTGAACAGCTGTTTGCCTAAGTAAAGGATACACATCTTTAAGTTTAGGAATGATTGAATCAAAGCAGATCGCTGCCCTATTCTGATTTCCCTACATTGAATGGTACTCAATTTTAACGGTCCTATTTTATATAAGTTTTCATCACAAACGTTATCTGATTAATTTTGGATGTAAGTACCAATAAGATGTAAACAACTAGATGGAAGAAATAGAAAGGATCTCAATAAATAAATAAGTGAATCCAAGTTTACCCCAGACATGAGGCATTGAGGATAACAAGCCTAAATATGAGAATGAAATTTTTCAGAGCAACATCTTTTAAGCACAGTACTTAGGATACAAAGAAAAACCCTGCTTAATCAAACGAGTTTTTACAAAAATTAAATAACACTTTGTAATAGGCCAATGGTAATGTTATAACAATACAAATTTAGCTTGTTCAGAGTCCTAGACACTGAGGTGTAAGGGAAATTCTTTCTTAGCTCAGTGAATTTTTCCCACAGTGAAATTTTTGTATAGCAGCACAATATCACCATCAATAGCCTCCAAGACCCTAGTGACTTTCCTTTCTTAATTCATGCTGAGGAAACTTAACACAGTGAAGTCACTTTCGAATCAAGAATTAGATTTTTCTATTTTTAGGTATCCTCCCTATGGTTTCCTGGAAGGTCTAAGAAACTGTTGCGAATATCCTCCAGAATGTATCAGTATAGTCGCTTGCTATGGTTTGGGTGTTGTTTGTCCACCCCAGGGCTCATACATTGGAGGCTTGGTCCCCAGTGGTGCAAACTTGGAGGTGGGGCTTGTGCAAGGCAGTTAGGTCATTGGAGGCAGCCATCAGAAGGGATTGAAGTAGTCCTTGTGAGGCACCTATTATTTCCCATGACCGATGTTGTTCCCATGACAGCCTCTCCCCATTCTTTGGCTTCTCTCATCCTGTGATCTGTCCCTCTTTTGTGCTCCCATCATGACTCCATCTGCCATGGTGCAGTGAGGACATAAGACCCTCTCAGAGCCAGCAGGTGTTGCTTCCATGCCCTTTGGCTCCCACAAAGTTGAGCTAAATAAACCTCTTTTCTTGAAAAGTTCCCAGCCTTTGATACTTTGTTATAGAAATGGGAAATGAACTAAGATACTGCTTTATGGAGTTTCTCCATTTGACAAATAAACTCTAGAAGATGACTTTCAGGAAGGGTATTACTTTTGCTTTCCAGCTACCCATGTACACACATTTGACATTTAAATCTCTTACCTATAACTTTAGCTCCTGAACAGCTTTATGCAGTTGGAGGCAAAAGAGAGATACAGCAAAAGAGAAAGTCAGAAAGATTCCAGGTCTCAGTATGATTCAACATGCCACTGCTAGCTTGGGAATGTAGAGATAGATCCATGTGCAAGAACACAGCAACACCCTAGGAACAAAAATAAGTCCACTGCTTATATAAGCTAGGAGACAAGGACTTTGATCCTACAAGTGCAAGGAAGAAAATTAGTATTTATTTTAGTGTAGAAATAAGAATAAGGAGCTGGGCATGGTAGGGCATGCCTGTAATCCCAGCACTCAGGAGGGAGAGGCAGAAGGATTGCCTCAAGTTCAAGGCCAGCCTGGGCTACACAGTGAGATCAAGGCCAGCCTGGCCTACGTAGTGAGGCCCTGTCTCAAAATACCAAAACACCAAAAAAAAAAAAAAAAAAAAAAAAAGATGAGGGAAAGGGAGGAGGAAGAGGGGAGGAAGAAAATAAATACCAAGGAAGTACTGAAGGAGAAAAGAGTGCTTTAAAGAAAAAGAGAAAATACATCCTGCAACCAGAACAGACTACTACAGGAACAAGAGGGCAGTGACACAAAGTTATTCACTGTAGTCTTTTTATATCTTCTTTGCTAGTTAACCCAGGTGGTCCAACTTGATCTTGTGCTAAAGGCTTGGATTTGAGTGTTAGGCTCGGCTTGTTCATAACGCAGAAGATTGATATCAGGTGCCAGGTTCAGAGTGTTCTCGTATCAGAAGATTGGTAGTGGGTGCAGGGCTTGGCTTGACTCCTGTCAGGCTTGGGAGCTTCTGCCCTGTGTACATAGTTAACAACTCTTTACATTTAGTAGTTCATGCCCAATTGCTCCAGCTATGTTGTCATGCCCTAGTCTCCTACTTCATTCTGATATCCAGAATAAATACATGGTGTGTTGTTGTTATTGTTATTGCCTGGGGAGGGCCCTTGGGGGTATTATGTCATTGTCGTTTTTTTTGCAGTACTGAAGATTGAACCTAGGGTCTCATGCTACCACTGAGTTACATCCCTAGACCTATTTTACTTTGTTTTATTTTATTTTATTTTATTTTGATACAGTCTTACTATGTTGCCCAAGCTGGCCTTGAACTTGCAATCCTCCTATCTCAGTCTCCTTCGTAACTGGGATTATAGATGTGTCCACCTAAATTTGTGTTATTTTAAATCTACATTTAATTTGTTACAGCAGCAATAGAAAACTAATACTACAAACAGATAATGTATATCGAGTACAAGATAACATGAGTTGTGTCAAACATTTGATATACACTACCTCACTCACTGTCTTTATTGCCCCAGTTTCAAAGTTGAAGGATGAAGCCTACTCTTAAGACCAAGTCACCCGGCTGGCCTTCTTCAACCATGGCAGGATAGGAACCCATTCATTTCCATGTGACTCCAGAAATCTTGACCATTGCTACAAAATGGGCAATTGTTGCTATTCACTAATAAAGGACCCAATTTTTAAAATACATATGCAAACATAGCTGTATGCACATATGTATATCCATTAAAAATTCTGAAAGAAAATAATGCAAAATATTCGTAGTAGTATAATTGGACAATAGGTTTATTTACTTATTGGTACTTTGTTATATTTTTGAGCCTCCCTGCAGGACATGTGACTTGAAAGGAAGTCTACTGGGACTTTTAAGGGAACTCTTTGCTTCTCTAATAAAAGTGATAGAAATAGTCTGTGAATTCTCATATTAATATGCATAGTAACTATTTCCTTATTTGTTTCTCTTAAGTAAATTGCTTTCTTGTGGAGAAACTGACCTTATTTAGGCACTTGCACTTTCCAAGATTAGCCTATATGCTATCCTCATTTATGAGGTTTTGAAATTTGATTTCTAAGTCTCATTTTTGAAAAAAATTTCCTTGATTTTAAAAATATTTGCCTGAGATTTAATAAAATTGACCCAAGCCAAGACAGGGTCTAAAAATGGAGAGATCTATAATAGGAGACCCGTTTTATCTAACAAAAGTTTAGACATCATAAGAGGAAACAGTTATCACATCTTCTTTTTAAACAGCAGGACTGCCAGGTGTGGTGGTGCATGCCTGTAATCCCAGCACTCAGGAGACTGAGGCAGGAGGATCACTGTGAGTTTGAGACCAGCCTGGGCTACATAGTTCCAGGTAAGTCTCAACTACATAGTGAGATCCTGTCTCAAAAAGCCAAAAATAAATAAATAAATAAACAGCAAGACTGAAAGCAGAACCTGTGAATGTACTTGGGTGGGTTCCTGAGCTTCCATATTAGATAACTGGACTGTCTGAATGGATAGATAACCTGCTAAATGTCTATCGGTTTTCAAATTCTATTCCATTCCCCTCTTCAAGTAGAAAATACATGTAATCCCAGGCTGGGGATTTAGCTTACTAGTGCCACCGCCTGCCTGGCAAGTGCAAGGACCCAAGTTCCATCCCCAGTACAAACACACACACACACACACACACACACACACACACATATTGGATTAATTTGAATTGAAGGACTATTTCTATAACTAGAAAAAAAAGTAACTCTTTAGATGAAGGTAACACCTACTGATAAACATTTAGCATGTGGCAAATGCCTATAATCTCATATATGAGGAGGCTGAGGCAGGAAGATCACAATTTACATTCCTTGTGGAGAGTTAGTATGTGTACAAAATATTTCTTAATTCCACAATACATCTTAACTCCATTTTTCATCCCTTTTCCCTTCTGCAGAGAATTCCTCTTCAGCACTGTAGGGGTGCCAGTACTGAGGCCCCACACATCTCCAGATACACTCATTCCATAGGTGATCTAATCCTGTCCTGTAGCCTTAAATGCCGTACACAGACTGATTTATCCTGTCCCAACCTTTACCCTAAACTTCAGACAAATATCCAGCATTCAATATCACTTAATTGAAAGTTCATAAACTCCTTATTTTATGGAATCCCCTCAGTCTTCCCCCAACTTACTATTTCCATTCTTTCAAAAATCTGGCTCTTCTCTCCCATTCCATAGCTGATAATGTGTCAGTGCCCTAAACATTTCATTTGCAAAATACGTAGAGAACCTGACAACTTCTTACTACCTCCACCTCTGATGCTGTAGCGAACAGTGCTGAAATGAATTACTACAAACCAAGTTATTTCAAATGACTCAAATGTATTAGAAATTGGCCTTGCCATGCTAAAATAAGATGTTGACAAGGCTGTGTATGGAGGTTCCCCTTTCTGGCTTTGACCAGCTTCTAGGGGCCACCATGATCTGTGTCTCATTATCCTCTCAAGTCATTTTCACCTTACATTGCTCTCACCTCCTCTTCTACCTTCTTCTCACTTTAAGGACTCTTTTCATTATTATTAATTTTATTGGTATATTTTGAATTTTAATTACTAGATTATCCAATAGTCTCCAAATGGGTTTCTCTACTTCCACCCTGGCTTTTTTGTTTTGTTTTGGTTTGGTTTTTGGTTTTTTAAGATAAGGTCTCACTATGTAGTTGAGACTGACCTGGAACTCACTATGTAGCCCAGGCTGGTCTCAAACTCACAGTGATCCTCCTGCCTCAGCCTCCCAAGCGCTGGGATTACAGGCATGCACCACCACATGCAGCTCACCCTGGCTTCTTCATGCCTACCCTACAATTCTCCCACAGAGACCAGAGTATTTCACATAAAACTAAAGTGTGACCATGCTGAAGATGTAGCTCAGTGGTAGAGCACTTGCCTAGCTTGCATGAGGCCCTGTGTTCAATTCTGAACCCTGAAAAGGTAATAACAACAATAATAATAATTAAATGTAATCATGTGACTCCTTGGCTAAAACTCTATAATGCCTTCCCATCTTGCTCAGTACAAAGCCAAAGTTCTCAACAGAGCCTACAAGGGCTCTGCTAACTCTTCTACTCGATGTCTTCCATCTTCCTACCCTTCATCCAGTTCCAGTCACACCAGTCTCCTTGCTGTTCTCTAACTCAGGCAATTCCTCACCTCCCAGGCCCTTTACACTTCTTGGGCCTGGAATCTTTTTTGCCAAGATATCCTTAAGACTTATTCCCGAGCTCTGCAGGTCTCTGCTCAAATGCTATTTGATAGGGGAAGTCTTCCCTGTCCAGATTACTCTATCTAAAATAGCATCCCCTACCCATAACATTCTCTATCTGCTACAGACTGGATGTTTGTGTTACCCTTAATTCCATATGTTGAAGCCCTAACTCTCAATGTGATGTTATTTGGAGGTTTAGCCTTTTAGAGTTAATTAAGTCTAGAGGAAATTGTAAGTGTAGAGCCGCCATAATGGGATTAGTGCCCTAATAAAAAGAGTAGAATTATCTCTCTCAGCTCTGTATCCAGCAAAACAATGGCCATCTGCAAACTAGAAAGATGAATTTCATTAGCTAGCACCTTGATCTTAGACTTTCATCCTCAAGAACTGTGAGAACTAAGCATCGTAGCTTAACTACCAGTCTATTTTGTTATAGCAGCTCAAGTTGACTCGGACATCATCTTCAACTCTTCATTTTCTTCATAGCACTTGTATACTTGTTTAGTATTTAGCTCTTTCCAGAATAAATTATATGCTTTATTCTTTCACTGTTTTCTTAGCATCTGTATACTGAGATTCACAGTAACATTCAATAGATACTGGATGACTAAATGGAATCTAACTTTTTAACTCTACTGGTACCTACTGCATAGTTGACTCTTTGTGTCATTACTTCACAACAGCTTTCTCCTCCCCAGAAATGGAAGTTACTAAATTGTTGATGACTAACATAAGAATTATAGGAGTATAAGATGAAGGGCAATTTGTTTAAATTTAAGCATAAGATATAGAGAAAAATACTTACACATTTTCAACTTTGTGGTTACTGAAGTAATTCATTATGAGAATACTAACTGAGGGATGGGAGAAAAATACTTTTGATAAGTCTATTTTTCAGGACAGGATAAAGGAGTTTTGTTTGTCTGTTTTCATTTTTTGTTTTTTCTGACCCTGAGCTGTGGTAGCTTTAAGCTGATAGAAAAAAATTCTGATCTGCTATATGTTTTAGTCCTTTTGTTAGACAAAATATGAGGAAATGTGGTCTGTTTTATAACGTTTTTTGGTTTCTAAATGGCTATTTAAATACATATAACAGTACACAGACAAACTGGAGGAACAGGTTCTGCTACCCTACCCAGTTCACCTGATACTTGATACATCCACTCAGATGGCAGAGCCAGCAATGCAGTGTGGTGCAACGTAGTTGGAAGTTTGCCCAAGCTGACCCCTAAATGCAAGAAGCAGCCTTCACGTTGAGAATTGTGGGGGTTGGGACAAATCATTCACTGACAAGTACCGCTCATAGAATTTCAGAACATAGTGAAAAATGGAACCCCAGACAAAGGGAATAGAAGAAAAGTTAACATAAAGACACTCTGTAATATGTAAGATTTTCTTGGAAGATCAAGCCAAGTAATGTAAAATATTTTTTCACCCCAGTTTTATCTGTAGAATTTAAATGATTTACTTTTGCCAAATAGTTTACTTGGATTCTAGCAAAAAAAAAGAGAGAGAAAGCTCTTTTTCATGTGGTGCATGACATTTCCTTAAAACAATTTATCTTTCTTATCAAAAAAAAGTTGCTTTGGGGTGGTTATTCTATTTTTACCAATAAAATTATATATTACACATACATCTATATTTTTGTAAGATTTATGGTCGATGTTTATATACATGTAAGCACAAACATTGACCAAAAATCTTACATTTTATGAAATTTTATATTTATATAATATAAATTTATACAATATATTTATAAACATTGACCATAAATATTTAAAATTACATATTACAAAATTAAATACTATTATGCAATATATGTATATAAATATTGAGAACAAACCTTAATTAAATGATCATTACAAACAAATGTGCTTAGCACCTGTTTTAATAGTCTGTGGCCACTGAGAATCTGCGTTTTCCTAAGGCAACTGGTTAGGCCACCTCTTCTGATTTTAGTATTCTGGCAGGTAAAGTAAAAATTTTGTATAGTAACAAAATTACAGTCTTCCAGGACTGAAGAAAGTTGAGTGATGCATAGAAATAGTCACCAAGAGACCAGTTTTTTTGTGGGGGGGGCGTCCACGGTGGGTACTGGGACTCAAACTCCATACCTTGCGCTTGTGAGGCAGGAGGAGGAACCATTGAGCTAAATCCCCTGCCCTAGAGACCAGTCTTCTGGGCTTAGAATCCTCAAATGACTAGTGTTTGGAAGATTCCCACAGGATTCCTGAAGTAGAAAATTAAACTTAATTTTTTAGAGCCTTCCTTTCCTTCTTACAAAACTAGGGCATTGTATAATTTTAAAGTAGCTAATTCGTTTCTAAGTCACTTCCTGACCTACATACTTCAAGGCTGCTATAAATACTTTAAAAGTTGATGTACGTGTGTATGCAGATACCTCTCCATAAGTACCTATATACACACACACAGCTCCATTGTGAAAAGAGGAAGAGCTATATACAATGTTTCACAGCACTACTTTACAGTGCATCAAGATTGTTTATCAAGATGTTCTTGTTCCTGGAAAAAAACAAAACGAAACGTAAATTTCTGTGTGGCATTCGGTTGCAGAAGGAGCTCCGAACAGCCAGGTTTGGGAAACAGTTCTATGTCCTCCCCATTCAGGCTCCAGGCTCTTCAGTTAGGATACAAGGCAGTGGTTGAGGGGACCACATCCCAGCTCAACTGGGGACCCAGCGGAATTTGTAACCTCCACTGGCTGTCCGGATGGTGAAAGCATTGCCCTGGGGGAAGGCAAGTGTTCGGATGGTGCTATGGCTGCGGATAGGGGTGCTGAAGGAGCCTCCCTCCTCCAGCTCACTTTGGCTCAGGTTCAACGGACTCGAGATGCAGTTGGTGCGCAGTCCCCGGAAGGCTCCGTGCAGGTTACCGGGCCTGCCGTCAATGCTCGCGGGCTCCAGCTGCACCCGCGGTCGCTTGGGATCTCGGTTCTGCAGGGCTTCATCGCAGCGCTGGGAAATCTCCCTCAGGATGGCGTCCACTTCCGCGCAATCCTGGCCTGCCGCACTGACCAGCTCCTCTAGGCTCCTTTTGGCTGTCGCCTTGAGCAGGAAGGTCTCGGCCTCGGTCCCGAAATCTCGGGATTGTGTGATCATCAGCTTCTACGAAAGATGAGGAAGAGCGCCGCCCTGGGGCCGGCCAGCCAGACTCTCCCCTTGTGGGGGACGCAAAAGGAGACCTGGGTGCCCTGTGCACCGCGAATCCAATTGGCTTCTACTTTCCCAAACCCCATCGGGTCCCGACATTGGCAGCAGGTGCGGGGGTCAGGGAGCCATGTAAAGCATTCCAGGGACCCGCAGCGCCCCACTTACATCCAGCACCGCGGCCAGGTGCCGGGTCCGACTGGCGAGTTCTTTGAGCTGCACGTTTCGCTCCTTCAGCGAAGCGATCTCCTCCTGTTTCTGGGTTAGCGTCACGTGCAGCTGCAAGAGGAGACCCCAACAGGGATAGACCACCGAGCTCTCTGTCGTCTGCACAAATTAAACCCAGACCCTGGGGTCTCATCAGGAATTGAGGCCTCAGGGTCATTTACTCTTGAAAATAATTTATTTGACTTTTTTTTTTTTTTTTTTTT
>NW_022900913.1:40708948-40713624 GCF_012274545.1 Fukomys damarensis
TTGAAAATAATTTTTTTTTTTTTTTTTTTTTTTTTTTTTTTTTACAAATTACTTGGATTTAAAATATATCTCAACTAGTCCTCAGTGTGACAGTAGTGGTGAAGAGTATTGACTTAGGCAACTGGTAAATAAAGGTTTTGCCTCTAAAGTCCAAACATCCCCATGTCTCCATTTATCTGTAAATCAGGACTTCGAAGAGTATCTAGCTCAGGAGCTGTATTAAATAAAAGGAAAAAGTACAGTGAGCTGATAAACCCAGAGCCAGGCCATAAAATGTCTTCAATAAATGCTGATAGACCTGTTGAAAATCTGGTTATGTGGGATTATTTCCACCTAGGTAATTTGGAAACTGAGATGGAGCCACTGGAGCAGAAACAGCTGCATAAACCACCAGCCAGTCCACTGGTCAGAAGCCCACATGAGGCATCCTTGCCCTTGAGACCCCCACTTCTTCCCTAACCTCCAGACCCTGTCCCCACCCCACGATTCTTGACCACCAGGCCAGTGTCCTACTTGGTTATTCTCCACGAGAGCATCCCCCAACGCCCTCTGATTCTGGTTGGCCACCTCCTTCCAGTACTGCTCCAGCAGTGGAGGTGGCTCCTCCGGAGGGCACAGTGGCGGTGACTGCAGGGCTTTCAGGTCTAGCGACGGGGAGAGGCCAGGTCCAAAATTCGATACAGATACATCGATGCAAGGAGAGAAGGGGAAGTCACTGTCCACCAGGGGAGGTGATATCAAAGAGGATGAGTCTGGGGAAGAACAAGAGCTGGATTTGCTGCCTCAGACTCATGCCCAGCTAGCTACAGGAGCAAAATACCACACGAGGTGTAGCAGCTTATGTGAAGATGTATTCACGTATGTGAAGTAAGGATGGGACCCTGCATTCCACAAAGCCTACCACTGTCAGGCCCTTCTTCATGCTCTGTACCAACAAAGCAAGTGTTCCACATTCACCTGCTGGGCATCAGTTGAATTGAACAAACCTGCCTGGGTCTAAAATTCACACATGCCTTCCCTCCTCTCCACACTCAACCTCTTACTTAGCCACATCAAGAATATCCCTAGATCCCTCTCTCAGAATTCACAAGAACAAACCAAGAAAGTTCTATAGACCCAGTGATTCGACTCCACTGGAGAGAGGAGGGTATCCTAAATATGGAATAGTCGTGCCATTTGGTGAGATTCTGGCAAGTCATTGACAGGTGGCCATGTTACAACCTTCACGACCACGAAATCTGAACTAGTCTGATTCAAGGGTGGGTGACTACCCCACGTCCCAGTTATCTAACTGCAAAGAGACTGCACTTGCCTGCAATGAGATCATCCACTGTGTCTCTGAAATTCTGCAGATCAAAGCCTTCTGTTTGCAAGGAATGGTCCTAAAATAAACCAGGGTGTAGAAAGGGTCAGCATAGTCCTCGGTGGATAGGCGTCCTTCTACTTTCCGCAGAGGGTCTGCACTCATTTGCATTCGCGGCCAAGTCGAATACCTGAAAACCCAAGCCCCATCTGGCACAAGGAGCCCATGGGCTTGCACTGCGTTGG
The DNA here is from genome assembly GCF_012274545.1 of Fukomys damarensis. Classification (NCBI taxonomy): domain Eukaryota; kingdom Metazoa; phylum Chordata; class Mammalia; order Rodentia; family Bathyergidae; genus Fukomys; species Fukomys damarensis. The sequence continues at coordinate 40,710,497 of NW_022900913.1, forward strand.
TGGAGGCAGTCCTACAAAGTCCAGACCAATCCGCTAGGGGGCAGCCCGCCCATCGCACCGGGAGCGCACTGTGCACAGCCGTCCTTTCGCGGGCGGTGTGGGAATTTCCAATCTGCCCTTGGACAGCCCGCACCACATCAATGACTCGCACCAGACAACCAGCTTCCTCCGTTGTGGTTCTCTGTGTATCCTCAAACCTCAAATCTAACTTACCGCCAACTAGTCGAGAAGTCGCTGCTTTAAGTATGGACCTCAGTTTGAGCACTGGGTCTTTTCTTCCAAGACTCAACAGCGTGCAGAGTCCTCCAGCCTGATCAGTTGAAACTCCGCTTCCCCCCTTCCCGAAAAGGCTGTGGCCGCCTCCCTTAACCACTCACCTCCTGCCCGCAGGAAGGAAAGAGAAGGGTGGACCATAATTGGAGGTGCCGGGGGTGCTACAGAAATTGCTTTTGTTCAACACTCAGCAGATCTGACCTCTGCTGCTCTTTTCAATTTCCCACATAGTTGGAGTTGACTTCCCTTTTAGTCGATGTACCTCCACCTTCTCAACCTGGATACTTTCTTGGTCTCCCACAGGCGTCTGGGTGTGTGAAGGAGAAGCAGACTCTAAAGGATGGAGGGTACCTATTCCCTTCATTCATAGGCATTTCAAGCAGACAAAATTTTCTTTTTTAGTTTCTCAGTTAATCCTCACACCAGTGTGGGTAGCAGTCAGGGCCCAGGAAGTGCTCCCTCTTCTATGGGGAAATCTGAAGCTCAGAGAGGCTCAGTTATCCAAAGTTGCCGAGCTCCTGCCCTGGAACACTTGTGCCTATTTCCGTGTTCTTTTCTCTACTTGCCATTACCTCTCCTTTTTAGGAATGCCTGGCTTCCACTGAAGAAGGCACTAGTAAGGAGAAAGTAGTCTCCATGACCATGGTAGGAGGGGTTGCTAAAGATTCCACTCTAGATCTGTGCCTTGGTGTTAAAGCTGCTGGTCTCCCCAAAGCCTTTCTTTAGTAGTTACACACTGTGGGAAGAAGAACTTATTTTGACACTGGTTTCAAATTATCAGTTTCTATCAGGGAGAAAAGAGTCAAGGCCAGAAGCCTCAGGCCAGTTCCAACATTGAGGCTACGCAGAAGGGGATAAGGAGCTGAGAGTGGAAGGATTGAGGAAAATAGGCAAATCCTGAAGCATCTGTTCTGCCCTGGTTGAAGGAGTCAGAAATGACACTCATTCTTCAAAAGGCTGAAAAGTCTCCACCTGAGTCCAGATGGGAGAAGAAGAATCCTTCCCATGAGGAGACTGGAGTCCAGCTCAGGAACTGGGGCCCAGAAAATGCTTCCTCCTACACTATTTTAAGTTTTTGCCTATGCTGGACCTCTAACACTAATGCACTCACCCTCTGTCCACCATCCCCAGTAGAAAATGTGACCCAAGGGTGATCCAGACCGGAGATTTATTAGCGGTCACTATGTCCCTGTACCAGCTTTGTCTTTCCAGTTAGAAATCCTGGACCTTTTGGTCCATCTGGTGCAAGCACTATCCTTGAAATTTTTAATCATGCTTCCCTAATTAGATAAATCTGGAATTCCTCTAATTACAAGAAAAGCTACACAGAACATGATGTCAAATTTAAATTCAGTATACTTAAGTGAAAAATTCAGCAAGAGTATGCCTGGTTTTTGTTACTTGCAGAATAAATACGTTTGGGTAAGGGAGTGACCTTAGGTCTGGATCTGGGTGAAAGATGCTGACTTCTCTTATTTGAGCATTCAGATCTAAAAGAATTAAATGGACTCTTCCAAGCAATCCCCAATCCTTTCTCCTTCCTTAACAATGTCTGATTTCAGTGGCTGCTTACCCTGATTTCTCCTGAGCTCTTTCCCAAGGCTTTGTGAGGCCCTTGGTGAAGGACTGAGAAGAGCTTTGCTCTACCACCACTCCCAGCTCTGGGAGGTGGTCACATCTGGTGAGTGCTCTATTGAGCCTGTCCCAGTACCTGTGGTCAGGAAGTTGGAATGGGCTCTCTTCCTGTGGGTTACATCTGGCTAAGCACACGTGTACTTCTGGGTACTTGAACCAGGCTTCTTACCTCCCAGACAACTTGGAGAGATTCGGTCTTCTACCTGGAAAGAGTCAGCCCCCGCAAGTGGTAGAAGTGGGAAGGAAGACAGATTTTAGGGGAGAAGAAAAAAGTCAAATGCCTCTTTGCACCATGATGGCAAGTGAACAGAGATTTTGATGGGAGTGAGGAGGACTTTTTAGAAGTGCCTGACTGCCGAAGGGCCCTCACTGCAGAGAGACATGTTTTTTGTTGATTTCTTCTCAAGTCCTTTGTCCTCCTTCCCACTTCCCCAAATACAAATTCTTTCACGTTAAATTGCACCCCCAGGCCTTTTTCATTTTTTATTTTGAGACAAATTGCCCAGGCTGGACTTGAACTTGTGATCCTCTCGCTCAGCCTCCAGTGGTGTTGGGATTACAAGTGTGCACAACCCCAGTCATTCACCCACTTCCATGCCCCTTGAATACCCAGAGAATGAAAATTCTTAGTGAATGGCCAGGAAGAGGGTGTTGGGAGAACAGACAGGGCATGTATCCCGTGCGAAGGCACCCAGTGTACAACTTCGCTGGCACTCATCCACCTGGTCCCTCAGTGTTTACATCTCCGCGAGGTCTTGTCACAGCTCCCTGGTATACATGGGGAGCCTTACATTGTAAAAAGCAGCCCAGAAGAAATAGTTCCAGATACATGGCCTTCATAAGGTACCAGGAGGAGGAAGTTCGGTTCTGAGAGGCTCAGGTTCGGCAAGCCGCCTCCCCCCATTCGCTGAATGTGCTCAGGCCCCAGATAAGCCTTTTCGAAAATAAACCCACTGCTTCCCAGTGGCGTTTGTGTTAGGAAAGGCCTCGAGGCTCCGGGGGAAGAGGTACCTGCGAGGCGGCCGGGTCACCAATAGGCGGCGCGACGGACCCGAGGAGCGAGGAGCAATCGGCGAGGTCCTGCAGGTCTATGGTGGTGAGGGCTGCACGGGGAGACCGGAAGATACGCGCCGAAAGGACCCTCAGCCTCTCCGCCGAGCTGGCCGCTGGAGCCCTCGCAAGGACTTCGCAGCCCAGGGAGGGAAGCTCCCGGCTGAGCG
>NW_022900913.1:40713660-40713922 GCF_012274545.1 Fukomys damarensis
AGACACCGTGCAGCCGCTGCCTCCGCCGCTGCTGCATCCAGAAAAGAACTTCCGCGAAGGCGCGAACTAACCGGGCACAGAAATGGGTGAATGCGGGTCAGCCCTCGGGGCATGCAGCTGACAAACCCCGCGGGACCCGGCCATGGGTCCCACCTTCCTCTCCGGATTGCGCTCCTCGCCCGGGAGCCTGCCTGGCAGCGCGAGCATCCTGTTGGGGCAGATGCTGTCGAAAGCCCGGCGTCCCGCCGCGCTGCCCCCGCAC
>NW_022900913.1:40714053-40718511 GCF_012274545.1 Fukomys damarensis
TGGCGCCTTCAGCCCCGGACAATCTGCGCGCTGGTGGAGGCGTTAACCCAACCTGGCAACGGGCTTCCCCAGGGAGCAGCGAGCGCGGGGTCCGGGCCCGCCAGCGCCCTTTCGCTGCGGTTGGCGCCTCAGCGATCTGACAGCTCAGGCTAAGAGAGGGAAAGACCCAGAGGTGGGCAAGCCCTACTAGTCTCTAGCACAGTGCATCGCTTTAGGCTTAAGGACATCAGGAACAGAAAAATCAAGGATTCTAATTTCCTTTTTTTAAAATCCCAGCAAGACACAAAGTAAACGTGAAGTGACACGCTTTGCCCACGCCAGACTCAAGCATTTGCTCTTCCGTGCCCTACAAGATTCGGTGAGGATGTAGAATTCCCGCAGGAACTCTCTGGACCAGCCCTCAGATTACAGAAACCGGTGCCCTAAACCTGGCCCTTGTGCTGGGCCTTCACGCCCAGCCTTCCACTTGGTCCGGGACTGGCCTAACGCTCACAGCGCTGACAGTGGCGCCGGAACACACACTTAAAAAAGAAGAAAAAGGGACACCCACCCCGAAAAGTCTGTCCCCTGATGGCCTCAGCTGCCGTTCTGGTGTTTGGCCTCTCCTTTCACAAATGGTCTTAGCCCGCTGTGCCAGTCTCAGTTCCAATTCCCAAGTTGGAGTCCTCTTCCAGGAAGGGAAATCTTCCAGAAAGGAGCGTCCTTGGGTGAGCAGACCTTCCCTTTGAAGTCATCTTAAGTCAGAGTGTTTGGATACCCTCCTACTGGAACCTTTATTTTTGCTTTATACCTTCAAAAAAATTCTCTTTTAAAAAGTTGTCATGATCCTCTTTTATTTGCATTCATTATCTTGATTAAAAAACAAGATACACCTAACAGCTGGAAGATAAACTGTGGTTGATTGGCATGGACTTGGAGATGTTCTGGGGCATCTCTAGATGCATGAACTGAGTAGAGGAGAGAAATCAGCCAGTTACTCTTGATGTGGTATTGTTGAGGGTGAGAAGCTCTGGCTTTAGTGTCAGACTCCACCAGATCTACAAGTTCCACATCTTTAGGAAAAACAGTAACACAGACCTCAACAGAGTTGCTGTGATCATGAGTGGGCTGATTTGTGTAAAGTGACTGGTATTTAACATGAGCAAATGATATTGATTTTTTTCAGTTCACCACATTTTTGGTTATATTTCCACCTTCACACAGTCTGTTCCTGGCTGTGTCCTTGGTTTTTCTGGTTCCCAAGAAGCTCAGTCACTGGCCTGTCCACTCCTATTTTAACCCACCTTCTAGTCTGTAAAATGAGTAGAGAAGCTCTTGACTGAGTTTTGGAGAACTCTACACATGGAGTGTTTTGCAGATTTTCTAGGACAGACTCATTTGTAAAACATTCAACAGTGAACTCCGGGGGGGGTGACCAATATGGGCATTGTATATTAAATCACCTGTGATAATAGGAACTGTAATAGCATGATTACATGACTCCTAGCCTGGATGATTCTGGGACCAATCACTAAGTTCCTGAGGAGCTTAGCACCGAGAGAGACAGGGATGGGGTTTTAGGTTTTTGCTTGAGTGATAGAGTTGAAAACAACTCCTCCCAAAGTCACTCTTTAGTTGAAGGGTCAGAGCCCACAACCTTGCAGACAGGCTGATGGCCTCATACAGTATGGGACTTGGAACTGGTGGTTGGGTCTTCCTCCTCCTCCTCCTTTTTCAACATTGAGGTACAGCTTTGCCTCAAATACAGTATGTTGGCAATCACACTTTCTTCTTCTTGACACAAGGAGAACCTTTCTGAAGAGTTTAATATATCTTTATCCAGAAAGAAGGGGTCCCAGGAGCCTAGAGGCTCCAGAGAGCATTTGGGGAATGCTTGTGGAGAAAAATGCAAAGAAGTGTCTTGAAATTGATGTGTTACTTTTTGTCATACATTAGGGTTTTTTTTTTGTACTGGGGATCGAACTCGGGTCCTTGCACTTGCAAGGCAGGTGGTGGAACCACTGAGCTAAGTCCCTAGCCCTGGGGTTTATTCTAAATACAGTAGTACCTGAGTGGGGTTTTAAAAACAAAACTAGGGCCTGGGATTTAGCTCAGTGATTCTGACACCTGCCTCCGAAGCGCAAGGGCCTGAGTTCAACCCCTGGTACAAACAACAAGACTATTTTTTCAGGGTGGCAAGATGATGCATGCTATCAGAGAGAATGAGACAGGAAGACCACAATGTTAGGCCAGTGCTGGCAATTTAGCAAGACTCTGTCTCAAAAAAGACTGAAAATATAGTTCAGTGGAAGAGCACTTGCCTAGCATGCAGGAGGCCTTAACTCATCCCTAATTTAAAAAAAAAATCAACAGCACAAAAATTTGAAGGGAAAAAAAGTAGTGAACTATGTGTTCATCCCCATTTGTTAAAATTTTCATTTACTTTATCTACTTATTTGCTCTAAGTTTTTTTTTTACCCTGCACGAACTCTTTCCTCCCATCTTTGTGTAAGCTGTCCCTAGCCTTTTCTTACTATGGCCAGGCTATGTGCCAGGGTCTGTGCAGGGGAAATTATATGGACTATCTCTTTAGTCATACCTCAATCCTTTCAAATGGTACAACTGTTACTCCCATTTTTATAGAGAAAATGTGGGTCTAGACTTGCCTAATGTCACCTAGAAATTTGCTTCAGAGCTTAATACTTTATACTATCTCAAATTTAAATTTAACTTCATTTAAATTTCACAACTCTGATATATAGTGGGGAGATTAAGAAATGTTCTGCAGGTGATGGAACTGAGACTGAGGGACTACAGCAAAGTCATGACACTGAGAATGAATGTGACAATTGTAGTGCCACAAATATCTAACAAGCCTGTCTCATTACCCAGCCCAGTTTTCCCATATGTAAATTGAGTCCTGAAACATGACTAGAAGCACTGATATGATAGTCCCTAATGAATAGAGGGCTAAGTAAATAACCTGTGAGACACCAGAAGTGTATAAATATTTGGCAATATGACTAAGGGTGGAACGCTGAGCACCTGCTTTAAGTCCCCTGTGCCCCACTGTCATCCTTGAAAATTGGAATAACACTGCTTCATAGAAATATTGAAAGATCAAAAGAATGAATGCTGAACATAGTGCCTGGTATGCCACAAAGACTAAACACAGTCTTTATTATGCCATTGTTACCCCTGTGCTCACATGTAGCAACATAAACTGAACCAAATGATTGCTTGGGCTCCACTTGAGTTGGCCTCAACACTGCAAAACTATCCTTTCTGACATCTATTGTTGCATGTGGGATTCTCTATGTTGGAAATATCTCCTGCTTCACACTTAGCCAGTGTGCCTACCTGGTCCCCACGGCTTCATAGCTCCACATCACCTGCACTGGCAAATGTAGACAGTGGCCCCTTTGGACAGCATAGACTGCTGTGCATTTACTCTGCCTCACACCCTCTGGATCTGTAGTGATACAGTCCTCAGCCTCAAAGAATCCCGACTTGTCTTACTACTGGAACCCTGGCATCCAGAACATTGCCCAACTGGTCTCAGAGATCCTAACAGTGTTCAGAGAAACCACAACAGCCCATTTATTGAGGAAAGACAGCTCCTGGTGTTTTCGAGCAAACTAAAGTACTGGATTCCACTATGGTACACTATTTATAACCTGTAGGATGGCAAGCAGGAGTCCCAAACCTCCCTCTTTGGACAAATACTGTACTCTTTTGAAGCAGTGGGAGGGGTCCACTATTTCTGGCCAGCATATAGAGGACCCCAAAGGTCTGCTTTATTTCAAGTCTGGGGACAAGCTGCACTTTTCGCAGATCTGGAGGGGCAGAATGTGAGTCAAGGAGGTGCTGTTTATAGCCACCAGTAGCTGCAACTTTCTCAGGCAGTCCTGCAGCGACGCCTCGGGATGCTCGCCCAGGCGAAGGTCCAGTGGGCAAGGGATCTGGAGCATGCGGTCGGCCAGCGCCAGGCAGCAGATGGCCAGCAGGGAGGGGACGTAGCTGGTGAAGGCGTAGTCTGCCAGGCTCAGCTCTGCCACTCCCCGCGCCAAGATCTGTGCTTCCAGGGCTTCAGAGACTTCAATTTGCCCCGCCTCCACGCGCTCTTGAGTGAAGTGCTCCAAGAAGAAACTGATGGTGGGTGCACCCAGGCTGAAGTGCAGCTTGTGCAGCACGATACACTCCAGGTTGCAGAGCTGCTGCCGGGAGAAAGCGCCACAGCACAGGGCCAGGAGCTGTTTCACGCCCGGAGGGTGAACTTCCACCTACAATACAGGAGCACTCAGAGCCACCCCCACGGCTTTCAGGGTTCGAGGCCCACCCCAGCCTGAAACCCATTCTTTCCAGAGACACAGGGACTTCACCTGTCCTCCTCTTCCACTTAAATCACCTGGTGTATACCTCCCGCTCAGCTTCTCTAACTACCGTGCAACTGAAAAAAGGTTTGGGAAAATGTTGAAG
>NW_022900913.1:40718730-40729994 GCF_012274545.1 Fukomys damarensis
ACACCCGGAGATCAGAATAAAAGCGCCTCAAAGCTTTTGGGAACTTACTGCAGCCTATTTCTTTGGGGGGCCGAGCTCAAGGACTGTTAAGGCTGTAGATTTGCAAGCCTCTGCCAAAATAAATTGGAGGAGCCCAACGCAAATTGTGTGCACTGGAGAGGCGGGCGGCCAGGGAAGGAAGGCTGCTTAGCTGCACCCCTGCTCCCGACGCCTCCTGAACGTACCTGTTTGCAAGCGATGAGTAGGGAGGTGACTCCGAGCAGCTGAAAGCAGTCTGCGGCCACAGGCGTGGTGGTAAGGAAGCGGTCCAGTGTGTTCACCGTCAGGCACAGAGACTCGAAGGACAGCCCGAATTGGCGGTGCACGGGAATCAGCCAGCTGAGAAGCTTACAGCGGGACTCCGCGGTCACCTGTGGAGAGCGAGGAAGGGAGTTGCCTAACGGAAGGGCCAAAAAGACCCAGGGTGCTTTCTCGGAGGAAAGCAGGAAAAAGCTAAACGCCCTGGAAACGGAGTAACACCGGCAACATTGCCTCAAAGACCGTTGGCCTGGCTGAGAGCTGGAGAGCCCGGTTTCATGCCTGGTGCATTGCCGAGCGAGCGTTCCGTAAACTTTGCCCCGTCACCTCCCGTAATCCTCTCAGCAATTCAACGGGAGGTGGGGGTGGAGGAGTAGTCCATTTCGCAGATGAAGAAAGAAATGTAGGATTGTTAAATAACCAGCCCGACGTCCATAAGAGTCCGGACTCACCCTGGAAACTAACTTCTCTGCACCCTGCGCGCCCCACTGTCTTGGGTCAGATCACGTAAGCTACGTACGCCCCGCTGCAAAGCGAGGCCGGCGACCTGGACCCCGAAAGCCCCTGTTGCTCTCCTTGGGGGCGGGAATTAGGTTGCACTAGCGAGGGCGCCGCGAAGGGCGGAGCGCAGGAAAGGAGAGAGCCGGGGGAGTATGAGGGGCGGCGGCGGGGGAGCCGGCTCTACCAGCGCCTCACTTGTGGCTGCCGCGCCAGCGACTCCAGCGGATGGAAGTGGCTTTCCTGAGCCTTGCGGAAGGCGTAGCAGCTCTGGCCGTAGTCGCGGAAGGTCTGTAGATCTAGTGGTGACAACTGCTGGTCAGGACTGGGCAGAGGGCTGCAGTCCCCCGCCGCCGCCGCCACCACTGGGCTGTCTGCGCCGTCCGAGCCTGAGCTGGGGGACTCGGACAGGTCGCAAACGCCTGAGTCCCCCGGGAGCAGGCACGGGCTCAGGGGCTGTAGCGGCTCCTTCCTTCTGAGGCGTGGGCGCCTGCTCTTCTTCACTGGGGCGCGAAGATTCTGGTCGTTGTCCCGCCTTTCTGACCAGGCCTCGGGGCTTGCGGGGCTGGTGGGATAGGGGGTCAACATGATGCAGCCAAGTGGCCGCTCTACTGCCCCCCCCACCCCACGCTGGGCGCAGCGAGCCACAAATGTGCACGCCCAGAGAGTTAGGAGGAGGCCGGGGCGGCTGCTGGTGCGGTCCTAAGTACTCGGCCTGCCCTTCCCTTTACCACACCCTCGGCTTCTCACTGGCTGAGGCCAGAGCGGCCCGAGAGCCGCGCTTTCTCGGGTAAAGAGCCCTCCCCTTCCTTGCTAAGAGCTGGTCTGTGTGCTACCCTGGGAGCTGCGATCTAGGCCGCGCACCGTCGCGCGTTCTGCGTTACCCTGGCAACCGGAGCCCTGGTATTGGCGCGAGCTGGGTGTTCAGAGTGGGTCCGAGTGAGGGACTCTGCTGCAACAGAAAAAAAAAAAAAAAAGGTTCTTCCGCGTGGCATCTCCCTGCTCTTGGCCAAGTGGTCTGTATGAGTGCAGTGGTCTTCTATGCAGGCTGTAACACAGGTCGGTAACTTTGTAAAGTCGCGCTAGAATTCTGTCAGCCTGGTTTTCTTCTGGAACCCGTATTAATAGTGTGAATTCATTTGCTTTTGTTTCGGTCAGTACCTTCCGCGGGTCTCAGGGGCAGAGTCTTGGCGTTGTCCTCCGGCGCTGCTCTGTAGGTAGGAGCTACCCTAGTCCCAGGCATTTGTGACTAAACAAAACTGCCCAAACCAACCTCATGCAGCAAGTTCACAATCCTCAAGGTAGCACCTTCCTCTGCACTTTTAACCCCAAGCCAAACAAACCACTTGAGTAACATTGCAGCAGGGTTGCATTTCTTGTTTTACCAAATTGCTCACAGGCTGTTCTGTTTTACATCATCTGTTTTACATCCAATACTTTCTTGGTTATTCCCTGTCTCTCAAGCAGTTTAGGGAAGCAGAGCTGAGGGCAGGGAGTTAGGAAAAATGGAGGTGTTCCCAGGCAGGGCTGTTTGAGTCCACAAACTCCTGTCCCTGTAGAGCTGAATCTTCCCCTGGCCTAAGCGAACCTTCCTGAGGGTCTCTGGCCCTTTAGAAGAAGGGATACTGGGGCACAGTGAAGATCTAGAGGACCGGGTGGGCAGTGCCTAGGGGCAGTAGGCCTAGCTATCTTCAGCCTTAACTTTTCAGGTATACTCCAAGAGGTTACTAAGTGCCACACCAGTAACAAGTCCAGCCATCCTCACCTTATCCCAGAAGAAAGCTGACAAGTGTGTGTAATCAAAGTGTAAATTTATGCCCCTAGACATTTAGTGGGGGGTGGAGTGGTGTCTCCTAGAAATGCAGGTGAAAAAAAGGCAATAGATTTCAGGTTCTGGCTACTGTAACTCCTATTTCCCTGTAACACTGAGCAAGCTCTTTATTCTCCCGACATTTATGGTATTGTCTGTAACATGGGACATTAGCTAAGAATCACCTGGGAAGGGGTTTCAAAACACAGGTGCCTGGCCTCTGTCTCCTTTTGGGTTATTCTTGGGAATATTATGGGAGAAATAATTGACTATTAGAGACCAAATATCAGATTTCTTCCCAGAAACACTTTCTGAATAAAGAGGAAAAATTGAGGAGTAATGACTCCCTGTTGTCCCAGATGGTGAGGTGGTATAGAGGAATGAGCATGAGGTCTCACTTAATGGTTATGTTAGGCGAGGTATTATTCAGTCTCCACCTTGTCTGTTAAATGTAGATATTTTATTTGCTTTCAGGGTTAAGCTAAACAGGTGTGAAAACTCAAAGTCCTTTTTTTTTTTCTCTTTTGTTTTGTGATACTGGGGATTGAACCCAAGGCCATTGCACTGAACTACATCCCCACCCCCATTTTTGGAGAAAGCTTCCAGCTTAGCCACTAAATTGCCTGGGCCAGGTTCAAACTTGCAATCAATCCTCTTGTCTCAGCTTCCCAGAATTCTGAGATTACAGGCATGTGTACCATACCAGTTTAAAGTCCCTCATAAATGTAAAAATAGTGGGGGTACCTTACAGTCTACATTGGGAAGTCAGTGATATTATTGAACTGGAGATATTTTGCAAGCAGTATCATCATTTGATCCACCTGTGGATGTGAGGCTTTCATTGTACCATGTTGAAAATACTTGGTTCTCTGAGAGAATTTGCCTTAGTGTCTAATCCCAATAGGTGCTGGCTGAATTAGCTTGCTGGATCTATCCTTAGTGTTTGTGAAGTGCCTTGCATGGGCCCTGCCCTCAAGCATCTGACAGAAGTAGGGAGAAACAAAGGACCACTTGTAGTTAAGTGGTAACTTGGTTCGTGAGCTTAACTCTTCCCATGATTCTGGTTGCAAACAAAATTGGATGAAAATCAAATCAAATTTCCCCATAAGGTCAACATTGAACCTAACCATTAAATTTGATTAGTTCTTGTCCAATTCAGTTTATGACCAGAATTGTGGAAAAAATTAAGTTCATGAACCGAGGTAGTACTGTACTTAAATTATTGAAGTATTAGAAAGGTGATGATAGAGGATCTCCTGTGTTTAGGATTGACAGAGAAAATGCAGGATATCTGTTGAAATTTGAATGGCAGATAGACAATTTTTTAGTGTAAGTATGTCCCAAATATTGCACGGGACATGTAAGAAAAAAATTACTTAGCATTTATTCAAAATCCAAATACTGCATGGGACATACTTGTGCCCTGTACTTAAACAAGTTGTTTGTTTTTTATCTGATATTCAAATTTATGTGGACATCCCGACATCTGGCAGCCCTACCTGAGGTCCCTGAAAGCCCACAGTAAGAGCAGCTATCATAATAAGGAAAGGCTTCCCAAAGCAAGTGGTGGTTAAACTAAGATAAGCAGGAAGACAGAAAGAAGAGAGGAGGAACATTTGGATGAGAGTGTTCCATATTGAGGACCAGAAGGTGGGAGGAGCTGGAAGCAGATACCTGGGAAGTTGCAGGTCTTGTATCAGTGCCCATTTGATGCTGAATGGCTAGAAGGGAAGTAGGGAGGATCATAGCTAGTATTTATATAAAATTGATGTGCCACATACTGTGTTATGCTTTTTATTATATTCATTCATTCTCCACAATGCCCTGTATCATAGCTTCTGTCATTGTCTCCATTTTTTAGATAAGCCAGAAGAACAGCATAGAGCGGTAAATTGCCCAAGATCACAAAGCTAGTAAGCGGTAGAACAAGGATTTAAACTTAGCCTAGCTCCTTGCTCTGTAGTTGCCATGATATACTCCTTCAATAACAAGTTTATGTCGTGACTTGTAAACTACATTAAGTGTTTCAGTTATCTGAAGTCACTGAAGAAGACTGACCAAGGGGGACAGCGGACATGTCTCTTATTTCAAAGATTACTTTGGCTGGTGTGTGGAAATGGGCTGGAGGGGACAAAGTTGGAGGCCAGTAAGGTACGATTCAAGCAAGACATGATGGTGGGAATGAAGATGGAGATAAGAGATTAGATTCCAAAGATATTTAGCAGACAGACTAAAAGGGGGGGGGTCTCTGTAGAAAGTGAGGAGAGAGCAAAGACTCAGTGTGACTTATGCTCCTGGGCAAATAAGTGAATGGTGATTAAAACAATGAAAACTCTGTAGATCTAAGTAAGGTTTTAAAACTGTGTATGTTTCAGGACTGAGGATTTGGCTCAATGCTGAGGTTGTCTGCTTTGCAAGGGCAAGGTCCTGAGTTTAATCTCCGGTGCCAATAGAAATAAAAAAAATAAAACTGCATGTTTCCATTCAGCTAAGTCTTTAAAGGCAGAACTCAATCAGGATCTAAGAATTAAGGGACACACTGTTATGTAAGTATAATACCAGTTGCAACATTTTGTTCTCAGTTGTTGCATAGATGAAACAATTCCAAATATTTTGATTTAATTCATTAAAATATTTATGCACTCAATACAAGCTTATGCTTTGTGGAATTTGGCAAAAACATAAAGCTTTTCTAACTTAGTGTAGCATTTGAGTCAAATAATTTTTTTTTTTTTTGGTAATTCAGTGGATGGTTTTTATGTTTGTTTGTTTGTTTTCTAATTCAGAGGTGGGCAAAACTTCATTTCCAACTGATTTAACTTGGATATAAAAACACCTTATAATTGCCTTCAAAGCTGAGGGCTACATTTTTCTTTTCTTTTTTTTTCCCCATACACCAGAGATTGAACTCAGGACCTTGCGCTTGTGAGGCAGGTGTGTTGCCACTGAGCTAAATCCCTGTCCCCTACATTTTTCATTTTGTACTCCTGTCCACTGCTTCCAAGAAGAGCTTCCCTGTGCCATATTTCTCTAACATTTGGGGTTTCTGCAACTTTATAGAGTAAAAAAGCAAAGAATCCTTGGCATTTCTCCATTGCAGTATCTAGCATAATATTCTCACTTCTGTACCTCTATCCTCTTAATTATAACTTGTGTCATTAGTAAAAGCAATGTTTCCTTTTACTTATTCATTCACTTGTTTGTCAAATATTTATTGTTTACTATGTGCCAGGCAATTTCCTGGGTGCCAGGAATATAGCAGTGAATAGAACAAACCGAAATTTTTGTCCTTATAAAGCTTGTTTTAGCTTATGCTTAGTATAATCAAGTAATATTTAAATAAAGTGTTAAATATTGTATTTAGTACATTAGGTGGTGAAAGAGCTGAGAAAAATAAAGCAGGAAAGGGAAAATAGAAACTGTAGGGCATATGGATTATAGAATTTTTTTTTTTTTTTGAGACAGGGTCTCACTATGCACTGTAGGCTGGCCTTGAACTCAGTATATATCACAGACTGGCTTTAAACTCTTGGTGATCCTCCTGCCTCAGCCTCTCAAATGCTGGGATTATAGGTGTGCACCACGACACCCAACAAGGATTATAGGGATTTTAAGTAGAGAGATCACAAAAAGCCTCACTGAATCATTGATACTTAAACAAAGACTTGAAGGAGTTGAGGGAGAGTCATGCATGTATCTGGATAAAAGTGTTCCTGGAGCAGAGTAAGGGGTGATGGTAATAAGAAACAAGAACAGAGTGGGCCAAGGATTTAGCTCAGTGGTGCTGCTGCCTGCCTCGCAAACACCAGGACCCAAATTCGATCTGCAGTAAAAACAAAAAACAAGTTTCCAGGCTGGGTATGGCGGTGCACGCCTATAATCCCAGTACTGAGGAAGCTGAAGCAGGAGGATTGCTGTGAGTTTGAGACCAGCCTGGGCTACACAGTGAGTTCCAGAGTAATCTAAACTACATAGTGAGACCCTGTCTCAAAAAACCAAAAAACCCCCCCAAAAAAAAAAGTTTCCAACATGAGGTTTTGTAAATAAAACATATGATTACGATTAATTTTTATCCGTTCCTTTTTCCTTTCTTCATATGACTTTTAGAACTTTAAAATTACACATGACTCATATTTTCATTGCACAGCACTAGAGAGATCAACCAAGTTGAGAATACATATGGGTGGCAGGAAGGATGACACAAGAGAAACAGCACCCCTGTTAAGTATGTGAGGTGAGAGATGATGGTTCCTTGAACCTGGTAATAGGAAAGGTGGTCAGAAGTGTTTAGATTCTAGACATATTTGAATATAGGCCAACAGAATTTGGTATAAAGATACAGGATCTGGTAGGATGGCCCCAAATTGGCTGGCTTGCGTAACTGAAAAGACGAATGTGTCATTAACTGAGATGGGAAAGATTAAGGAAAGGCAAAAGTTTATGGAGAAAGTAAGGAGTGTTTGATCGGAGCACGTTACACTTGTCTGTCAGCCATCTATCTACATGGAGATGTTGAGTAGATATTTGAATACACAAGCTGAGAGTTTAGGGGTGAGAGCAGAACTGGAGATGAGAACTTGGGTGCCACCACTGCCTAAGTTAACACAATCAACGTTAATAAATTTTATGGTTTCTTCCATTTTACCACCATGTTTTTCTGGTATGTATGCCACTCCCTTGTCATAGAACACACTATCTAAACCCAATTCAACGTAGTTGTAGATGAGACCTGAAAAGTGATATCCCTGGTTTATTCTTCTACCTTCTAAAATTTTTTGTCCAAGACTGTCACTCAGAGACATGGGTACCACATTCTCCTTTTGCTAGTGTTTGTGGTATAAACACTACTTCTCTATGAAAAGTCTTTAATTTCTTTTAATCTCTCTGGGTCTTGGGCTCAGTGTCTCTTAAAGAAGCTAGAAAAATCTAAAATACTTTAAAATGTAAAATCATAAACATAGCTGTGCATATATCTCTGTGATATGATTCTTTTAATTCTTTTGGAAAGCAGAGGGATGGCTGGGTCCAATGGAACTTCTAGTCCCAGCTCTTTGAGGTATCTCCATATTGATTTCCATAGTGGTTGCACCAGTCTGCACTTCCACCAACAATGGAGAAGGGTTCCTTTCTCCCCATAACCCCACCAACATTTGTTATTGTGTGATTTCTTTATAGCAGCCATTCTTTGTGGGGTGAAGTGGAATCTCAGTGTTGTTTTCATCTGCATCTGTCAAATGACCAGTGATGTGGAACATTTTTTCATATATTTACTTGCTGTTTTTACTTCTTTGAGAAATGTCTGTTCACTTCAGATACCCATTTTTGAATCAGGTCTTTATATATATGAGAGCTGATTGTTTTGAGGTCTTTATATATTCTAGATAATAGTCCTTTATCTGAGGAGTAGCTGGTAAAAATTTTTTCTGACATTGTAGGTTGTCTCTTAGTTCTGTTGGTTTCTTTTGCAGTGCAGAAGCTTTTTAATAAGTTGAGATCCCAGTTGTTGATTCTTTCTGCTAGTTCCTGTGCTACTGAGGATTTGTTCATAAAGTCTTTTTCAATGCCAATGTCTTCAAGAGTTCTGCCTAAGTTATCTTCCAGTAAGTTTAGTGTTTCTGTTTTAATATTTAGATCTTTAATCCACTTGGATTTTAATTCAGTGCATGGTGAAGGTAAGGGTGCAGTTTTAATCAGTGGCAGGTCAAGAGCCAGTTTTTCTAACACCATTTATTAAAGAGGCCATCTTTACTCCACTGAGGATGGTCAGCTCCTTTGCCTAAGATGAGGTAGCTGAGTACATCTGGAGTTGCTTTTGTGTCTTCCAATCTGTTCCACTCATCCTCAAAGCTTCTCTAGTGAAAGCTGCCTAACCATGATTTGACCTGTTTGTTTTCAGGTGTCGTTTACTAAATGTGCAAGCAGGTATTAATGTAATGGAACCAAAGGTCTTTCTCCCAACCTTGCAGTTTGGCTCTTCAGTTTAAAACAAAAACCCCTTTGCTCACCCTGCCCCAGCCCTAGGGTTGGAGGTGGAAGTAGGAACAGTATGTTTAATGTCAGTGCCTTGTTTCAGCAAACAAAGCCGTGGGTTGCCACCTAAATGTGGACAACTCTGTTTACACCTTAAATAACCTTTAAACTTAGTTTGATGTCACTGAAAATTATATTTACTTAAGTCTCTATTTTTCTATTACTATATTTAAACACCAGAATTGAGAAGTATTTAAGGTACTTGAAGTCAGTCAGACAAGTTTTGCTGGTATTTAGTAAACAAAAGGCAGGAATTTTCAGCACATTTTTTCTGAATTAATTAATTAATTTATTTATTTGTGTGGTCCTGAGGATTGAACTCGGGCCCCTGTGCTTGTAAGGTAGGCAGCAGAACCAGAGGCAAATCCCTGGCCCTTCAGCACATTTTTAAAGATCCAGACATTTGATTTACATGTCAATGTCCACCTGGACCAAGGGCTATCTCTTTGTTACTGCCTTCCCTAGTATCTTGCCAATTTCCAGTTCATCAAGGGTTCAGCACACACTCAGTGCACTCCTTCTCCCCTCATAGATAGATGTGCTTTCTTTCCTATCTGTCAGTTTGCCTGGCACATGCAATTCTATATGGTGGATAAGAACTTCTGCTTCAGAATGAAATCCAAGCCCATCAGTGGTATCCTAGCTCTGTAGACTTAGGTTACTCCACCTCTTTATCCTTCAGTTTCCCTAGATCTGAAAAAGTAGGATAATAAGAGTTTCCTATGAGATTATTGTGAGCATTAAAGAAGAAATAAACATGCTCATATAGAATTCAATTTGTATCAGTTGCTGGTATAATTATATACCCCCCCATAAGGTTTGTGTCTTTCTGTTATCCAGGGTAGCTAGGGAAAAATACTTGTTTTTCAGTTTATTGTTGTGTTATATGGGGGGGGGGACAGGAAGAGAGTGATTTATTGTTCCAAGGAAGATTCTATTCATATTACAATTCCATTGGACTTCACCTGAGATATGAGGTTGGTCTTTCAAGTGTCAAATTAGATATGTAGCCCTCCAAATAAGCATTACCCTGGCTAGCATTAAAGAAGCTTTATTTCAGTAACATATATGTCCCTTTGCCACATTTAGATGCTGAATTCCAGCATCTGAAAACTGAAAGTGGAAATATGGACTAAAATGTGTAATAGAAAGTGGGAAATGGGAAGAAGGGAGGGGGGAGGGAGAAAGGAAGAACAAGAAAAGTGAAAATAGAAGGAATAAATGGAAACAAAGCTTTTGTACACAGGGAGGAGAGAGGAATTGAGGGGATGGGCAAAGGGAAAAAAAGGCAGGATACACCATGTACAGGTGCAAATGCCCTATGGTGGGTGTTATCATTATGTATGCTTAAATTGTACCAATAAATGTTGTGCTATTTAAAAAATGAGACAAATTATTTATGGGCTCATGTAGAAAGATTTTCAAAATAACATAAAAGCAAAGCAAGGTAAAAAAACTATGTCACATATGCTGTAATTTGGGTTTTTTTTTTAAAGGATAGATATTTCCTTACATATCTATAGAATCTCCCTAAAAATATGCAAAAAACTGGTAATACTAGCTGTGATTGGGGAAAAAAATCTCTGGGAGACAAATAAGGACACGTGTCTTTTTTACTGTAAACCATCAGGCAGGGATTTAGCTCATTGGTTCTGCCCCTGCCTCACCCAAGTTTGATCCCTGGTGCCATAAATAAATAAATGTAAACCATCATCTTGAACCATCTGTTATTTGTTTTAAAGTAGCCTTCTCCATATGCAGCTGCGCTGAAAGTTAGAAAGTAGGAAGCCTGGGAAAGTCCTGAGGAGCAGTGATTTTTGTCATATATGGATGTAATAAAAGACTGGTACCTTAGTCTGTTAATGCTGCCATAAAAAGTCCCACAGATTGGATAAATTAATAAGAACACAAGTTTCTCTCTGACCATTCTGGAAGGTGGGAAATGAAAGATCAAGGTGCTAGTAGGTTTGTTGTCTGGTGAAGGTCAGGTCTCTTCTTTTTTGTTTTGTTTTGTTTTTTGTTTTTTTGAGACAGGGTCTCACTATGTAGTTGAGACTGACCTGGACCTCACTATGTAGCCCAGGCTGGTCTTGAACTCACGGCGATCCTCCTGCCTCAGCCTCCCGAGTGCTGGGATTACAGGCATGCATCACCACGCCTGGCTCAGATCTCTTCTTTTAAATGGCACTTTTTAATTTTTTTTTATTTTTATTGAGTTTATTGGTGCAATCTAGGTATACAATACAATTACATTCATCATTGGGATTCTGTACCTTTACATAATAGGTCTTGATTCTCATTTTTTCCCCTTGTACCTGCCCTCCCTTCACCCCCTCCTCCCTTCCCCATTTACAAATACTTTGTTTCCATTTTTTCAGTTTCTCATATTTTTTTCCTCTCCCTTATTCCCTCCCCCACCCTTCCCACTTTCCCTACACCTTTAGCCCTTTACTTCCTATTTCACATTATTAATTATCTCATTAGGATCCTGTGTACTATTATAGTTTTTCACACCAAAGAAACTATTCAGTATTTCAGTTAAAGAAATCTCTGTATGAACATTAAAAATAGGGAATCCTAAAATAAAACTAAAAAGGAAAGTAAAAGAGAAAAGGCAATGATGTAACAT
>NW_022900913.1:40731753-40735000 GCF_012274545.1 Fukomys damarensis
TTCATGGCTTCTATCATGGTCCTGAGCTCATCTATTTTTTTGTCAGTTTCTGCTCTAGAGTCTCGAATCACGACTTCCATTTTGCTCACTATCTCTATGGTTATCTGGGAAATTATTTCTGTTTTGAATTTTTCCAGAGCCTGATTGATCTGTTTTGTTACTTCCTGTGCTTTGAGTTCAGGGTGTCCTGGTGGTTCACTATCTGCCTTTTCATCCTCATTTGCCCTACTGTTTGCCATTGGTGAACTGGAAGTCTGTCCTTGTGTCTTGCTTAAGTGTTTTCTCATTTTAATTTTTGTTGTCCGACTGTCCTTGGTTTAATCTCTGGATTATCACCCAAATCTTCCTCATATAGTTGCGCCCTACCTTCTGTGTCTCTAACGACCCACAGAAATTCTCATCTTCATAACATCAGAGAAAACAGCTCATCAAATCAACGGCAATGCTTTACCCCAACTGATACAATCAGCAACACATTAAGATCAAACACAACTTGGACACTGAGCACCTGTGGCAGTCACTAGTCTATCACCTTTAAATCATTTGAATTCAAATGAAATCAAGAAGCAGTCCAGAACATGTCTGCAGTGAACAAAATTTCAATATAGTGAATTTACCATTTAATGGCTCCGACTGAGCGAGGATGCAAGACCCCTAAATGCACTTTGAATGGAGGGGAAGAGGAGGTATTTTTGAGAAAATGGGGGGACTTTGGGTGTTGGGAGCAGGCACACTGGTGGGAAGAGGGGGGCGGTATCTGGGCTGCTGCTGAAGAGTTCAAGGTGTGCATGTATGAGGGAAGAAGCGGGGAGAGAAGGGTGCCTCGGAGATGATGTTTTCTCAGCCTGCCAGCCTTCTTCCTGGGGGACCATAAACACCCCAATTTCTTAGCTGCTAGAAAAAGAGGAAAACCTTAGCAGTGTCTCATGATGTTACTCAATTCTAAGAAGTTGTTCAACAAGAGCTAGAATGATTTATGAAGAAATTAGAAAAAATATAACACCCTCACATGAATTTGAGCACACTAAAAAATATCTTGATGGGTTTTGGATGCTATTTTATAGACTTTTGCAAGAAAAGGGACCTTCTATGGAATGGGGGAAAATCCAGAGACCTCCAGAAGATTTGATTCAACTGCATGAGATGATAAAGGCCAGGGTCTTGCCTCATAGTATGTCTTCTATATTGAATGAGCTAGTTAGTGGTGGTCAGACTCAATCAATGTTTTGGGAACCAGCATAGGCTGCAAAAGCCCTAAAAATACAATTGATATGAAAATTGAGAATACCTTTTTGGCTCTGACTGATTAGCAAATTGAACATTACAATATAGATGTTCCTCTTGTTTTAATGAACTCTTTTAACATAGAGGATACCAAAATATTACTATAGAAGTATAATCATTTTGTGAAAATCTACACTTTCAATAAGATCCAGGCATCTATGGATCAATAAAGAATCTTTACTTCTTATAGCAAAGAAGGTATCTTACTCAGGGGAAAATACAGAAGTGTGGTACCCTCTCGGTCATAGTGATACCTACACTAGTTTCTACAATGCTGGTTTGCTCAACACCTTTATAGAAGTCAAAGAATCTTCTCCCACCAGGAGCCGCCATCACTCCAGTGCAAGGAGGGCTGCCTGGACCCTGATTCACTGTGGGAAGGATAGCCACGCCTTCCCCCACCGGGAGCCACCATCACTCCAGCACCAGGAAGGTAGCAGCGCGGGCACCCCTGAACCCCCACAACTCCCCTAACCACCTGCCTCGCCGCATACACTCTCAAACCTCCTGATTGAGCCAGTCTTTGGACCCACTCTGCAGAGGCAGAGCCGGTAGTACAGGGTATTTTTCTGCATTCCCAATGTTGAACATCTTTAAAGAAAGGGCGTGGGAAACCTGTAGTAGAACAGTGTGGAGCTCAACCGTTCAGAAGGTTGGGGAACTCAATCTGGGCCTTGCAGCCCAAGGTCAGTCTGCGTCATGGGGTTCAGCCATCAGCTAACTGAGATCAGGGGTCTTGAATCCTAGCTCTGTCTGAGCCCCCATCCTAAATGGTAAATATACTACATTGAAAAGTTTGTTCACTGCAGACATGTTTTGGACTGCTTCTTGATTTCAATTTAAATCAAATGGCTTAAGGGTAATAGACTACTGACTACCACAGGTGGTCAGTGTCCAAGTTGTGCTTGATCATATTGTGTTGCTGATTGTATCAGTTGGGATAAAGGATTGTGGTTGATTTGATGAGTTGTTTTCTCTGATGTTATGAAGATGAGAATGTCTGTGGGTCGTTAGAGACACAGAAGGTAGGGCGCAACTATATGAGGAAGATTTGGGTGATAATCCAGAGATTAAACCAAGGACAGTCCGACAACAAAAATTAAAATGAGAAAACACTTAAGCAAGACACAAGGACAGACAAATGAGGATGAAAAGGCAGATAGTGAACCACCAGGACACCCTGAACTCAAAGCACAGGAAGTAACAAAACAGATCAATCAGGCTCTAGAAAAATTCAAAACAGAAATAATTTCCCAGATAACCATAGAGATGGTGAGCAAAATGAAAGTCGTGATTCAAGACTCTAGAACAGAAACTGACAAAAAAATAGATGAGCTCAGGACCATGATAGAAGCCATGAAGGCCCAGCATAAGAAAGAAATGGGAACAATAAATGCCCAACATAGGAAAGTAATGGAATCCATAAAACAGATTCAAACAGATACGCAGGAGATTAAACACTCCAATGAAAGTGTACGCAACAGAATAAAAGAATGCGAAGACAGGCTCTCACATATAGAAGATAAGATTGCAGTCAGTGACCATGAAAAGAGAGGTCTCTTAAAAACAGTAGGGGATCATGAGAAGTAGATCCAGCAACTCCTAGATGACGCAAAGAAGAATAACATAAGACTGATAGGAATCCATGAAGTAGCAGGAGAAAATACAAATGACTTAAAAAAGCTGTTCACAGAATTAATGACAGAAAACTTCCCAAACAGAGGAGAAGAATTTGACATTCAGATAAGTGAGGCATATAGGACCCCAATCTAGCCATAATAAAAAAAAAATCTACACCTAGACATATAATAATCAAGATCTCAGAAACCCAACAGAAGAACAAAATACTACTAGCAGTAGGAGAAAAGAAACAAATCACATGCAAAGGAAAGCCCATCAGAATCAAAGCAGACTTTTCAACACAAACCCATAGGGCAAGGAGAGCTCGGAGTGAGACAAAATT
>NW_022900913.1:40735158-40762619 GCF_012274545.1 Fukomys damarensis
CAACACCATGAGGCCCAACAGAGCAAATCAAATAGGCAAGGCAAGAAACTAAAAGGAGAAGGCGAAAAAGTAAAGAGTCAACAAAAGGCCAATAACAGGACAATAATGTCAGTACATATCAGTTATAACCATCAATGTCAATGGCCTCAACTCACCAATCAAGAGAAATAGACTGGCAGAATGTAATAAGAAGCAAAATCCAACAATATGTTGTATACAAGAAATACACCTAGTGCAAAAAGAAGCCCATAGACTGAAAGGATGGAAAACAATTCTCCATGTGACAGGAGCCCAGAAGAAAAGCAGGTGAAGCAATCTTATTTGCAGACAAAGTAAATTTCAAACCAAAACTGATTCTAGTATTATAGATGTAGGACAGTACTGTATCATACCTCTGTGAATGTAAAATATCTTGTACCTGCTTTATGATATGTAGTAGTGACCGTGCTTTATCAGAGCTATTTTTAATAGTTACTCTAGAATGTTCTCTCTCCAGATGATGATTAAAATGCTAATAAAAAAATAGTGCCAGGTACCACAACAGCAGCAGAACTTTGACTACAGGAGCAGGAAGCAACTTAAATATGTCCAGGGACCATTTTCATCTTCAGAATTAAGGATGATTTTAATTTTACATCATTGACTTCTCTTTTACTTTCCTTTTTAGTTTTATTTTAGGATTCCCTATTTTTAATGTTCATACAGAGATTTCTTTAACTGAAATACTGAATAGTTTCTCTGGTGTGAAAAACTATAATAGTACACAGGATCCTAATGAGATAATTAATAATGTGAAATAGGAAGTAAAGGGCTAAAGGTGTAGGGAAAGTGGGAAGTGTGGGGGAAAGGTAATAAGGGAGAGGAAAAAAATATGAGAAAATGAGAAAATGAAATAAAGTGTTTGTAAATTGTGAGGTGAGGAGGGGGTGAAGGGAGGGCAGGGACAAGGGGAAAAATGAGAATCAAGACCTATCATGTAAAGGTACAGGATTCAATTTTTTTAAAAAGTCAAAGAATATATTTTTGTGTCTCACACAGATAAACTGGGTACCAGAGTAGATCTTGATATTCTCAACCTAATGAACCTACCCAATGGAAAACGTGAATTTGTCATGGAAATCATGAACAAAGCACAGTTGTAAAGTGTGGGACACTCATTCAGTATAAAGGCAAACAAGAAGCGGGGCGTGGTGGCACACGCCTGTAATCCCAGCACTTGGGAGGCTGAGGCAGGAGGATCGCTGGGAGTTCGAGACCAGCCTGGGCTACATAGTGAGTTCCAGGTCAGACTCAACTACATAGTGAGAAGCTGTTTCAAAAAACAAACAAACAAACAAACAAAGGCAAACAAGAGTGGTGGAAATCACCCAAGTGCCAAAAGCACATGTTGATGTGTTCAAGTCTGTATCAAAATTTAAAACATTTAATACAAACAACCTATAGATTTATCTTGAAGTTGTTAAAAGACAGCAGGAATAGAATGCCTCTGACATAGAAATCACTGTGTATCCAAAGATGTAGGATGGAGGCCTTGAATGTCATTCAGTTAGAAACCATAGTAGGGGCTGTGATTAAAGTTTTGAGAATTCCGTAGGTAATAAGTTCATGGGAGGATGGCATGGCAAACGAGAGGGTAAGGTGTTATTTAACCTCTGAGTGCCTGATGATTGTAACTCTCAGGGCTTGCACTGAGTGATCTGTGCGGCTCCACAGTGAGGAAACCCCAACCCATGGAGTCTGAGTGGGCCCCAGCCTGTGTCCTTGGAGGTTGTGCAGCCTAACAGTGACTCCCTTCCCATAACAGGAGGCTGGCAGGGCCCGGGATGACAGTTATCATAGCCAAGACCTCGTTGTAGGTTTCCAAGAGGGATATGGCCAGGTGGGCATCTGAGTAGCCTCCCTCTTGGGGGGGTCTCACCCTTTGTCCATTGTGGTTTCGTTCAAGGGCACACAACATACATGTAGGAAGTCAGGATGGGGTTCAGTCAGTCGAAACATGCAGTCCTGGAATGTATGCTAGAAATTTTTAAAAGGGCTTTAATGGAGATTGTGGGATCAAGATGAAACTGTCCAAACTAAGAACCTTCTGTGAAAAAACTGGCCTAAACTTAATCCCAGCTGGCTTTCAGAGGGGACCTTTAATGTCAAAACTTGTTTGCCAGCTCTGGAATGTCATCATGGGATGCTCTGGCCATCCTGATCAATTAGATGGGTAGATTTACTTCTTTGTGCCTCAGTTTCTTCATTTATAAAATGGGGTTAATGCAGTACCTACCTTAAGAGTTGCTGGATAAATAAATGAGTTCATATACAAAACATATGAGGTACTAAAGCTTGCACAGACTAAATGACTAATCAATATTAGTTCTATTGGCAGGATTCCAGCTCTCCATTGCCTCTATGTATTCTGAGTGAAATTTATCCAGCAACCATCTACCTTTCTGCTGATACTCCTCCATGAAAGGCACTAGGTAGATTCCAAACTAGTCACATTTGACTTTATTCTCAATTCCCTTGCCACTCTGCAAGGAGAAACCTAACATTTAGAATTGCTACTATTACTTTTTACTTCCATCTGCAATAAGGTTAAAGTTTTTATTTTTATTCATTTAACAATCGGCATACCTATTATGAGTGTCAAGTGATTTCTATTCTAATCTTTTGTCCTTCAGGTATGCTTTCTACAATTGATCTAGAAAGGACAATATTTGAAGTTAATTAGCAATCTGTTGATAGAAAATGAAAAGAAGATCCCTCTAAGTTATTACAATAGTCTCAAAAGATAGGAGAGAAAATAAGACTGCTATAGTTTGGACCTAAAATGTCTCCCCACAGACTGGGGCTTTTGGAAAATGAATGGATCATGAGGACTAAATCAGTGGATCAATCCATTGGTCAATTCATAATTGAACAGTATTATCAAGAAGTGATGGAAACTTAGGGAGCTAAAGGGAGTGGCTCATGGGGGTGTGACCTTCTGGGAATATATCTTGTCCCTGGCTCTTTCCTTCTGAATCCTTCCCTCTTTTTCACTGCTTCTCGGTTGCCATATAGAGAGAAGCTTCCCTCTGCCACACCCTTCTGCCATGTTTCTGCTTTACCACCGGACTAAAAGTGACGGAGCCAGCTAACCTTGGACTGAAGTTCATAAAACTAAGCCCAAGTAAATTTTTCCTTCTTTAAGTTACTTATCTCAGATATTTCTTCACAGTGATGGAAAACTGACGTAAGAGACCACTAAAAAATATCTAAAGCTGGACATAGTGGCACATACAGCTACTTGGGAACCTGGGGCACAAAGATTGAGTTTGAGGTCAGCTTGAGTGACTTACTGAGACTCTGTCAAAGAAAAAAAGGAAGAAAGGTAAAAGAAAGAAGGAAAGATACAAGGATAGGAAGGAAAAACGCCCTATGTATGCATTAACTCTCTCAAGATTACCAAATTTACCAGTTCGATTGTGGTTGCAAAAGGGGTTCATAAGTAGTGGTTTCAAAGCTTTGGACTGAGAAAAATGGTGCAAGCTATCCAGCCCAAGGTTCAAAGCATTAATCACTCTTGCCTATCTCCCAGCACTACACATATATGTTTTCTGAATGTTACTAGAATAGGTGGCATCTATTAATACTGCATTTAGTTTCTGACTTTGAGTATCAAATATTTTTTTTCAAATGTTAAATAATTGACTTAAGAGGTTTTTCTTTCTCATGGAAATTTAGTCATTATTGTTTTGTTATTGTTGTTTTGTTTTGTTTGGTACTGGGGATCGAACTCAGGACCTTGTGCTTGTAAGGCAGGCACAGTGCTACTGAGCTAAATCCCCAGCCCAGTCATTATTGTTTCTGGAGCTCATTTTCACTTCTGAGTCAAAACAGTTTCCCAGTGTCAGGGGCTGACAGAGGATGACACTGCACAGGGAACCACACACCAAGACTTACAGATACCACAGAGACAGGCCTTTCCCTTAAGCCACATAATGATATGCAAAAAAATGGATGATACCAAAGTATTTATTGTAAATGTAGTGACAAATATGCTGAGAGTAATCATTAAAAAGGAACTAGAAAATTACACATGTTGAAAGTATGTGCTTCTTTCCTGTCACCTTTAGGTTATGGCTAGTACTAACATTTTAGGTAAAACACTTAATAGTATGGTCCATTTTCACGATTGTATTTTCATCTTAATTTTAAATTTCAGTATCAATTATTCTCTGTCTTTATCAGTTCTGTAATGATCTGTAGAATCTTGTCATCTGAGTGAAAGAAAAAAAAAAAAACCATAAATGAATACAACACTGATTCTTCCCCCTGCCCCTTTTGGTATCAGGGATGGAACTCAGGACCTTGTGCTTGCAAGGCAGGTGCCACTGAGCTAAATCCCAGGCCCTATTTTCTAATGTACACACATCAAAAACTTCATTAATGAAATACTTCATTAAAAGATTTTCTTAAAGTCTTAATACCAGCAATATTCACTATAATACTAGAGATACCTATAAAATATTATTTTTCACCTAAAATATTATGTTAATTATTGTTATGCCCATTTTAACAGTGTTAGCATTCTGAGAAAAAGTCAGCAGTTGAGTATGTACAGGCTAAGGCCCAAAAAAGGTTATATGATATAAACTGTTACTTCTTTATGAGGAATACTTTCTTTAATAATTCCATTAAGACAAGACGTTTCCCAACTTTTTCACCTGGCTGACATAATGAAGGCTCTCTTAAGTCTTGCACATTCTTCAGAGTACGGCAGAATTTCCAAAGAATGGGCAAGGAACAACTGTTATCAGTTTTTACATGTTCAATCCAAAGAGAGCAAAACATTCTAACAGGGAAGTGCTATTGGAGAGGTGTCAATGGGGACGTGAGAGGCCTCTCTACACAACAAAGGGATCAAACACCAATTGATCAGACAAACACAGAAGCAAGGTGGTATTATTTGCCAAGATGGTATCCTTAACAGTTGTTTCTACCTCTAAACAGCTGCTCTGAAACAGTCACTTCCTGAAAAATCTCTTAACCACTTTTTCAAAAAGTTGTAATTATCAGGGCTACAAGACTGAACTACTACATTTATACTGGTTTCAATGCTACTGGTTTGCAATGGGCATTCTGACAACAGGGCCTGTAGTTGTCAATCCGTTTAAAAAAAGAAAAAAAGGAAAGGGGAAAGAGATCATTTGTTCGAAGTGGAACAATGGCATTTCTAGAAAGAATCATAAGTTTTAATCTGAGGAAGATACCGTAAGAAAGCATAAGAGCAACTACAGTTACTTTTCAAAATTTTGAGAGTCAATCACAATTTTTCTTATGGTAAGCCCAGAAACAGAGGACACTAATGGATTTTATCTTCCTTTCCAAGCCCAAAACAACTGCTTTTTCTTTTATAGCAAACAGAAACACTAAAATTATTTTAAAATTTATTTAAAAGTTAATTTATTCATTTAAAAGATGAGGTTCAACCTGTCCTTTATATACTGCAATTCTAATGCACAAAATTCCTTAAGAAGCCCATAAGCCTTAATGTTTAGATTATATTGAAATCTGATCTAAGTTTCTAGTGGTCCAAGAAAATTAATGTAGTTCAATGTATATGCATTCAAAAATTAGTTATACAAATGGACACAGAGTGTGAGTCTTTAGGGTAGGAGCACTTATAAGCAGCTTCCCAATCTGCCTGGGTGTGAGAATTAACTGGGGATACTTTCTCAAATATAATCACAATGAACCCTCTGATCAAGTGTTAAAACGATTAAAAGCAGAAAAGCCAAACTGAAGTGCTTCATGATGTGATGCAATGGGGAGAATATAGCACCAATCAGAAAATATTTTCCTAAAACTTGATTCTAATCAAGCCTGTAGGTACAAGTGACTATAGTAGTAGCTTACAGGAAATTTGGGAAATAAAGAATTTGTTCAATCAAAGCCTAAGGATGCAACCAACCAAATTCTAAATGTGGGACATTCTATCAGAAAAAGAAACCACTCAAAAATAATAAACATTTAAAAAGGGGGAGGGTAGTAGAAAGTGTCACAGAATAAAAAGCTAAGAATAATCATAATAATAATATGACCATAGGCTTCACCTAAAGAGAAAATTAGTATGTCTGGGACAGTGCTTTGGGTCTTATTTTTTCAACTGTTAGAATGATTTTGATGATTTGGCAAGTTGGAGAAACACTGTCCCAGGTTAACTGGAAACTCAGGTGTCTATTTCAGATTGCTGTTGAACAATAATGTATTTATTTTACACAGATAATAATTTTGGATAAATCAGAAAAGCAGTATGGAAAAAACACACTGTAATAAACCTCAGAAAGTTGCCAATTTTTTAAAAAAATTACCAAAACTGTAATGTAGTTTAGTAGGATGGTAATAATTAGCAAAGTTCATGCTCAAAGTTATTATCCCCTTCTGTGGAATAGCCAGGAGTTTAGAAGCAAAACAGAAGAGAAAGTAGTAAACTAAAATAATCATAAGAGAATACTTTAGTTGTAAATACTGTAATTACACATCTGAGATTGATGGAATTTAGCATAAAATATTTTATTAAAATTTTTGGCCCCTTTTATCTGCCTGCCTACTGGTATTGAACTTGAGATCCTCCTGATTCAGCCTCCCAAGTAGCTAGGATTACAGGTGTGTACCACTATACCTTGCAAAATAATTTTTAATCACAAATAATTTGAGTTTAATGTGCTACTGTACATTTAATGTTAAGAACTTCTGAAATTAATCTTAAAAACTCAGGTTTTCTAGGCATTAATGCATATATGTATATATATATATGTGTGTGTATGTATACACACAAAGTACACATATACACATATACTCTCTTTCACCTGTATTACACAGTTAAATACTTACTTTCAAGGGACATCTTTGGATTTTCAAGCTTTTGTCTTAAAACAGAGTCAATGAGAACTCTTAGCTGCTTGAAAATGACAGCTATCTTTACAGGGGCCTATTGAGAGGAGTCAACAAAATGGACAAAGTTAATTCACGTATTATGAATGTATTTAAATAAATCAAGGAAAGCATGTATCTTACATCTTACCCCCTTAGTTAATCTTGATTTTTAACATACAGCACAATGGGGTAAAATATAGGCAAATTATTCCTGGAAGCTAAGCTGTACAAATCTCTTAATTTCCTTTCAAAATTTTCTATCTCCAGAAAAAAGCAACTATTGTTCCAATAACTTTACTCTTACATAAACTCCGTTAGTCATGACTGAAGTTTTGGGGAAGGAAATTTTTTAACAGCCCTATTGAAGTATAACTTACAAACCATAAATGTACGCTTATTGCTAAGGGTCTCCTTTTGATTTTTGTTTTTTTGAGACAGGGTCTTGCTTTGTAGTGCAGGCTGGTCTTAAACTCACTATGTAGCCCAGGCTGGTCTTGAAACTCACAGCTATCCTCCTGCCTCCGCTTCCTAAGTGCTGGGGTTAAAGGTATGTGCCAACACACCCAGCTTATGGGCCTTAATTTCAATAATTTTTAGTAGATGTATAGAGTTGTACAAGCATTACCAACCCAGTTAGAATAGCTCCACCAATCCAGCTTCTCTGCATGAACCATCTACTGTCAACTTTTTAAAGTTGCATGGAAAATTCACCTCTCCAGCCCTAGGCACATAGCTATCAAGGTATAGCATAACAGAATGCATTTATATTTGCTTAATTTAAACTAATCAATATTGATAGGGTTACAGAGAAATATCACCAGAAATAAACAGCTTGGTGTAATTTATCCAAAGAATCTGGCAGCATGTATTAAAGACTATGAATCTGGTCTTGTATGGGTGGCCAGATGTAGTAGAATAAGCACGTATTTGGGGACTGATAAAATCCTAGGCTTAAATTTTACTCTGCTAGTAAACAACCAGTGTAATTTAGGAAAGTTGTTTAATTTTTTACTGTGCTTGAGTGACTCTTATAGAAAGAAATTTGTAAAAATCATCTAACAAAGTTGTTAGGATATTATGTTGGATAATGCACAGAAAATTAGTATCAATGTACCTAATACATGGCAAATTATAACTGTTACTGATAATATATTTTGATTTTTAAATTTAACATTTAAAACCATAAAGACAAGATAAAAATGTCTTCTACTTTAAGTTATTATAGGAAGAGAGTATACCAACGTCCAATTTAAAAAACTAATGGTATTAGAAGCTGAAAATTTGTACGTAACCAGTAAAACCAGTTGTACCTGAAAATAGATCCAGCCATCAACGGAAAGAAGACGTTCTCGGTGCTGAACTTCTATATCACCACCAAAGAGTAAAACTGGAAAAGGAGTTATTAGAGTTGTTTCCCTCAAATACACTCTGCCATATCTTATCTACATAAAGAAAAAAAAAAAAGAAAAAACTTCAAAGTCTAAGAACATATATGCTTTGCCTATAAATGTATCTAGTTATAAGCAATTTCATAATGCTAATGATATTAAATAACTATGATAAAACAAAGTTATTAAGTTTCAAGTTTCTGGTTTCTACATCAATGGTCAGCTAGTGAGTAATTTTCCATGTTTCACATTTAAGTTTGATAATGTTGGGAGCTTTCAATCCAGTGCTTGAAATTGTAGATCCTGGTTATTTTAAGAAATATAATGGAAGAATTTTTTAATAAAGGGAAGAGAAATATATTGTATTTTGATTGATGTATTCTCTTCTCATACTGCCTTAAAAATGGGTCAATATGAGATAAGTAACAAAATACCCAAAATATGAAGCATAGAATATGCCATGTTTTTTCTGGTGGGGGGGGTACCGAGGATCAAACTTGGGCCCTTGTGCTTCTGAGGCAGGCACCGGAACCACTGAGCTAAATCCCCGGCCCTTTGCTATCTTTTGCCATAAGTTCAAGAAAATGGAGTAGAAATACAGCTATAATTTAAAAAGTTGATTGTTTTAACTGTAGTCAATATTTGCTATTAAATTATCTTTGGTGATACTGTGACTCAAACTATTGCCAAATCACCCATAGTTCTCTGCATCCAACATGTCTCTTATCTGCAAATGGAACATACAACATATCTTTTTCCCTTCTGAGATAATACCTTTTAGTGAAATACTCAGGAAATTAATGTATTATTATTAACCAACATCTATTTACTGTGATTATCTTTATTTCAAGTAGAAAAAGTGATCATCAGAGCAGAAAGCTTACTAATTTTCTTTAGTAAATCTACATGCTTCTGGATTTCACATATAAACAAATATGATCAGTGCAATTTGAGAACTAAATAGAATACCCATTGGGGCTTCCCAACTTGTTATGAATGACTTCTAGACTAAGGTCCTGAAATTAAGAATGAATACTTTACCTTCTCCTGATATAAAAGCCATCCAGAAGTTTGTAAATCACGATTTACTGAGGATGGATGTACTTGTGCCTTGCCTTGGGCTGTCTCCACAATGCAAGCCAATTTTTCTGTAATATCCACTGACTTCATATAGATTATTTTCCCCACGTTGTCATACAGTCCTGCAGCCAATACAGCTTTAAGAAGGGCAATTTCTTGGAAAGAGAGTGTCTGTGAGGCTCTGTTTCCTTCCCAGCTGGTAGATGTTATAGAAGATGAAAATCCTGCTGCTTTAACCAACTTTATTAATTCCTGCTTTACATCCTAGATTGGTTTTTGTTGAAAAGACATAATCATAATTAATTAAAATCCAGAAACTTCCAAAAACATTATAATTTACATTACTGTTTCCTATAAGAAAGAGAGAAGGATGTTATTTAGTTGATTGTGGCCCTCCAATTAAGCTACAGCAGACAAAAAAACAAACAAAAAAACACACTGGAAGAGTGAGCTCTTCTCACTACCGTAAGACTTTAGATGTCATAGAACACAAGAATATCTATGAGAACAATAACAATGTCTGACTGAATGCCTTGGCTCTCAGTATTATTCTTTTTTGAATTTATTTCTTATTAATGTAGTTTTAAAGACTCTTTTTCTGACAGTATTATGTAATTTTTAGCGTGGGTAGATGGGAGTGTCACCTGTATGTTACTGTACAGCTGACATGTATTTTTTGTCTAGTTTATTACCGTAGTAGTTTCATGCTATGTATGTACCATAACCAATCTATTGCCTATGAGAAACATGTAAGATAATGTATTTACAGCCATTGTTACAAGTTTAAAATGTATTTTTCTCTTGTTTTATATGTATGTTATATAACATTAAAAAAAATCTTTTGATTGAGAAAAGGATACAAAATGCAAAATCCACAAATAACTGAAAATTGCCAATTGTTTTGTAGTACTTTTTTATACTGGGTGTCTTGTCTTTTTTGGCCTTTCAGTTAGCTAATGAATGAATACATTAGACACTTTTGGGTTTTAGATGGGATTTTACATAGCTTGCATTTGAATTCTTTGGTTCTTTGCTGTTTCTATTAACCCATAGCATTATTTTACTTTATTTTTTGTAGTACCGGGGATCAAACACGGGTCCTTGTGCTTGTGAGGCAGGCCACCGAACTGCTGAGCTAAATCCCCGGCTATAGCGTTATTTTAATAAAGGTTGTAATATCAACCTGCAAAAAAAAATATGTCTGAAAACATTTTCATCCACCATTTTTACTTCAGTAGTGCTCACCCCTACCCACTGGACACTCAATGATAATCACATAGAGAACAGCACTGGGAAAGAATTACAAAGGAATCTAGACTGTAGGTGGCTTCTTTATTTGTCTCTGGGAATCTCACCTTAATTTCATTAGGAACTATAAAAAAGTTTATGGAAATTTCATTTAATCTAAAATTGTGGGCAAAAATATTTTTCTACCTTTAATATTGCCAATCAGCTAAACTACTATAAGAAGGACAAACATTCAAAAGTCCACAAGATACAAGTGATTAAAAGGTGATGTTTACATTTAGGATATTCTTTAAGCTTTTGGTTTGAGGCTTAGCAGAGGCTCTGATTCCAGGGGAAGTAAGACCAAACTCATAGCTGCTATAACACCACAGAGTTGGCAAATAAATCTAAAACTTTGTAGGTCAGGAAAGGTGAAGAAAAAGCTCAGAGCAAGAAGCAGGTGAAGGCAATATGGAGGTTTTAGGAAAGACAAGACAAAAGAGAAAGGGCTAAATTGGAGAAATGGTCTGGACACCTTTGGTGACCAGAATCCCAACTAACTGGGATTTTTACATATTGAATCTTAGTTACTTGGCCTAGCAGTACATTACCAGAATGTAGAAAACTCCATAGGACCTCATTTCTAAATATACCTCGTTTAAAAAAAAAAAACCTAATTAAGAAAAAAAAAATGAATGGAGTAACTACAGAGACTTAGGGACATATCAACCAAATTTAATGTGTGAACCTTGTTAGCTCATGATTTGAACTGCCTACAAAACATTTATGAGCTCATTGGGATATTTAAACATTGTATATTTGATATTAAGGAATCTTTTAAAAGCTGTGATAACGTTAAAGGAAAAAGAAGAGTCCTATAATTTAGAGATAACACAATGATCTGATACCTTGGACTTGCATAAAAAAAATCCAGAGAACAGAAAACAAGATTGACTATATGTTGATAGTTATAGAAGTAGTAAATTATAGTAGTCTACTTTTTAGTATGTTTGAAATTTTCCATATTTAAAGTAAAATAACAATTTTCAGAGTTGAGAAGAACATAAATTAATCTCCTTTGACATTTTTCCCTAAATGTGGAACTATACTTAAAGAGATTAACTATCTTGATTTTCAAGGTAGTGGTATTTCTATAAAAATCATGCTGCCTTTTTTGGTCATTTGCTGAATATGTAATGATTGTTAAGTACTGTTTTATTTATTTTTTTGTTTTGTTTTGTTTCGTTTTTGGTACCGGGAATTGAACTCGGGTCCC
The DNA here is from genome assembly GCF_012274545.1 of Fukomys damarensis. Lineage (NCBI taxonomy): Eukaryota > Metazoa > Chordata > Mammalia > Rodentia > Bathyergidae > Fukomys > Fukomys damarensis. Next base: position 40,747,042 of record NW_022900913.1, read on the forward strand.
TGCGCTTGCAAGGCAGGCCACCGAACCACTGAGCTAAATCCCTGGCCCTTAAGTACTGTTTTAAATCACTGTGTAACATATACAGGTTACTTGTTAGAAGAAACAAAAATTAAAAGCTTATTAATTCAACAATTGTTTAAATATGTCAAGCATTATCTATTCTAGGTATTCTTTTTTCTAAAATAAATCTATTACAGTTATCCATCTAGAACTAGAAAGGTACACTGATTTACCTCCAGAGTTAACAGGGATGTTCTATTAAGAAAGTTCCTCCGACAGTATGTGATTTCAGAACGATAGCCTCCTTCTTGCCGTGCTTTCTTCCATCTAGACAAAATGTTAATAAATGAATAAAGTTCACCATATTTTCTTCCCAAGCTCTTTTTTTTTTTTCAGAGATGATAACCAAAGAAAAATTTAAATTATAATTATTTAAAGAGAAGGGTCTTGCTTGCTACAACAGCTATATTATACAAGCATTTTAACTGCAATAATTTTTGTTTATGAATAACAATTTAAACTACTTTAACTACTAGAAATACATGCATTATCAGTATATAGTTCCTATGGAGCACATAACTATGAATCTTTAACATACACCTTGAGAGATGAAAAAATAAATCTTAAATGTATCATTTTAATGACAAAGATAATTTTTTAAAAGTAAATAACCCAAGGTTAATGGCTTATTGATAACACCCAGATTCTTTACCCTAGATATGCATTGTAGATTGTAAGGTGGTCTGAATCTGCTATAGCCAAAGCTGATTTTGCAAGATCCGCTTCATCTTTTCGACCAATTGGTGTGATAAAAGGAGACTTCTCTGTCATAACTGCTGCCAGTGTTGCCTATCCATAAATAAACAAATAAATTTTCATTAGAAGTATACACTGAAAAGCCGGGCATGCTGGTATATGTCTATAATCCTAGCACTTGGGGGGGAGGAGAGAGGCAGAAGGATTGTGATACGTTTGAGGACATTCTGGACTACACAGTGAGTTCAAGGCCAGCCTGAACTACATAGAAACCTACTCAAAAAAAAACAAAAAAAACAAAAAAAGATAAATAATTAAAAAAATAAAAGTACATATTGACAGTTGATTTGTAAAATAAAGCAATGACCATAATTTAAGTTGCCCATATTTACCATAGCTAACATATTTTTAAGTAGTTACTTTAATTTTGTCTTATGCTCTATAATAACGTGTTATTTATTTTTATAGCATCTCTGTGAGGCAAAGAAGTAATGGCACCAGAATCAGGAAAAAAAAAAGTAAAACAAACTGAAAATGACTATACATGATTTATAGTCTGTCCTGTAGATAGACACAATCTCAGAATCCCAGCTCAGTTATCTTGACTCCTAGACTGATGACTTTCCATTGACTGTAATGCTATTTAAAAACAAGTTGGACTATACAATCACCTAATCGTTACAACTTTTCAGATAAACTATCATGGCAGAGGTTATTTTTTGAAGTTGCCATAATTTTTGGTGAGTATCTATTTCCCCCCACCTTTTTTTTTTTGCATTGCTGAGGATCAAGTCCAGGGCCTCATGCATGCTAGCCCCACAGATACTTTTACTAGGGACTAGAATAATAAACTGTCCTCTTTTTCTTATGGTTTGAACAGCCTTGATTTGAACCCAGAGAAGGCCTCAGCTGATAAAATTGGAGAGGTGGAATGGCGTTATAGGAATATATACCCAGAAATTCAGACAGATGTAAAGAAATTGTTAATTCTGAAATAATTTGAGAAAAGAGAACTCTGATAATTACTGGGTCAGAGAGTGAACCCAGATAAAAGAAAGTTTTTATTCTACTTCTCAAAGTCTGTGGTGTCTTAAAACTTCCTTAAGGCCAGGAGTGATGGTGCATGCCTGTAATCTCAGCACTTAGAAGGCAGAGGCAGGACGATCATCTCATGTTTGAGGCCAGCCCAGATTACACAAGGAGCTCAAGGTGAGCCTGAACTATAGCAAGACGTTGTCTTAAAACAAAACAAAACAAAACAAAACCCTTAAGAAGTAGCTAGTACATATTTAATTTAAAAAAGTGTTTCAAGTGGGTTGTTTGATGGCAAAAGTCTAGATAAGCCAAACTCACTAAACTATATCTATAGTATCTTTAAGTAAATGGGCAAATAGATTTTCAAGTATATAAATATAAAAAGTTAAATGTATATTAAAAAATCCTAAGTATTTAGGTCCCTTGGGTTTTAATGTTAGTATAGGCATTCTATTTGAAATATTTTAAATTACAAATAAAAATTGTTTCTCAACTTAAGACAGCTTCCCTGTCAAGTGACTTTTAAAGTAAAGTAGCAGCAGCAGCATTTCTCTTACCACTGGATCGAGGCAGCCAAATATGGCACCAAAAATAAGCATCTTCCCAATTTTGACATTCACGGGTAAAGCTGCAAGGTGTTGGCCCAATGGAGTCAGTTTAGGCTCATTTAGTTCACAAGCTCCAATTTTTCGAAGTAAATTCATTGCATTGCTGATTACTTGAAGCTGAGGAGGATCTAAAGCTTTGGAGAGGAAATCTTCAGGAGAACCAAGATTACATTTCTACATAGGGAAAAAGAATGATAAAATTGATATATAATCAGAAAGAAGTAACACTACCCAAAAATATAGCACTAGAACTAAATTTTGAGTTCAGCAAGATCTTGAGCTAAGAGTAAATGTGTAATACAATCCTATTATAGCAGGGCGAGTACGTATTTGTTTGGGGATAGAGGTGGGCATGATGATGAGATCTTCCAGTCCATCTTTTTTGTTTCTTCATTATTGACTTTTATACAGTCAAAAAGAAGAATGTTATAAAACCTATCAGCTTAGGGTTTCTCAACCTCAGCATCACTCATATTTGCGGCTGGATAATTCTGTTTTAGGGAGTGTAATGTTAAATGTTCAGCAGCATCTCTCATCTCTACCCACCAGATAACACCAGTAGTATTTACGCCTTGTCCAATTAGAACTAAAATGTCTCCAGACAATGCCACCTGTCTCCTGATAGGCAATACTACATGTAGTTGAGAATTCCTGATTAGGTTATGAGGCTGTATTTTAATTTATAAAGTATGAGTGTCTATGGCAAAATCAAAGCACAGTGTATTTACTTATGAAATGATGGGGAAGGGCATATCTTAAAGAAGAGTTAAATATTGAAAAATCTACATCAACATTAAGTACAGATTAAGTTTACATCTTCTGCATTTTTTTCTAACAAGAAATATGAGTGAAAGAGTCATCTGAGTTCCTGTGAGACTACCATAATATGAAGACATAATTCCTCCAGAGGTACACGCAAAATTTCAGGAACAGAATAGTCCATAAAGCTTTCAAATCTGAAAAAGAAGACAATACCTTGTCAAGAATGCCACCTAGTACTGATCTGTGACTTACAAATTTTCAGTGCTATGGCATACCTTTCTCTTGTGTACAATCGGAAACAGAAGCCATCTCTAACCCGCCCAGCTCTCCCCTGGCGTTGCAGAGCACTAGCTTTACTGATGAAAGTCTCCACCAAAGAACTCATCTGACTGCTTTCATGGTACCTGAAGGAATGTTTTAGGAAAGAATATGTAGATTATTGACTTACACCAAAACTGCAAAACTGTGAAAATATTTAACTTTTAAATCTCATTTCCTATTTAAATAATTTAGCAAACATTCCATACTAAATCTCATACTACCAAATTAAAAGCTATGGGACAAGGAAAAAATCTTGAACTTGACCTATCTCAAACTAATCTGACCAAGGAATATTCAATATAATTTTTACAAGCTACAAATACATCCTAGAAATGTTTCCTCTGAAGGTACAATCAATAATTCACCTTCAATTGGATACTAATTTTTTTTTTGCTGTATTTCTTAATATTGGAAATAATGTACATAGATTTTTAAACAGTGCTATAGGTGGCCTCTCCTATTTATGTAAGATAAAGTAGTAATTTTTTTGTTGGAGGTTCAGTTAAGGTTACTTGTTATGTTCTAGTTGTTCCATTAGTTACTTTTGATTAGGAAAATTTCATTTTCCCCATTTACATATAAGGAGCCAAATGATTAGAAAGGTTATATTTTACCCAAGCTTACAGATCAGAAATTTAAATGTAGCTCTGACCCCACAACCTATGCTCTTTTATTATAATCTCATAAATAATTCTATTAAGTAATTTATTTTACACAAAAAACCCTAAATATTTGTGCACTTTTCTAAATGTTACAGTCCAGTGGGATTTCTTATGGTAAAACCCATGATATGAAATTCTGATGTTTATTCTAGGATATTAGAGGATTTGGGAAGAATCAAGACATTTGGAATTTTTCCCTATACGATTCTATAATTCCTTCTGAGATTTCAAGAGCTTCAAACTTCCCAAGTGAAAAACGTTTTGATTTAGTAATAAACTCAAACTTACTTATTTTCTTTTGTTCTTCCAGTGTCAATTACAAACACAACATCTGGAATAGTGATACCCGTCTCTGCAATATTTGTTGCTAAAACAATCTGAAAAGAAACAAAAAGCTAAAATTTTTATACAACTTCCAGCAATATAGCATCATTTAAACTTTAGTTATGGGCTGATGAATTTTTAAAAGTCAATTTTAATATTATTCACAAAATTTACAAAATTATTACCATGTAATTTTAATTTGCTGTAATCAATTTTACCTCTTCAACTTGTTAAATGGACTGATGTTACAGATTTTTATTACAAGAAAAATATTTCCACTAATTCTAATCAGTAATCTTAAACATTTTAGAAAAAGATGTAAAACTATGTCTGAGAATGGAAGACAGGTCAGCAAAACTCTTCATAAATTAAAAATATATAGCACATTACTGGGAACTGGGTTGCTGTCCTGGCTGTTATTTCTTAGGTTGGATAAGTCACTTTACCTCTGGGCCTTAATTACCTCAGCTGCACATCAGGAGGTGGAAACATAAGGTTTCTTAGGTCTATCTAGCTCTAAAATTCTTAACAATGATGACTGATAGTGCAACCTGCTTCACTTTTTATATTGTTGTTAAATCCCTGGAGATAAACATTTAAGAAATTCTAGGTCAATTCCAGGAAACATTGTTTTATTTCAGTACTGAATAATACCTTTTGTTATTCATTTACTTTAAGAAATAGAACCCAGGTTATTAAGAGCTAAATGAGACCTATGTGATAATTGCTTTTCAGTAGTGTTTAAACTTCTTTCTTTTTCTTTTTGTTAAAAGGTAGCCCTTGGGCCAGGGATTTGGCTCAGTGATTCCACTGCCTGCTTTGCAAGCACAAGGGCCTGAGTTCGATCCCTGGTACCAAAAAAAAAAGGGTAGTCCTTTCTATTTATCTTTTTCAGTACTGGGGGTACTGGGGATTGAACCTTGTGCTTGGGAGGCAGATGTGGTGCCACTGAGCTACATCCCCTTCCCTGAGAACTCCTTTCTAAAAAAAAAAAAAAAAGAAAACAAACCTAACAGGGAAGAACAAATGCTATCAAAGCATAGTATCAGGATCCCAGAGTTCACCAAGACCATTTAGAAAAGCATCAATTTAATTCAACCCCATTTAAAGAGAAAAGTGAGGCTGAACAGATGCCAAAGGCTATACAGATAGTGGTAGTTCAGAGACTAGAACCCAGGCTTCCTGCTTTCTAGGCAGGGCCTTTTCTGGTGGCTCTGTGTTCCCACAGTTCCTACACTGTGCTTTTTCCTCCTTCTGAACTAAGCACCTCTTCATTCAAAGCCCTAAACAGAAAACATAATAAAATACTTAGAATAGTTCCATAACCCCAATAGTCTATGTATTGTAAAAATAATTAGGAGTGAACTGCCTACAGAACAAAAATCCTCCCAAGAGTCAAATACCTCCAGATATCCAATTTCCTTCATAACACCTCTTGGGAAAAAGTAGTGAATCATTTTAACAAGCAACAATCATGCCATATTTTTTAACAGTCACCCCCGAAAAAAGTCTAATCCTTTAAATAGCACATAATATAAATATAGAAATGACTGAGTTTTAATATTGGGTTTACTTCTGATTATATTAAGCTGCACAGCATTTGGAATCTGCCATGCTTTGTACAGCACTTATTCATGAAAACTCTTGTAATGCATTTTTACCTTCCTGACTCCTGGAGGAGGAAGTGTGAATGCTGCAGCTTGATCTTGAGTTGAAAGAATAGAATGCAGAGCTATCACTTTATATCTGAAAGTTAAAATCATAGTTCTTAGCAAGAGTTTCTCTTTAGAAGACACTGCAAAGAATAACAAAATTTATTTGCACATAGAAAGCAACTTTAAAATTATGAAATATTTAAAAACAAATTCACAGAATAGTCTTACAGAAACCCCATATATACCCAAAGCAGAAAGAAAAAAATTAATATGAATATACTATAGATTGAGTATCCCCTTCCTGAGAAGCATTTCTGATTTTGCAGCATACCGAATTTTAACTTTTATTTATTTTTTTATCTTTTTTTTTTTTTGGTACCTGGGATCAAACTTGGGTCCTTGCACTTGTGAGGCAGGCGGTGGCACCACTGAGCTAAATCTCTGGCTATTTTCTTTTTTATCTTTATTAAATTTATTGGTACATTTTAGGTATACAGTACAGTTACATTCATCATTTGGGATCTTGTACCTTTATATGACTTATCTCAGTTCTTATTTTTCTGCATTCCCCAGCCCTCCCTTTAGCCCCCTCCACCCTTCCCTGTTTATGGACATTGTTTCCATGTTTTTCCTTTTCACATATTTTTACTTTTCCTTTTTTACCTTTCCCTCACCCCTCCCATTCTACTCTTTTAGACTTTTCTTCCTATTATACAATATCAATTATACATTTTGATCCTTATTTATAATTTTACTTTTTCACATCAGAGAAACTTTGGTATTTACACATGTGTGACTTATTAATTTCACTTAAGAGTAATATGCATGTAGATAGCTATAAATCTCTCTAGTTTCTTGTTCTTTATGGCTGAGTAGTACTCTATTTTATAAACAAAACACCACATCTTCTTTATCCAGTCTCCAGTTGATGGGCAATTGGGCTGTTTCCAAATTTAGTTATTATAAACTGTGCCACTATAAACATGGGTGAACATATATTGCTGTGGCATGATACTTTTAATTCATTTGGGAAGATACCCAGCAGGGGAATAGCTGGGTCAAATGGAACCTCTAATCCTAGTTGTTTGAGGTATCTCCATAATGATTTTCACAGTGGTTGCACCAGTCTGCACTCCCACCAACAATGAAGGAAGGGTCCTTTCTCCCCACAACCCCGCCAAGCATGTTACTGGTTGATTTCTTGATAGTAGCCATTCTTACTGGGGTGAGACAGAATCTCACTTTTATTAGGGATCCTCAACCTGTATATGAAATCTAGGGTTTAAAAATTTTTAAAAATACTTGAATATTAATGGGATAACCAGGCCAGGGATTTAGCTCAGTGACACCACACCTGCCTTGCAAGCGCAAGGTCCTGAGTTCGATCCCTAATACCAAAAAGAAAAATGAATAAGTAAATGGGACAACCATGATAGCATTAATAAACTATATCAGAATAGTTAAATAGCTGATTCAATATGTATGGATGAAAACCTGAAACCTTGTTGGTGTTTTGCAAGATTTCCATTGTGTTTATGGGGAAGTCACCATTTTATGCTTAGCCACAAGATTCTTGCTGCTCTAACACTGAGCTACCCATTTTATTTTTGTTTTGAGACATGGTCTCTTTAAGTCGTCCAGGTAGGACTCAAACTTGCTATTCTCCAGCCTCCCTAAATGCTGAGATTAATGGGTATCAGCAACCAGGCCAAGCTTCTGCTTAATCATATTAAGAGAATAGAACATGCAGATATAGTATCTAAAAACTTTTCACTAGATAAAATGCTATCATAGAAATGTTACAAAACATAAAACCTCTGTATACCATGGAAAATTGTAACTAAAGGTAAGAAGACTCTGAATACTATAATATAGTATATTAAATGTGCCCTCCTACCATCACCGTACCAGGGATCGAACTCAGGACCTTGTGCTTGAGAGGCAGGTACAAGGCCACTGAGCTAAATCCCTTGCCCTTAAATATTTTCTATTTTAAAATTATCAGGAATATAGCAAAGACTTGTAGTTACCGTTCAGAATAAAATCTTCTATCATTTGATATGAGATCATATAATTGTTGAATATGAGCAAGGCCTGGTAAAAAGATCAATACTGCTCCTTCAATATTTCTGAATTGAGGACTTTTGTCTAAAATTGAAAAAATGATAAAATACTCAAAATAAGAAACAGCATATGAAATATTAATAAAACACCTCCAGCTACTAGAAATGTTTTATCAATCAGACACATATTAAAAATAGAAATATACCTAGATACACAAGAAGTTCCAAAAGAAGATCCAGGTTGATTTTATGAGGATTCATGTAGAGAATAGCATGCTGAGTATGGTTGCTATACCTTTGGTAAAATGGACTTAAATCAGTGCCTGCTCCAGTCTGAACTGGCATGTATTCCTAGAAGAAACCAAACAAGAACATATAACATTAAGAGTTTTTAGAAAAAGGAAAGGAAAAAAGGAAGTATTTGCAAGCATTCAAATCTATATTTTTTTTCAATTACCATTATTTTGTTAAAATATGCAAGTGTACAATTTTGAAAGTAGAAAAAGTATAAAAAGGTTAAGTATGTCTATAATTTTATCTAGCTCTTACATACAGCAAGACCTATTATCTTAATATGTTAACATTAACAGAAGAACTATACAAAACCATGGTAATTGTATACGTTTTACTTGCTGGCAATTAAAAAGCAGACAAGGCAAGAGAGGTCATAACTTTAAGTAAGGTAGTGTATACCTGCCTCATTCCTTCTAATAGTCTACTCTGGCTACCAAGTTCCAGTTATCGCTTTTGAAAGGTACACACAAACACACACACACACTCTCTTCTCTTTGGTTTGTGAGATTTTAGGTTTTGCTTTCTTGGTTTATTTCGTTAAATAAAAGATAAAGTAACCTCTGCCTGGACCCTCTTGACCACCTATGGCAATGAGACAACAAACAAAAAATCACTACATTTACTCTACAATAAATGATATTGCTATGAAACTATTACAAAAGTTCCTTCTTATTTATATGGTTCTTGATTTTATACATGTATCTATATGGACCAGAATATGTAGGAAGGTGATTAGAACATCACAAAGTCTACAGGTTATGAAACAAATACTAAAGAAATGGCCCGTTAAATTTGCTGTACTTGTACTGTTTCCTCTTCGACTAAATTCCACTCAAATCCACTGTGTTAGCCATATGATTTTTTTAAAAACCCATATAATTTAAAAAGTCTTGTGGCAAGTTATACTCTGGATAACATTCATACTATTTTGTTTTTTACCTGGTATTTTATAACCCCAGCTTTGCTTGTAACATTAATGGTTATTTCTTCTTCCTCCTCCAGAAATTTCTGACAATATTCTGAGTCTTTCTCAAGTACAAATCCTGTTTCTTCAATTATATCTTCAAGATGAAAAACCTGCATAGAGTAAGGCATACAAATGGATAAAACCAAATTCATTTCAGTAAATATATATTTTTTTGGTACCAGGGATTGAGCTCAGGACCTTGTGCTTGCGAGGCAGGCACAGTGCCACTGAGCTAAACCCCTGGTGCCAGTAAATATTATTTTAAAGAGAACAGGGAATTCACCAAACTAATTTAGAAGATTATGAGAAAAAAACATTTTAGTATTTGTTGGAAATGAAGAACTTGGTTGACATAGATGGGTCTGCTGCTAAAGTCTCAGGAGAAATTACATTATACATATATTTTAAATGTAAAAGTGGTTAACAGAGTTAGACTGAGATAAAAAGCATTAAAAATAGAAACAAAGCTTTGAATAGAGCCTTACATTTGAAAAAGTAGGGCCAGGGATTTAGCTCAGTGGTTCAGTGGCCTGCCTTGCAAGCACAAGGACCCGAGTTCGATCCCCGGTACAAAAAGAAAAAGTAAAAAAGGGGTTCCTTATTGCCAGGTAACCACTCTCAACTTGGCCATAACGATTTTGATGTGAACATGTTTCATGTCCTGTAACCCTCAGGTCTGTCGTCAGAACTTTCCTTTCCTCCCTATCAATCCTTACGTAAAGCAGCACCAGAATGTGATTCTCATGGCCATCCTTGTACTCTCTGGACTTGTAGAATCCTGGGAATAGTTCTGGGCTCAGACTATAAGGATCTATTTTCTGGGGAAACTGGTGTAAATGCAACTTCTCACACATGTGCATAACAACTACTTACCTCAACAGGGTAACTTCTTCCTGAAATTCTGAGAATAGGACAATGTGTGAAATACGTAGAAAACTTTTCGCTGTCCACAGTAGCACTCATTAGAATCAAGTGTAGATCAGAACGTTTCTGTAAAATTTCCTTCAAGATACTTAGTAGGAAATCTGACTGGACACTTCTTTCATGAACCTAATGCAAAGGTACAAAAATTAACCATATATATAAGGTCTAATAAGAGGATTAAATAATTTGACACTCAAATCTACTAAAAGTTCATCAGTATTTAAGGATACACTCAGTACATGTGGAGGGAGGGATTTGTATGTTTTAAATAAGGCAGAGTTCAGAATTAAGAATAAAGTCATTCTTTAAAATTAAAGCCAATGAAAATCAACATATATTTAATATCATTACTCACAATAACAGAACTCTACCATAAGAGATGGTTTGAAAATCAGACCAGATGTGGCTGACAGGATTAGGTTATCTCTCAAATGTAACTCCTAATCTCTGCCACTAATATAAAACTATTCTCTAACCACTATATAAGACAGACAATTTATCTTCTATGAAGATAAAAGGGAGCAGATTAGGTGGAATCTGTCAGGGTAACTATCACTCTCCAAAGTGGGTGGGAAAGGGGTTTTATGCCCTTCCAACACATGCATTTCAGGGAAGAGAACTGTAAACCTACTAGAAAGCACAGACAAGGTACACTGTCAGAACTTAACAAATACCTGCTGAATGTATGAGTCTATCTTCTAATTTTCTGTACTATGACTTATTTCTGTCCCTTTTTATTTTATAACACAATGAAGGTAGCATACGACGATAAAGTACATCAAGATAACAAAGTAGGTTTCATCATTCATTTGCTGGGAAGGGTGGCAGTAGGTAAGGAAGTGTTCAGGACCTGAAACTGATTACTTGGGTTCAATTCTTAGCTTAGCCACTTAGAAGTAAGATTTTGGCAAAGTTACTTAAATATCTTCTTCTATAAAAGGAAAATACAAATAACAAAAACTTCACAGAGTTGTTTTAACAATCAAATGAGATGATGCAAAGCCTTAAAACAGAGCATACAAAATTATAAGTACTTGGGCCAGGGATTTGGCTCAGTGGTTCCGGTCCCTGCCTCGCAAGCACAAGGACCTGAGTTTGATCCCCGGTATCAAAAAATAAAAAAACAAAATTATAAGTACTTGAGGCCAGGGATGTAGCTCAGTGGTTCCACCGCCTGCCTCACAAGTGCAAGGACCTGCGTTCGATCCCTGGTACCAAAAAAAAAAAAAAAAAAAAAAAAAAAAAAAAAAAGAAAAGAAAAAGAAAAAGAAAATTATAAGTACTTAGCACTGTTAGCTCCTGAGGATTTAAAGCTACCAAGGACGGTTCTCTTCATTTGAGAGTTCTCAGTCCAGTAAGAGATACTGTACAGGATGGCTTCAAATTACATATGATGAGTAGCTAAACCAGGTCATCAGGAAGGCTACCAAGAGAAACTGCCAATGATACTGAGAAATGAAGGATGAATTTGAAAAAGAAAAGAAGATACCTGATGAGAATGGGAGGAAAAAGTGTTTAGATCGAGGGATATACATGTGTATAAAATCATGATGAATGCATGAGGCCCTGGGTTCTATCCCCATCACCCTCCAAAACCAACTAATCAAACAAAAATAATCATAGCAGAAAGGGGATCCTAACATATTTGAGGAATATGAAAACAAAACAATGACTTGAGCATGGGATAGGAGATGGACAAGACAGTAAAAAGCTGGAGAGGTACTTAGTAAGACCTTGTAAACCATACTGAGTTGAGACTTTAATCCTGCTGAACTAAGGAGTCATTAGGATAGATTAAAACATTTTAAAATAGGAAAACACCATGGTCTGAGTTTTATTTTTTTTTATTTTTATTTTTTTCAGCTTTAATTGAGTTTATTGGTACATTTTAGGGATACAGTACAGTTACATTCATTGTTGGGATCATGTACCTCTACATGACAAGTCTTGATTCTCATTTTTTCCCCTTACCTCTGCCCTCCCTTCACCCCCTCCTCCCCTCCCCATCTACAAACACTTTATTTTCATCTTTTCATTCTCTCACATTTTTTCTTTTCCCTTTTTACTCTTCCCCTACCCGTCCCACCTTCCCTACACCTTTAGCTCCTTTCTTCCCATTTCTAAATGTCAGTAATCTTATTAGAATCTTATGTATCGTTGCAGATTATTCACACCAGGGAAACTATTCTGAGTTTTATTTTTAAAAGAATAACTATGGCTATAATGTGGAGAATTTCATCATGAGAGGTTAAATTGGGCATAGTAGCATAATCCTGTAATCTCACTACTCAAGAGTCTGAGGCAGTATGGCCACAAGTTTGAGGCCAGCCTGTGCTACATACTGAGTTCAAGGTTAGCCTGAACTATTGTACACAATGAGACTCTGTCTCAATTAAAAAAAAAAAACAAATAAAAAATGATTCATGAGAGGCTTTTACAATAATTAAAGGCACTGGTAGATAATCTAATTGTATACTAAGTATCTAGACTCTCAGGAACTTCAAATTCATCATTTTCAAAACTCGTCTCCCCTCCCTGCTGATTCCTTCCTTCTCTCTTCTAAATCTCAGTGAATGACCTCCACAGTCACCTAGTCAAACCACCAAAGCAAAACACCAAAGATTTCTTGCTTCTCTCTGCCATATTCCCTAAATCCAATAGTTTGTTATGTTCATTCTGCCTTTCTCAAATTCATTCACTTTTCTCCAAATTTACTCTGATGGTTTTACCAGGTGGCTGTGGGTATCGTTCAATGAAATTAAGACGAGGCGAAGAGACACAAGTTACAAGTACTGAGCAGGGAGGAGAGATGCTGAAGTCTGGAAATGCTAATTCCTAATACTGAGAGTGTCTAGTTGGCAGGTGGATATTTATGTCTGAAGGTCAGGAAAGAGATCTCCTGATTATGATACTGATCTGGAAAACTTCATCAAATATATGGTTCATTTATATAGATAAGAATTAAAAAGAAAAACTAAGAACATAAAGCAGAGTTAATAAAAATGTATACTACTGCTGGGCATGGTGGCGCACGCCTGTTATCCCAGCACTCTGGAGGCTGATGCAGGAGGATCACTGTGAGTTTGAGACCAGTCCAGGTCAGCCTCAACTACATAGTGAGACCCTGTCTCCAAAAGCCCACCCCCCAAAAAAAGGTATACTACTAAATTTACTTGGAAAACAAAAGCTTCTTAAATTTACTTGGTCTAGATGGTCAAAAAATTTATGGGTATGGTGGCACACACCTATAATCCCAGCACTCGGGAGGCTGAGGTAAGAGGATTACTGTTTTAGCAGCCAGGGCTACATAGTGAATTTGAGACCAGAGTGGACTACATCTCGAGACTCTGTCTTAAAAAACACACATACACAACCCCTCAAAAAAACCTAAAACAAAACAAAACAAAAAATTTAGCTGTAAGCATACCAGAGGCCAGCAAGAAAAGCTACTTAATTCACCTACTGATTATAAGCTAAAGCAAATTGCATAATTCCTACTAGGAGCATTATCTCACACATCTTCACCAAAGAGTCCTTTATACTTTATACTGAACAACAATGTCCCAACATCTCTTATGTCCTCAGATGTAAAATAATTAATTTTACTGGGCTTCTTTTACTCCTACTGTACTAAGAGGACACCGTGAAGTTAATAATGAGCGATAGCTAATACCAAACTATCAGAATAGAGCTTCAGGAAATTGGTCTCATTTTTAAATTAGCATTCACCCTCATCTATATTTACCAGTAAATTTCCAGCTAATAATATGGGATTCTAAGAGAACTTGTGACAGACTGATACAAATATTTCAACTTACCTAGCAGTAAAAATTTCTCACAAGAAACAGATAGTATTTTGGCTCATACTGACCCTTGATAACACTGATAAAATCTAGGTCTGGGCCATGCAAAGCCATAATTGTGACACTTCCTGTCCTCTACATCCCATGTGTAACTTTACCACTGGATGAGAGGGGACCAATGGTACAACTTATTCCCTCATTAAGAAAAAAAAAAAAGACTCCTTGTGTAAAAATTAATTCCTATTATTCATCTATTACCAAAATATTAATTATTTAATAAATTGCCTCTTTGTCCCATAACAAGAAAACGGTTAAATAAATCATGAGATATTCAAAGCATAGCATATACTATATAAAGCTATTTAAAAATTCTGTTTTTACAGAATAGTTCCTCTAGTGTGAGAAACTGAAGTGTAAATAAGGACTAAAATGTATAATAGATAATGTGAAATAGGAAGAAAAGGGCTAAAGGTGTAGGGGAAGTGGGAAGGGAAGGGAAAAGGAAATAAGGTAAAAGAAAAAACATGAGAAAATGAAAAAATGGAAATAAAGTTTTTGTAAAAGGGGAAGGGAGGAAGGGGTGAGGAAGGGAGGGCAGGGATATGGGGAAAAACTGAGAACCAAGACCTGTCATGTAAAGGTACAAGAGCCCAATGATAAATGTAATTGTACTGTATACCTAAAATGTACCAATAAATTCAATGAGGAAATAAAAATAAATAAATAAAATAAAAATTATGTTTTTGTAGAATATCTAATGATGGGAATTACAAAATAACCAGACATACTAAATATATATACATAAATACATGAATTAAATATTAACATTGTTCTTCCTGAACTATGAGATTATAGAAATTTTTTTTCTATTCTAAAATATTTCCTAAACAAAAGGAAAATAGCTAAATAATCCACATTTAGTCTATTAATTAAAATGAATAAACTTTTCGCTTCTGCTTCCTGAACTTAGTGAATTAACATTCATAAAAACCTTAATAGAAATGGTATATAAATTTTCTTAAAAAGTTATACACATGCAAATTAATTTACAAGACAAGGCTAGTGCCACTTAGAATAACTGTAATGTGGAACTAGGCATAATTCAATTTAAGTGTGCGTTCAAATTTGATTTGGTATATCAGAAGATACACCAGATATACTCAGAAGTATACCACAGAGAAAAATGACATCAAATGGTATTTTTTTTGTCTCTTGTAAAAGAGTTAAAGCAGCTCCTTTATACCTAACTATAGTAGTTGAAAGGAAGTACACTAGTAAAAAAGCACAGAATTGTACCAGAATGTCTGGAATTGAACTTTCAGATGCAGAACTTACTGGCTATGTGAATTTGGTAAGCTATTTGACCTCTACGTACTTTTTTTTTTTTTTTTTTTGGTTTTGGGG
>NW_022900913.1:40762888-40799445 GCF_012274545.1 Fukomys damarensis
TTTTTTTTTTTTTTTTTTGGTATCGGGGATTGAACTCGGGACCTTGTATTTGAGAGGCAGGTGGTGGTACCACTGAGCTAAATCCCTGACCTCTTATGTACTTCGATTGTCTCAACTGTAACATAAATATCTAGTTCATTGGGTCACTGGAAGGATTAAATAAATGTGTGTGTGTGTGTGTGTGTGTGTGTGTGTGTGCTTGCATAGCATCATGTGGCAAATATTACAAAATATTTATAAAATAAATCAATAAACAGGATATTGAATAATTTTATGTAAAATATCTGGTATTTAGTAAGTACAAAGAAAACATTTACTGGTATTGGAAGTAACATCATTTGAATATAAGTGTTTAGAATTTATCTGGACACAACTATAGAATCTACTCACCTCATCTACAATAACGTGAGACACATTTGTTAGAAGACCATCTTCTTGAAGTTTTCTTAGCAAAACTCCTGTTGTACAATAAAGCAACCTGGTAGATTCACTAGCTCGAGATTCCATCCGGATCTGATAGCCACACAAAGAATTCTGAAGGAAGATCACAAAGCCATGGGGTGAGTCTAACAAATTTAGATGTAAAATTCATAAGCTGTAAAAAGTCAAGCACAGGTGCTGTTCTTGTTACTATGTGAAGCAATCTGAGTAAATCTATTTAATGCAATTGAGCATGGTCATCATTTCCCATGGTCATCATTTATATAAAACTGTAAAATTTATATTGGTGATTTTAAACAGAAAAGCTTTCATTCTTTTCAAGGTGTTGAAGCAAAAAGATGTTCACCTGGCTTTATATACTATAAATATGATTATAAAAACATTAATAAATGCTTAATTTTTTACTAAATTATCTTAGGTTAAAATATTGAGGTACTCAGGAAGAGGATTTTACAGCTTTTGTAATCTGGTCTACTTTTCTACCAAGATCCTGTAAAACTTGCCACCACTAAAAGCAGATGGTATACTACAGCAGTGGTGCCTAATGGCAGTCTTTTTTTTTTTTTTTTTTTTTTGAGACAGGTGTCTCACTATGTAGTTGAGACTGCCCTGGAACTCACTATGTAGCCAAGGCTGTTCTCAAACTCACTGTGATCCTCCTGCCTCAGCCTCCCAAGTGCTGGGATTATAGGCCATTACAGGCATGCGCCACCATGCCCAGCTCTAATGGGAATCTTAAAGTCCCATCCATTCCCATCAGACTTTCTTTCTTAACCCTGAATTCATTCCTTTGTGTTGTGTGCATGATTGTCATTCCTTATAGGGCAGAAACTGTGTCTTTCTGTCCTCTTACATTTCATGACAGAAAACCAAAAAAAATTTTAACTAAAAGGTACCATCTTACAGACAAAAATATGCCATCTTCAGAAAGAACAAAACTGTAATTTGTCATATTTAATTCTAGCTAATTTAACTGATTAAGTGAATCTCTATACATTGCAGTCACTCTGGTTAAGATTTGTCCAGTTTTGTGTACACAAAACACACAATGATAGTTAAGTATTTTTTCCATTTTTTAAAAATACAGTTTGAAAAATAGTCTAGTGTATTAATCTATATTTCTTTCCCATTCTGCTCAATAAAGGAATTACTGAAGATCCTTTGGAAATGCACTCCACAGAAAAGATTTGCAAAAACATGAGATATATTAGAGTAAAATTAGAATTTGTTCATATTCTTTGAATGTTCAATATAGTACATTATATTTGAACACTTAATTTTAAAACTAATGTAGTTTTCTTTTAATGAGCTTTTAGTGACAGAATGATAAACTTTTTCATATGAAGTTAAGTGGCACTATCAAAGAAAACATGAAAAGTGCTTGAAACATGCTTATGAACAACCAAAACTTGTATAGGTTCCTCTTGGATCCCAAGAGCAAAGTTGAGTAATGTCATCATTCAGTGAGAGGGTGAATGGCATCTTACCCTTCCTCCAGGTCCATTTTCACAGCCCAATTCATCACACACTCTGGTGGCTAAACTCACTGCTGAGATCCTTCGTGGTTGGGTACAGACAATGTTACATTTACTTGTACCCCATTCATTCAGAAGCAAATCTTCTAACAAAAAATGTGGTACCTGAGTACTTTTACCACTCCCAGTTTCACCTGCCACAACTACTACCCGGTGCCTTTTAAGAGTTTCCACAATTGAATTCCTATGTTTGAACACAGGTAACTGTTGTCTTTCCTTTAGAAGTCTCTGATACTTAGGTGTACTTTGTAATTTTCTAAAAAGGTTTCTAACAGGTTCCAAATCTTCTGCATTTGCTGATTCTATGGACAGAGCAGAAAAATCCTCATCAGAAACTAAATTTTCCCAAGATTCCTCGGGATCTTCAGAGTTTTCTCTCTTATTTTCAGGATGCTGTTGTTGCTGTTGCTGTTTCAACTTATTCAAAAGTCTGGCAATAAAGAGATCACGTGGTTTATTGGTTTCCATCTTATTTAATTCTTCCTTTTTCTTTTCTGCATCACTCCACTCCAGCCAAACATCTCGGTAAGTGGGAGGGAGCAACTGATGAATGGACTACAAAGGAAAAAAAACAGCAGCATTTTATTGTCACTATTGAATATCAAAATCCAATACACTAGAACTTAGAAGTACAGTCATAATTCTCTTAAAATACAATGTGACTCAAACTAGTATAACTTTAATACATACATACATTGACACAAATCCATAAATAATGTGCTATATTCAGGTCTCTTTATTTACAAGTTATATCCCTTTGGGACAAAAATTTAACTTCTTGGTGCCTCAACTTCTGCATTTTAAAGTAATAATAGTACTTCCCTCATAGGCATCAACTGAGGCTAAATTTTAGCTAGTACATGTGAGGTGCTTATTTGTGGAACATGTTACTACTGAATAAACATTATTTACTTCTGCAATGGTGCTATATACAGTGTAGATGAACCATAAAGCACTTTAAAAATATATAAAGCAACATTTGAGATTTTCAGATTTGTATATTACAGGTCAAAATATTTTAAATCAACTAAAATAGATGGAAACTAAGTTATTCTAAGTTTGTGCTATAAAAGAACTCACAAGTATCTCTGATACTGACAGTTACTTTTACCAAGTAAATACAGCCTCTGATAAACTTTTTTTGCAAAATGAGAGCAATAAAGCCCTTAAGAACTTTGGTTGGCAGAAACTGAAAAAGAACTAATATTTAGAGTTCCACTGAATTAGTATCTAAATTTTTCAATGGTTCTAACTGAGGAAAAAAAACCATACACATTTATTATGATAAAGAAATGCCAAAAATTTAAATTTTAAATAAAGAGCATTGTGTCTCTAAAAGAGCTTTCTCCAGTATTACTTTAATCTCTCCTTAAACTGGAACTGTATTGCTAAGATAATATACAACTGAGAAACAGAACCAATGTTTATAGTGTTTTAAAGTGGAAAGACAACGAAAAAAATAAAAATTTTAAAATTATCTTTAATTCAAGCATCTTGCACAAGTATTTTATATCTGTAAATTAGTATAGCCAAAAATTGGATCAATCAAATAGTTGTCTCTTTCAGACTGCTGGCCTAAGAAGAGACAGACTGAGCTGTGGTTAGGGGTGAAAAGAACCATATTACAAATAATCAGAAATGAGGAAATAACCAGAAGCAGCAGTCAGTAAAAAGGAAACTAGAACAGAGGGTCATAATTAAATACTACCTTCCACAAACACATACATTTTTATGTACAGTTTTAATACGAATTAAGTATCACTTATGGAAAATACCAATAATCAAAAGTGCTTTGGATCTGGAACACTTGCACACAGATAATGAGATATCCTGGGGTGGGACTTGTGTCAAACCACAAAAACCCACTTACGTTTCATAAAAACAGTACCTTTTACATATAGCCAAAAGGTTTTATGTAATACTTTAAATAAATAATTTTACTCATAAAAGTTTCTTAGTGCAGTATTTTCTACTTGTGGCATCATGTTAGTGCTAAAAAAAGGTTTACATTTTGCAGCATTTTAGAATTCAGATATTTGTTGTTTTTTTTTCTTTTATTGAGTTTATTGGTACATTTTAGGCACACAGTACAATCATGTTCACCATTGGGATCTTGTACCTTTACAGGACAGGTCTTGGTTCTCAATTTTTCCCTTGTCCCTGCCCTCCCTTTACCCCCTCCTCCCCATTTACAAACACTTTATTTCCATTTTTTCATCTTGTCATATTTTTTCTTTTCCCTTATTACCTTTCCCCTACCCTTCCCATTTTCCCTACACCATTAGCCCTTCCTATTTCACATGGTCAATTATCTCATTAGGATCTTATGTACTATTATAGCTTTTCACACCAGAGAAACTATTCGGTATTTACACGTGTGACTTATTTATTTCATTTAGGAGTATATCTTCAATATGTATCCATTTTCCTATGAATGAATCTAATTTCTCATTAGAATTCAGATATTTGGATTAGGGATGTTCAACCTATACACCCATCACTCCACAAATAGTTTTGAAGCACCTGAGCTTAAAAAAACCTCACCTGTCCTTTCACTAAGCGATAAAGGGCTAAAGTAGCACCCAGGTGCTGAGCTTGCATGCCATCTTCTGTTAAGATAGTAGGACACACCACAAGGACATCATCTTCAGACTTGATTACCCTTACCCTACAGAGAAACAAACAAAAATTTATTTTTAAATTGATGTCAGATCAATAAAGTGAGAAATCCATTAAGATTGAACCTGTTTATATAATTTAAATATTTCCACTGATAGTATTGGATTCAATAATGATTTATAAGCACTGTAGACCTGAGATGTAGAATTAGCATTTCCTAAATGTTTACTTAACTCATTCGAAACAAAAGGATTTTCTTATACATTATTTTCAAAGTTCAATCATTTTCAAAGTTGATCAGAAAACATACCTACATTTCCAGTATCGACCTACTGCAACTTTTTCAAAGGAAGGATTTGGACTCTTGGGAAGATTCTTCCTGACCCAATCGATCAGAAATTGTTTTGGAGATTTTCCTGTCCAGCTCCGAGAAGTATAATCAAAATTTCTTACATCACGGGGTTCTTTCTTTTTATCTAAAATGGAAGACAAAGATAAATTCTTTAAAACTTGTCATGTGGGGCTGGGATGTAGCTTAGGGATACAGTACTTAACCTAGCATGTGTGAAGGTCTGGCTAAAACTTATGAGCTTCCTGTCTCAGCCTCCAAGACTTCTGTGATCAAAGGTGTGTATTACACATCAAGCTTTTACTTTAGACTTCTAATGTACTATCTCTACTCTTTGGAGATTCTTTCCATTGATTTGTCACTAGGGTAACATCATCTGTCAGATTGGAAGGCCTCCCCAATCCAAAATAGTGACCTTAATATCTATTAGTAAAAGCCAATTTTCTTTGATAGTACACATGACAATTTGATATTATATTTTTATTTGTGTATATTTAAAGCTCACTTTCCTTACTTAGGGCTATATACAACAAGAAGGCAGAGATTGTGTTATTTTATTTATTAATGTACACTTGTCAACTTGCACAATAAGGATTCAAGAAATATTACTGAAAGAATAAATGATTTTTAAAATGGACAGTTTGGTGTAGGTCTAAACTGTAATACAATCTGATAAATATATTACCTATGCCAATAATTTACTCAGCACAAAGAAATGCATGATCATTCACATCTGATGGAACAGAAATAACTAGGGAAGGATTAAAGAAGGGGTGCTATTTGAGCTGTACCTTGAAACTAGGGACAGGTTGGCCAGGAAGAGGGCGCAGCAGGATGAGCAAAGTAATGCGACTTGAAACAACATACATTTTGAACAGTAATGTATATAGCTGAAAAATAAGGTAATAAGGTAGACTGTGGCAGAATGCAAATGATCTAGAATGCCATACTAAAGAATATGGCCTGTTACTGACGTCAGTAGGCTCAGTCATCAAACGTTCTTAACAGGAGAGGGTGGGTATATAGCTCAGTCGTAGGGTACTTGCCTAGCATAAGTAAGGCACCCAGCATAAGTAAGGTTTGATCTCTAGTATTTTTTTCTTTTTGGTACCGGGGATCGAACTCAGGTCCTAGTGTTTGCGAGGCAGGTGGTGGAACCACTGAGCTAAATCCCTGGCCCTCTAGTATGTTTAAAGAAAAAAACAAACAGGTTTTTAAACAGGAAATTCACATTTAGATCTAAATTGCAAAAAGATAACTGCTAAGTGTTTGGAGAATGGAATGGAGAGAGATGAGACTGAGGCAAAGTATTTGTAATTACAAATTGCTACGCAAGTTACAGTAATTGTTACTACTCTTTTAAACAAAGCTTATGAATGTGTAACTTCACTTCCACCATAAGTAGTTTGCCAAAATGCAAAGCAATGAGCTTTATAATACTATATTATTTGATCTTTAGTCATAAGTTACACCCCAATCACTTTCCCTTCTTTTAACCTTTCTCTTCATCAGCAGCAGCTGCAGATTTTTCAAACAAATTAAAGTTCAAAGCACTTTCCCCGTCTGTGGCTACAGGAGGCTTTTTTCTTTCACTCTGTTGATGTGATATCTTTATGGCTGGATTGAATACTGGATGGTCTTCTAATGTTTCCATTTCTACCAAGAAAAAAAAAAGGATGTTAATTTCATGAGCTTTTTTTGTGTGTGTGTGGTACTGAAGATTGAACCTAGGGCCACTGCACTAAGCTATATCCCCAATTCTTTATTTTGAAAGAGTCTCACTAAGTTGCCCATGCTGGCTCAAACTTGCAATCCTCCTGCCTTAATCTCCCACAGTGCCAGGATTACAGGTATGTGCCAACATTCCTGGCTATGTATTTGTGTTTTTTTTTTTTGGCTTTACTACTTGGTAAAAGTAGTTTTAAAAACACTGTTTCTTCTTTCTCCTTGTAGCCAATAATTTAATAATTCCTACACTGAACCTATGCTAAAAGTCACAAGCAATTTATTAGCTTTTAAAATGTATATTAAAACTTTAAAAATAAAGTATTTTATGCATGTAGTAGACCTGAAAAAAAAATTCATTTGAAATACTCATGAGATTATATTCATGTCTCTTTCTTGAACATATTCTATATTTATGGTATAAATCTGGAGTTGGCAAACATGCATGCAAACCAAATTCATTCCACTGTTTGTTCATGTATGGCTTGTATACCAGAATATTTTTCTCATTTTTAAATGGCTGAAAAAATAAAAGTATTTGGTGATATGTGATAATTATATGAAATTTATAGTTCACTATCCAGAGTTCGATTAGAACATAGCCGTTCATTTTTGTATTGTCTATCGTTTATAACACCAGAGTTGAGAAGTAGTGTGTATGGCCCACAGAGTATACAATATCATTTGGTTGTTACAGAAAATTTTGCTAATCACCAAGTATAAACTATTAAGAGAGGCCTGGGGATTTAGTTCAATGGTTCTGCCACCTGCCTGGCAAGCACAAGGTCCCAAGTTCAATCCCCGGTACCAAAAACCAAACAAACAACAACAAAAAATCAGAAACTGTTAAGAGAAAGAAATAAACATGTTTTAAAAAGATAGTAACATCTGTATATCTAAGAACCCGAAAACGTTTACCTCCTTGAAATTTCCTGATTTTTTCTTGAGTCTCTTTTTGGCCCTGCTTGTTTTTTTCTAATTTAAAGGCAGCTGCTTGCTCTTTTGCATCCAGAAGTTTTGCTGCAAGATGCAGGTACCTTTCATTCTGTTCCGGATGAAGAAGAAATAAAAAGAACAAGATCACTTTATCTGTACACAATATGCTGTATCAAAACCTATAGTCTATGCCTGTTATCCCAGCCAGATACTCTGAGGTAAGAGGATTGTGAGTTTGAGACCTGCCTGGGCAAGATGAGGCCCCATCTCAAAGACACCAAACAAAAATCCCATGATCTTTTAACTTTGTTCTTTGATCCAGCAAATGTACTTTTAGGAATTTTTCATACAGGAATAAAAAAAAGGAAAAATAGGGCAAAAAAAGAAAAAATAAAGCTTCTGAGAAAAATGGTATGAAACTCACAAACATGATTCTGCTGAGCAAAACCTAGAAAGACTTGAAGGTTAAACTCAAACGACTGTTTCATTTCCTTAGCTTAATAAATGACAGTAGATTATAAACATAAAGGTATGTGTGCAGAGGAGATGATGGCACATTCAGTGCAGCTTTGAAATACAATTGTTAAAAGAAGTGGGGGGAAAGGTAACTAAACTAGCTGAATCGTGGGACCATTCCACGCTGAAATAAATAACAAAGTTATGTAACACACAGGAGGCTTAGCTGCTTCCTCAAATTCACCAAAACCATAGTTATCTTTTCCATCTTCCTATAGAGGGCACTGGTACCATTATCCCTCCACCTATGCATCTCTTGTTGTATTTGGCTCCTTCATAATACTTTTCCCATAAAATTTACCACCTTAACCATTTTACGTACACAGTTCAGTTACACAACCATTACAAACACAGTCCATGTTTAGAACTCAATTCACGTGGCAAAACTGAAATGCTATACTCATTAAGCAGTAGCCCTCTCCTCAATCAGCCCCAGATAGTCTGCTTTCTATCTATATGAACTGGACTACTTTAGGTACCTCATATAAATGGAATCATATAATAACAGGTTCATTTCATGTAGCATGAGATCCTCAAGGTCCATCTGTGTTGCTGCATATGCCAGAATTTAGTCATAACACACTGTGTGTATATACCTAACATTTTTACTTATCCACTCATCTGTTGGTTGACATTGCGTTGTTTCTGCATTTTAGCTATGTAAATAAGGCTGCCACCAACACTGTATACAGATACTTCTTCTTCTAAGACACTGCTTTAAATTCTTATGAGTATATACTCCAAAATGGAATTTCTGGATCACATGGTAATTATTTTAATTTTTTTAGTAAGGGCTAAACTGTTTTCCATAATGGCTGCACAACTTTTCATTCCTACTAACAGTGCACATGGATTTCAATTTCCACATTTTTACCAACCTTTTTTTTTTCTATTTTTGATAGTAGGTATCATAATGAATAAAAAATGGTATCTTGTTGTGGTTTTGATTTGTATTTCCCTAATAATTCCTGACACACAGCATCTTTTCACATGCTTACTATTTGTACGTAGTTTTTTTTTGAAAAATACTCTTTACCTTTTTATATTCAGTAAATAACCAATTTTTATTGATTCTCTTTTTTGGGGGTACTAGGGATCAAACTCGGGTCCTTGCGCTTGCAAGGCAGGCGGCAGAGCCATTGAGCTAAATCCCCGGCCCAAATTTTGTTGATTCTTGCTTTAAAGTATCTGTCTTACTTTTACATTTAAGTCTTCATTTCACATCTAAACATGATATTAAAATGAATAGCTTTGTAAAATAGCTTTGTAAACACTACTATATTCCAATCATCCTGAAAACTATTAAACTTGACCTGAAATATCAAATTCTTTTGGCCAATAGCCTGCCCCAAACCAGTAGTGTCTCTTTAATACACAGATATCAAATTTATGTGCTGGACATCAAAACATTCCAGTCTCAAGTAAACTTATCTGTTTACTCCTATCTGGTAAATTTTATCTTTATGTGCACATCTATTTTTAATACCCAAAGCCCCTTGCACAATTCCACATCCATATTTTACCCATATGAGTTATCTTCCTATTATTTGCCTATTCAACTGTGTGTCCTTCAAGTCTCATTTCTTTGAGTTTTGACCTAATATTCCAATCAAGAGACCTCTTCTTTCTCTGAATCCCAAAGTAGACTTATATTACACTAAAGATTCTTATTTGCATGACTTTAATATAGGCACATAGTTTAAAAACTTGTATTACTGCAAAGTATAAAACAGAAGTTGCTATGTCATCCTACTACCATAATTTTAATAACCAGTAAAAACTTTTTATAAATCTTTTTAAATATAAGAATGTAAATATAGCTGGGCATGGTGATATGTCTTTAATCCAAGCTTTCAGGAGGCTGAGGCAGGAGGATTATCACAAGTTTGAGGTTAACTTGGGCTACAGAGTAAGTTCGAGGCCAGCCTGAACTACCCAGCAAGACTGTCTCAAGCAAAACAAAACACAACAAAACAAGTAAACATGTGTCTATGTATGTTTTTTCTTTTATGCAAATGGGTACATCATATACATATTGTCCTTAACTTCTACAATTTGATTATGAATTCACCTACTGACAGATATATGGGTTGTTTGCAGTTTGGCTACTATGAATAAAATTGCTATGAACATTTCTGGAAACTATGTTCATTTTTTTAAATAATATCTATAAATGAAGACAGGGAATGTTTACTTTAGTGGTAGTATTTTATACTCCTATTAGCAATGTATGAATGTTCAGTTGTTCCACAACCTTCCTATATATATGGTGTTACTGATCTTTAAAATTTTAGCCATTTTGGTAGATATATAGTGGTATCTCTTGTAGTTTTCATTTTTAATAATGATTAGTATTGGCCATCCATGTTTATTTCTGTAAAGTGTCTGATTTTAAAAAGTTCTTTATATAATTGTGTATAGAATTATATTAATAATAATATACAATAATATATATAATTGTGTCTTGTAAATATATGTGGTGCTATATTTTCTTCCTACAACTTGCTTTCCTAATTTTATAGATTGAAACTTAAATATTCTCTCAGAGGACCATATGCTAGATGTTGTTGGCCTCTGGTGATAGAACCTCTAGGACAGAGGTGGTGAACCTATAGCATACATGTTGCAGTGGGCGATTCGTTATTATTGAAAGCTCTAAGAAGTTCACCATTACTGCTCTAAGATTAGGGGGCTAGTGGCTGGAAGTCAGGCCATTGGGAGAACGTCCTTGAAGGGGCTGTTGGAACCCTGGTACCTTCCTCTATTTCACTTTCTATACACCATGCACACTCATGATATTCTACATTAGGAGCCAACTGACCGTGGACTGGAACTAGGAGCCAAAATAACCTTTTTACTTTTTTTAAGATTGTGATAATGGTCACTGAATCCAGTGCCACAAACTGAGCTACATTCTAAAGCCCCTCCCCCTTCTTTTGGCACAGGGAATTGAACTTAGGACCTCACTCTTGCAGCTGAGCTAGATCCCTGGCCCCAGTCCTTTTTATTTCCTTTTTTAAAAATAGGGTCTTATTGCTGGCCACGATGAAACATACCTGTAATCTCAGTACTCAGGAGGCTAAGGCAGAAAGATTACAAGTTCAAGGCCAGCCTGGGATATATAGTGAGACCCCAAAGAAACCAACAGTTGCCTAGGCTGGCCTCAAACCTGTGATTATTCTACTTCAGACTCTCGAATAACTGCAACTACAGGCACGCACAAATGTACTAGGATCCAATTTTTTGTGTTAATTTTCCTATCAATCCCTGTATTTATCCAATTTACAAATGAAGAAACTAAGGGTCAGAAAAGATAAATATCTTGCCTGAGACTATTCAGCTAGAGCCCTAATACACTTTTCTACTCACAGGGTCAAATTTTTCCTCCTCCTCTAAATTTTTAGAATGTTCACTCTTTTCATCTTCATTTTGTTGTTGAGCATATCGCAAAATCCACTCTTTCATATTTATTTCCACATTTTTTTCTTCCTTTTTTGGCTAGAAAGAGAAAAAAATTTGAAAAGCTGAAGTTAGAAAATGTCAAAACTATCCAGTGTCTGCTTTTATAATTCCTCCTAAAAAAAAAGCAGATACAAGAAAGTCCCAAAATCATATTCTTTATTATTTAGTGATGGATTTAATATAACACTATTTTAAGAAATCTAAACTTGCAAAATTCAATGAATGTGTTTACATAAAGGGGTAAATGGAATGAAAGGAATATCGTTGAAAACTAGTATTTCAAAATAAAAGTGTTACAAGGCTACATCCATAGATGTTCGATCATTTGTAGAGTATAATCCCCTAAAGAACTACACCTCCCATTATCCTCCTATCACTCTCCCAGTACTC
Source organism: Fukomys damarensis (assembly GCF_012274545.1). Classification (NCBI taxonomy): domain Eukaryota; kingdom Metazoa; phylum Chordata; class Mammalia; order Rodentia; family Bathyergidae; genus Fukomys; species Fukomys damarensis. The sequence continues at coordinate 40,774,862 of NW_022900913.1, forward strand.
TGGCCTTGACCATGTGACTTGCATCAACCAGTGCAGGGGCTTGCTAAGAATTTATACACTGGAGTTCTCCATTTTAAAATATAGTTGGTCCTCTATAACTGTGGTTTTAACCAACCCTTACAAAATATTCAGAAAAACATTGTATTTGTAATGAACATATAGCTTTTACAGGTGATATTTCCCAAACAATATAGTATAACAACTATTTAACATAGCACTGACATTAGAAGCCTGACTTCTCTGAGAACATCACGTGGGAAGAAGTCCAAGCTAATTGTATGGAGTGACCATGCTGAGAAAGGGTGCCTTCTGGTGTCCAGCAGAGTCCCAAGTCATCCGAGTAAGGAGCCACTGTAGATGTTCCAGCCCCACCAGGTAACCACTTAGAACAGAAATGTCCAGCTAAGCATGGCCCAGATTGCAAAATCATGAGAAATGATACACCATTCGTTATTTCAACCTACAACCTTTTGCAGCAGTTAGTGATGCAGTGATAGAAAACTGGGATAGAAAAGTCTGGCAAACCATTTAGTCATTTTTAAGAAGTAAAAATATTATAGAAACCTCATATTCATAATATCAATTATACGTGCTTCTTTCTAATTATATATAGCTTTAAAAGTTTAATTCTTCAATTACCTTAATCTTACGGTCTTCTTCCAGTTTTTTTGTTTTAGTTTGCAATGGAGGCGAAACAGTAGCTTGTATTTGAGGAGACTGAAATTTTGGCCTATTTTTAGGTTGTTGCTCTTCAAATTCCTGACTGAATCCTTCAGGAAGTGCATCTTAAGATAAAACAAACTGTGTTGAAAATAAACATGCACATAATACACAAAATATACCAATATTTGTTAAGCATACACATAAAGCCCCTATCGTGACTTAGTGTACCATTTTTCTTTGATTTTTCATCTCCCTAGAAATCTTGTGATGAACCTGGATTTATTTTTGAACTAGAAATGGGCAAACTCACCAGATAATAGCTAGCCCACTTATATTTGGCCACTTATTTTACTCTCACTATGTTAGGCTCCTAAATTTTCATTAAAAGATCTTTACCCCTTCCACTTTGGCTTTCTGTGGTAGTATTCTTCTACCACCTCCCCCCAACCAGAGATCAAACTCAGGACCTTGCACTTTCGAGGCAGGCACAGCACCACTGAGCTAAATCCCCAGGCCAATGTGGTAGTATTCTTAATCTGCCACAAAATTTGTAGTCAGACTCTTGCAAAAGATTAAAACCATAACCCTGCGTTTAATCAAATACTAATATCCAAGGACACCCCTAATTTCTAAACCAAAACTCCAAAGATACAGCCTAATAGGTTTCAGACAGGCAAAGTTTAAGAATGTGTGTCATAAGGCCTAGGATTTAGTTCAGTGGCACTGTGCCTGCCTTGCAAGCACAAGGTACTAAGTTCGATCCCCAGTATTAAAAAAAAAAATAAAAAATGTATATTGTAAAATTACATAAACAACTGAAACACAAAACCTAAAATTTTTGCATAGATTACAACCTCTAAGGAGAATATAATGAAAAAAATGAAATTAAGAACATGTAAAAAGTAAATTATAATGGTAAAGTTACAAATGTAAGTTAAAAGGATGATACAAATACTGAAACTATTTCAAAGTGTTTTTGGAAACTGGAAGAATTTAACAGCAGGACTGTTTACCATCTGAAAGGTTTAAACAGAGCCAATCCAAAGCAGAATGAAGATCACCTCCATGCAAGAGTGTATTGGTCATGGCATCTTCAATGTCCTTAGTCTTAAAGGAAAACGCTTGTAAAGCCATGTATAAATCCTGTGAAAGGAAAACATATACAAATCACATTTGTCAATTTTCTCTTCTTTTATTTCTAATTTTATCTTCATTCATTTTAAACCAGAAACTCTCACACAAATAATAATTTTAAAAGTAGGTTTTTTGGGGGAGCAGAGAGGGGGTGTAGCTTACTGGTAGAGTGCTTAACAGGGACATGGTCTTGAGTTCAGTGTTAAAGCTCCAACACTGTGCGTGCGCGCATACACACACACACACACACACACACACACACACACACACCTCCCTATTCCCCAGTTAAAAATGTTAAATGTGTTCAATGTAGTAGGATTTTGATAACTACAGATATATTTTTTTAAAGGAGTGAGAGATATCACTCTTTTTATTATCCAAAGATACTCTTTATAGTGTAGAATGTTTTTCTATAATTTTGTATAAAATATTTCAGTTAACATTATAACATGAACATCCACTCAAATTATTACAAACTTTATCAACACTTTTATTTTTAGTTTAAAAAATTTTTTTTGGTTTTTTTGAGACAGGGTCTCACTATGAAGTTGAGACCAACCTGGAACTCACTATGTAGCCCAGGCTGGTCTCGAACTCACAGCAATCCTCCTGCCTCAGCCTCCCGAGTGCTGGGATTACAGGTTGGGATTACAGGCCTGTGCCACCATGCCCAGCTTTATCAGTACTTTTAATAGTTACATAGTATGCTACTGAGTATATTTTCCTATAAAGGAACACTCAGTATTTATTTTATTACAAGCACTGCTTCAATTATATCTTTATATATAACATCATATATAGATAAAACAGGGCCAGGAATTAAGCTCAGTGGCTCTGCTGCCCGACTCACAAGTGCAAGGTTCTGAGTTCCATCCCCAGTACAAAAAAAAAAAAAAAAAAGAAAAACATTTTAATATACTTCCACGATAAGATCTTTACAGTGGGGCAGAACTGGGTTCAAATCTGGATTCTGTTCACTCTGCTATTTATTAATTACTAACCTTAGGCTATAACTTGTCATCTTACCAAGCTTCAATTCTTTAAAATCTTAGAGGCCAAATATATCTACTTTGTAGGATTGTCATGCCAGAGAAATATAAGTAGTATTTTTTTTTTTTTTTGGTACCAGGGATTGAACTAGGGACCTTGAGCTTGTGAGGCAGGCAACAGAACCACTGAGCTAAATTCCCGGCCCTGGAGAAATATAAGTAATGTTCCTGGAAGTCAAACATATAATGTAATTTGTGGAATGTAACTTAGTTTTCATATCACCATTTCATTGTGTGAAATTTTATCAGACACAATTCTTTCCTCTGTTCTTAGAGAGAGAATCCATCTATATGAGATCTCAATGAAAGCTAAATAAGTCATTTTCATCCCATGCAGAGCTGTGTTAAAAATGCCCTATTAATACTAAGGGAACTTTAAAAAAAGTTTGCAAAATACCTGTAATTTTTTGGCAGTAAGTCTTCCAGAAATCACTCCCTTGTCATTATTTTGCTTTTTATGTTCATTGATCACTCCAATAATTCTTTGCTCCAGCTTGCTATTAATTACCACCTGTTAAGTCAAAAAGGTCATAGCAGTTAGAAGCTAAACTGTTAAAAAATTAGAATAAAAATTAGTTTTTATATTCCTGCCAAACAAGCCCAAAATTTCAGCTAAATGCAGGTATGTTTTTTTTTTGACTACTATTCATTTGACCACATCAGAAAATATGGGATATGGAAAAAAGCAATGAGATAACAAATGGAAAAAAAATCCTCTTATAAAAACTTCCATAAAGTTAATTTCTCAAGACAGTATCCTTGGTTCACCCTTGGGTTGCTATGACAATACAGATTGTTAAACCCTACCCTAAATATAATGAATCAAAATCCTTGGGGATGAGATCCAGAAATCTGCTTTGATGTAAACCATCCCAAGTACAAAGCCTGACAGAATGAATGCTACACTATAAAAGGAGCATATCAAATAAAAGTAAAAATTATATCTATATATAGTATTATATGCTAACATAAAATCTTTAGACCCAGAGTTTGATTCCCTTTTTTTCTTTCAGCCACTTATGTACTGTTCTTTCCATATTTTTAAACTAGGAATACATAAGCTTCTACAACAAAAATACCTTCTCTTTATCACCTCTTAACTGAATACCTACCATGAAATACAAAAATATACATCAGAAATTCAAAGTCTAGCCAGGAAAAACATAAAGAAACAAATTAGAAGTGAGCATTACAATGCTTTAAAAAGATATATTCAGGGGCCGAGGATTTAGCTCCGTGGTTCTGCTGCCTGCCTTGCAAGTGCAAGGACCCCAGTTTGATCCCCCCAAAATAAAACAAAACAAAACCAAAAAAACCACAAAAGATATATTCAGTGCTGAGAGAACCAAGACAACTGACCTGATGAGTTATGCAAGAATTTATGAGGGTCACAGAGGGGGCAAATAAAAAGGAGAAAGTGAGGTATTCTAAGTAGAGAGCACAATGGGGAAAAAAAATGAAGTCATAAAATTATGCGGAATTTGGGAGAACAAAGAATACCCCGCGAACTAACGTTTTAAGTGGAGAAGAGTAACAGAGAGAGGAGGAAGGAAAAGTATTCTAAGTTAGATCTGAAAGAGTGTGTATGTCATACTTAGTAATTTGGAGCTTATCCAGACTTTCCTTATTTTCTTAGAGGCTCTCAACATATGTGTACAATTTACTTCTATTTAGTAAGAATAGCTCTTCGATTACTATTTAAAATACACTGTTGTTTTCTTATATTTAAGGATACGTCATTTTTTAAAAAGAGTATATTTCTTGAAATAGCTCAAAACCTTGGTTACTTACTTTCAAAATAGATTTATCCAGATTTGCAGGACCACCAGTATCATTTGGAGAATTAAAACTATAAATTTTTGGACCTGTATATAATAGACAACAAATAGTCAAGGCCATTTAATGATTAATATTCATTGCGTTGTTTTAATTTTCCTTTAAAAATTGCTAAACATCAGCTGTTTAATTTCGGTACCTCCCCTCACTTCACCATTGAGTCAATCTAATAGTTTTGCAATATTCCTTTTAAACTATTTTACCAATTAGCATTCTTCTAGTTTGACCACTTTCTCCTAAAATACAAATACCAATATATCTTTTAGGTTAAATCTGTGTTCATTTTGTACATACTGTCTTGAATACCATCAGATTGTTGGCAGAGATGGGTAATTCCAAAGAGAAAGTATTACGCCCCAAAAGTGAGGTGATAAGTGAAAAGAGAGGTGAGACTTCCTATCTTTTCTCTTTTCTCTTAAGTCCAAAGGTTGCCAGATTAGTTTCCTAAAGTTGCCATAGCAAATCATCCCAAATTTGATGGCTGAATATGCCAGGGATTTATTCTTTCAAAATTATGGATGACAGAAGTTAATCAAGATGTGAACAAGACCATGTTCCCTTTGAAGCTTTCAGGCAAGAGTACTTCCTAGCCTCTTCTAGCTCATGTTCACCCCAGGCACTGCGTGGCTTGTTGGCAGTATAACTCTAGTCGCCAACTTTTTCATGTGGCCTTCTTCCCTGTCTCTTGATGTCCATATCTCCCCTTCTTTTATTCTCTTGACAACAGCCTTAGATTTAGGACCCAACCTAAATTTAGGATGATTTCATCTCAAGATCTTTAATTACAGCTGTGAAGACTCTATTTCCAAATAAGATATTATTCTGAAGCTCCAGGTAGACACAAATATTTTAGTGGTACACTACTCTTTCAGCCCACTCAAGTCTATTCTAGTCAACAGAAACATTATATATCCTCATTCATCTAACAATGAATAACAAGGAAGGAATAAATGCTAATTTCAAACTTTTGGTCTCCTCCCTGCTTTCATTTCAAAATTACTGAGGATCCAAATAATTTTTATATAGGTTATATCTATTGATTTATTTTACCATATTATACATTAAAAGTGAGAATTAATTATTCATGAAATCACGAAATGTAATCCCAGTATGTTAATACAGATTAAACTTTTAATAAATATAAATATACCAATATTTAAAAAATATTTTCCAGTTTTGCAATCTTTTTTTTTTTTTAAACCCAGGGCCCCATGTAGCAAATCAATCTCTCTCCCTCTCTCTCTCTGACAGCTATGTACAGTGCTCAGGTTGGCATCGAACTCAGGCCCAGGCTTGTGCTGACAGCAAATCTCTTTAATGTCTAGTGTCCTAGTCTGCTCAAGCTGCCATAATAAAATACTATAGACTTCTGAGTGGCTTAACAAAATTGATTACTCATAGTTCTGGAGGCTGGGCAGTTTAAGATCAAGGTGATAGCTAAGGACGTTTTATGTTGAGTCACCTTCTCTTGGTTTACAGGTGGCTACTATCTTGCTGCATCCTTGTATGAGTTTTTCTCATTCTTCCTCAGACAGAAATCCAACTCTCAGATGCCTCTTCTCACAAGGACACTAATTCTATTGAATCAGGATCCCACCCATAAAATGTCATTTAATCTTAATCACTTCTTTAGAAGCCTTATCTCCAAATGTAGTCACACTGCAGATAAGGGTTTCAGTACATAAAATTTTGGGACACAATTAATTCATAACACTTGGTTTAAGTACTCAATCTGCTATAATAATACACATCATGTAGCCCCTGCTATATTCATTGGGTGGAAATCAGAGTCTCTAAATGTGGGTGTGTTTTCATCTGAACAACCTAAGGAACTGAAGCAATTATGACATTTAACCATAGAGATATCATCAGTTAAACTAGAAAGGGCCTATCATTTTGAATTCTTCCTAAAATGTTATACATATATTTAATCAGCATGAATAAAGATTCCAGGATTTGGAATGTACTTTAACTTTTATTTGGTGGTACTGGGGATTGAACATAAGGCCTTTGTACTGAGCTACATCTCTAGCCCAAAGCTAAGTTGCTCTGGCTGGGCTTCAACCTGAGAGTTTCCTGCCTCAGCTTCCCAGCGTGCTGGATTTCAGACATAAGCCACAACCATGCTTGACAAGCTACCAATTCAGAATGTCAACCGGACAGCTTCCAACCCCAGCCTTTAATCTGCTACACAGGAAAAACCGAAGGTGTCAGAAGAAAATAGATATTCAAACTTGTTAAATTGCTTACTCTAATTCTGAACACAATTTTAAATCACTCAGGCCTGGTGGTGCATGCCTGTAATCCCAGCTCTCGGGAGGCTGATGTGGGAGGATTGCCATGATTTCAAGGCCAACCTGGAATACATAAGTGAGTTCAAGACCAGCCTGAACCATATAACGAGAGGCCCATCTCAAAAACAAACAAACAAACAAACAAACAAGCAAAAGCAACACTGGGAATTTAGCTCAGTGGCACTGTGCCTGCCTCTCAAGCACAAGGTCGTAAATTCAATCCTCGATACCACACAGAAAAAAAAAAAAAAGAGAGAAAAAACAATAACAACAAAAAAAATTTAAGTCAATAGTCTATGGAATAAAGTTGGTTCCAATAAGTGTATAAGATTTCCAACAGTGGGCTGGGGATTTAGCTCAGTGGTTCTTCCACCTGCCTTTCAAGCATAAGGACCCAAGTTGAATCCCCAAAAAGATTTTTGACAGTGCTGTTTCTTAGTACTTATAGCCCTCTTTCCATAAGCTTTGGTTTTGTGTTGCAGAAGGTAGAGGTTACTGTAAATCTAACTGGAAGTAAGGATGATAGTATGTAGAGCCTCCATGGCAAAAGTATTATGAATAACAACTTTACAAATGCAACATATAAAACTGGCTCTCAAAATATTTATTATAGTGAAATTGAAGACAGATAAACTAAGTCACTATCTTAAGGTGACTCAGCTAATTACAAAACAAAAAACAAACAAAAAAAAACCCCCAAAAAACTACAGAATCAATTGCATACTGCCCAGTACTCTATTACAAAGTATTCCTTTTATACGCCCTTGTACTTTGCATCTAACAATTATGTTAGTGACTTACCAGCACTAAGACACTCACTCTGAGTTGTTAGCACTCTAATTCCCTTCTGATCAACAGTGTGCTGATCTGCAAAAAGGATAATCTGCCAAGGGATCCAAACAGGAACTATGGTTGTAAATAAGACCCAGTCCCTGTTCTCATGGGGTTTACATTCCAGAGTAATATAATTAGCAAGCAAATTATTACTAAAATAAACTAAAATAATAAGTGCCAAGAGAATAAAGCAGAGTGAACTGATACAAGCTGAGCAGTTAGGGCCTGAGAGGAAGTACACACCACCAGAGGTACTTCACTAATTTTAAGATGTATACCAGTTAACGTCTGGAGGCTTCTAAATACCAACACCAGTCTCCCCACCTCCCATTGCACCTGGTTCAGCCCCTTCCTAGACCTCTGATCTCATTTTGGTACTTTTCCTCTCTCACTCCACCTGCAGATATCTTCCCTCTAACACGCTGGGCTTGTTGCCATCTTTGAATCTTTGGGCTGTTCCCCCTGTCTCAAATACAAACTCCAGACTTTCCAATAGCTGGCTGCTTCAGATCATGTCAGCTTAAATGTTTCCTATGGGAAGCCATTCTTATTCCAAACTAAAACAGAACTCATTGCATTTGTCCTTTACCAAGTCAATATTTTCTGTCCTTCACAGAATGCTTTGATTCCCCTCCCTCAACATATTTACAATGGTTTTTATGAATTTATAACATGAGCCTCCCAGTATTATTTTTACTGGATTTAAAATTTCAACTAACTTCAAGAATTTCCAGAAATGCAAGCCTTTTGCTTAGAAGAAAAAAATACCGAACCTCTTATTTTGGTCTGATTCATACCATGGCAAAGCAGCTGAGATAACTAAGTAGGTTAAAGGTGGAGGGATTTTTTATTTTTGTTTTTGACAGTCTAAGCTGTCTCTGAAATCACAGCAATACTCCTGCCTCAGCCTCTTAAGTGCTAGGATTACAGGCCCTTTGCCTGGGTAGGTATAGAAACTTTTAAGGCAAAGACACAGAAACAGAAAGGAAAAGTGGACAACAGAAAGGAAAAGATCAGGAAAGGTGTTGCTATCTCTAGAACACGCAAGCCATGCATCTCAAGGCCTTAACTATTCTCTCTGTCTGGAAGGCCTCACCCAGATACTAACTTCACACATCTTTGCTCAAATATCACCTGTTTGATATCTTCTTACCTCTTCTTTAAAACTGATACTCTCTCTACCCTTCTCTAACATACCCTGCCAGCTATACTAAATTCCATAGCACTTAGCGTCACTCAATAGAGAAGAAATTTTGCTTATCTTCTGGCCCCTCAAAAGAAGCCTCCACCTCTCCCTCCCCCTGCTCCTGCTATATTGTAAGGTCTTTGAAAGCAGTGATGTTTTCTTCCTGTGGTATCCCCGGTGCCTAAATTTTTTTTTTTGGCATATTAATAGCCCTTCCAAAATTTTTTGAGAAACAAAAGAAACGACAGGAATGGCAAGAATACCCAAAACTGTGACAAGAGCCTTTTGGTGGTACCAACAGTTTTGGACCTTTAGATTACAGCGTATTTTTTTTTTTCCTGGTATTGGGAATCGAATTAAGGACTCTGTGCTTGCCAGGCAGGCGCAGTGATACTAAGCTAAATCCCTGGCAATAGCACTTTCTGAGAAACTGCGTTATGTATGATCCTTCTAAGTATCTGAGAAGATAGGGTGGAATGAAAATGACTACGTATAAATTAGGAACTACAAAGAGCTGAGTACTTTCATATTTTCCTCCAAAGAAGGCCTATTGTTTTCTAAAAATATTCAAAAAGAAAATTAAAACCTCATTACAAATTTAGTAGATAGGGGCTTATTTTTCTCTTTTGTTTTCTTGGTCCCCACCTTTGGTACAGGGGATCGAATGAAAGACCCTGAGCTTGTGAGGCAGATGTGGCGCCACTGAGCTAAATCCCCAGCTTGATTTCTCGGTTTTAATAATTCCTTTGAATTTTTCTTTACCATTTATCCAAGGGATTTTTTTGGAATGATTTTTCTATAACATTGCAATAGATAAATAGATGTTAAAACACTTCTATCATAGCCTATTATTTTTTAGGATATATAAAATATAATTCCTCATGTACCATGGAACAATACCTAACAGAATAATATAAACAACCATGATACATGGGTTATGCATATCAGAATTCTAGAAGGAGGTAGCTGAGCACAGTGACATACAACTGTAATCCCAGCACTTCGGAGACTGAGTCAAGAGAATCACAAGGTTTAGTACGGCCTAAGCAATTTATGAAGACCCTATCTCAAAATAAAAAAAGTATTTTAATGTGCTGGGGATATACTTCATTGGTAGAGTGTCCCGGGATTTGATCCATGGTGGTGGTAGTCGTGGGATGATATCCAAAAAGAGTATTATAGGATTTTGGTAGATGGTGTTATGGACAGGTAGCATTTCATGAAGAAAAATTTACAGTAAGCCAGCAGTTCCATTTGGAGCAACAGAAACACCAGATTAACTATAGCTGAAAATAAAGATTAGTAAAAAGGCTGGAAAGAGGGCCTTCAACGTTAGCTGAGTGGTTCAAATTTTACTGTGAAGTCAGTGAGGATACTAGGGAAGAAATGGGAAGTGGTATAACCATAGTTGCATTTCTGGAAGACCAATTTGATAAACTGGAAAGATTGGAGGAGGAAAAAAACAGCAAAGCCACAGAGAACTTATTAAATAGCTCTGTTGGTACCCCAGGGATTCCTGAGAATCTAGGCTATATTTTAACAATGTGTAAAAAGTGAAAGGGGGCATAGGAAAGATATGTGAGTAAAGAGTGCACAGAGCCATGACCACAGACGTAATGCAAGGAAGAAAGGAAAGCATTCAAAGCAGTATTTGAACTTGGAGAAGCAGATATGTGGAAAAACAGAAAAAAAGGAAGTAGGAGGAAAGTTGGTTTAGTATTAGCATTGTTAAATTAGAGATGCTTGCAAAACAGAAAAAAAAATAGCAAAACAGTTCAGATAAATGTTCAAACAGCTCACTAGAACTTGGAAGCAAGACTAGTAGTATATGTTGCTTGTGATGTTACCTATGATAGAAAAGACAGAAGTAATGGAACTAGATAAACGCTCCTAGGATAGCTATAGGTGGAAACCATACTGTGAAGGACAACTTCAGAAAGGGTCCCATTTGGGGCCTGGAGGAAAGAAAAGCCAATAATACAAGAAATGACTATCAGACAAATTTTAAAAATTCACAGATGTCAGTAAAAGAAAAATGGAAAGTAAAAATGAAGCTGATCAACAGAGTTAAAATGCCACAGAATAGTCAAAGAGCAAATTCATATATTTGCAATTACAAGCATAATGACTTTGTAGTTAGAAGATTACAACAAATTGCACAGTTAAGAAGTATTATCCAAACTGGGCATGGTGGCACACATCTGTAATCCCAGCACTTGGGAGGCTGAGGCAGGAGGATTGCCATGAAGTCATGACTAGCCTGAGCTACATAATGACTTCAAAGCCAGCCTAGAATACATAGTGAGACCCTGTCTCTAAAAACAAAAAACAAAAGAAGTTTTACTATTTGCCTATTTATTTAGTCTCATACCCTTTCTTCCTTTGGCAATGTTTATATTTTGACTTCTTCAAGATCCCCAAGCTCTTTTAAAATTTTAATATATCTTATTTTATTTTAGCCCCCCACCAAGGTCTTTTTTGACTCAAGATCTTTGCATATCGACCTTCTTACCTCTACCTGGTACAGTATACTATTTCACCACGCTTTATAAAGGTAATCTCTTCCCACCCTTTTGATCTCAACTTCACTATCACTTTTTCAGAACATTGATGATTCCCGCTCTTATCTAGTAAAAATTAGTTATCTTGCTTAACTTGTCTCAGGATTTTCTTTGTGGCATTTGTCAAGTATAAAGGAATATATCTATGCAATTAGCTAATACCTATCTCCAATATTAGACGGGAAAGCCTCATGAGAGGTGATATGTCTATTTTGTTCATCACATTTCCAACACCTTATCAGACTCATGGTAAAGATGTACACACACACACACACACACACACACATGCTTAGTAAATATTTGTCGATGAACACCTCTAAAAGAACTACAATCAAAGAAGTCAAGAGGAACATACAATTTTCTTCTTCGGAAATCATCAGTAAGTAGCCTGCTGATCTGCAGCAAGAATCAGTCATCTCTAAATTATCAAACCAATTTGCAGAGTAAGGAAAACTGCGAGGCTGTGGAAAACAGTGCAGATAACTTTAAAATAGGTTACACCCATGTTGGTTGTGAATACTGTACTTCTTAAGTACTTATTTTTCTAGAACACATACAGAAACTAAATTGTTGCTGAAAATGGCAAGATCTGATGGAAAATGGGGTTAACCCCAGAAGGTAGGAACTCCATTCCTTGATGTTTCTGCATTAGCCTAGCTGATAACGGCTCGGGCCGGATCCCTGTCGAAACAGCACTGTATTTATTCTTGGAAGGAGAAAAGTGTGATCAGAAGGGAGACTTTAGGCTGCAAGAGGGCTACCATCGGAACCTTGGAGTCCTAATATACTTAGATCGACGTACATAATGGCAACCCCTGGAGAGCTAGCAGACCCGGGTGTGGGAAAAACGAATTTTGAGCCCATGGGTTTGAGCGGGTTTGAAGGCTTTCCTCGAAAGATCTCGGGGCGGATAACCAGGAGCTGCGAGACACCTTGTACCTTGCTTGACTCGGGGCTCCCGGGCGCTGGGAGCGACGGCGGGGATCTGCCTGGCCATCTGCTTCTTGCTTTGGGCTTCCCCGGCAGCTCCGGCCTCAGCAGATTTGGCTCTGGAAGCAGACACTGCGGCCCGGACCGCTGCAGCCCCCGGGGTCTTGTGTTTCTTGTTTTTGCCACCCATGCTACAGCTGTTGTAGAAGAATCTCCCAGGTGCACGCTCTGACTCTCCTATGGCAGTACCCCGGAAACCTCTTCACTTTTGCCAGCTCCAACTTGGCCAACCAGGGTGCTCCATCCGGGCTTTTCGGGCCGGGTGACTGCTGCCAGGAACCTAGGGCGTGCCGGGTGCAGTGCGCGAAACGGGGTATGCTGTTTGGCTCTTGATCTGCCTAGTCACCAGTAATAGGAAAGGGGAAAGAAAACAAAATAACCCAAAGCAAAGCAAACAAAACAAAAACATTTTAAAAAGTTCGCCGGCCTTGCGATTTGGTTATTTTTGTCTCCTACGGGCCACTGTGGCGCCTTCACTTGGCGTCACTGCCGGTGCGGTTGCGAGGGACTGTGGGTAGGAGAGAGGTTCGGTCTTGTTGCTTCTAAAGATGGCGGATGCTTTTGGGGATGAGCTTTTCAGCGTGTTCCAGGACGACTCAACTAATGAAGCCGGAACCAAAAAAGATCAAGAGAAGGGGAAATGGAAAGGACCTCCAGGGTCTGCAGACAAGGCCGGGTAAGGAAGACGTCCAGGTTTTTTGTTTTTCCTCTTCCTGGTGCTAAGGGAAGGAAACACGATTCATGTAAAGAGTACAAGAAAGTGGGTGTAAATTGAGTGGAATAGGGCAGTGAAGAAGTTTGAGAAAAAAGTTGTAGAGAGACATAGAATGTTGGCTCGGGGAAACTTGGAGTATTGGCTTTTCCCGTTGTCCTTGTACTTAGGCAGCGTGAGCTGCCGCGGCGCTTCCTTAGGCGCGGGTTGCTGACTACACCTATCTTTGGGGAGGGATCGTGAAAGTCGGTAAGGTTTCTTTCGGTACTGTAGAACCAGCGTGTTACCTCGACGTAGTCTTTGGTAAGCAGGAGTAATGATTAGTTAAATACAGGTGGAACGAATTTAGAAAAAAGTGTCTCAGGGGAAAGAAAAAAAAGAAACAAACAGAAGGGAGAGAAATTTAACGTTGAAGCTGTAGCTTTATTTACCACTAGAGTTGTTGTGAGGATTAAACGAGAGAATGTAAAACTCCTACCGATATCTATCACGTTGTGAAGTTAACTGTTAGATATGGTGAGTTTATTTGGAGAAATTTGCAGAACCATTTATAGAACAAGGAAAAGCTATTACTTGAATTTAGGTAAAGTAGGGTGGGTTATTATTAACGAAATTTGTTCTGCATTGCTAGGAGAGAGTCCCAGTAGATGAATGAATAAAATTAGGCATGATTTTGCTCTCAAGACAATTTCTTTCTAGGTAAAGAGATAACAGCACTAAAATTCAAGTTGTTACTGTATGTGTTAGTAGGTGACAAAGTAAGTAGTGTGTGAAGCTCAGGAAAGGGAGATCCTGTTTGTAATGGCCAGGAGGCCATTAGATAGATGCAAGAGTACATTCTGGATTGAGAAATTGTAAATTATTGGCGCCAAGTTTTTTTGTTTGTTTGTTTGTTTGTTTTTTAGAGCATAAGGGGAGCGTTTGCTTTTTTACTACCAGAGATAGGGCTGAGAACGAATGTTGCTGTTACATTTTTTAAATAAACAATGGAGAAGGACAAATTCGAGTCATTTGTAAGAAAATGGATGGATCTTGAGACCATAATCCTAACTGAAATAAATCAGACACAGAAGACAAATATTGCACGGTTTCTGTTGCACGAGATACCCCAAATATAATTTAAAGAACAAAGTAAAAGAGAAATGGAAAGAAACAAGTAGACTTTGTGGGATTGGGAAGGGGTCAGGTGAAGGGGAAATAAAAATTATCAAGTGTGATACATAAAGGTACCAGCTTTCCAAGGTGAATATAATTATGTATTGCAAAGATACACCAACAGTAAAAAATAAAATCCTTAAGAATATATTTATATGTTGGCTTTCGATTTGGAGAGGACTTGAATATTGAATAGCAAGCAGAGGAGTTTTGATTTAATTTTAAATCTTTTTGAACAATGTTTTAGTTTTTTTTCCTAACTGATAATAGATTAGGAAAACGAAGTTGGTAGTGGTTGGCAGAGTATATTGCAAGGAAAGACACTGGTAAAAAATAAATTAAGAAAGTAATTCAACTGTGCATGGGAGTACATGCCTTTAATCTCAACACTCTGGGAACCTGAGGCTGGAGGATCACAAGTTTGAGCCTAGCTTGGGCAACTTTGTGCCATAGCTTGACCAAATAAAAAGGGCTGAGAATGTAGCTGGGTTCACTCCCCAGTAGAGTAGTGAAAAAAAATTTTTTCAGTATCTAGTTGTGATTAAAATGAAAAGAGCCTCAATTCAGGAGGCTGTAGAAGGAAGGAAGTTAGGAACATTTTGTTAATTAAAAAGTGACAGGCCTTAATTAAGAATAATAAAAAGAAGGTCAAAGGAGACATTTTTAAAAATTTGGATGACAGGACAAAAAACAGGTAAGTTTAGAGGTTTTGAGACCAAGGTATAGTCTACATCTATCTGGTCATATCCATTCAGTAGCGTTTTGATTTTTTTTTTTTTTTTTTTTTTTGTACCAGGGATCGAGGCAGGCGGTGGAACCCCTGAGCTAAATCCCTCATGTGTTTTGATATTTTTGAGACAGGGGATTGATACATAGTTCAGAATGGCCTTGAACTCAACTATGTAGAACAGGCAGATCTAGAATTTTAGCAGTCCTCCTTAGCCTTCAAGTGCTGGTATTACAGGTGTGTGCCACTACACCTGGCTCCATAGTTTTAGTAGAGTTTCAAAGAGAGACTAGTACTGGAGTTTAAATTTGGATGCCATTTGAATTGGTACTGATTGGAGTGGAGATGCCTGTGAGGACACGTAACACAACTTTCAGAGAATTACGCAAGACTAAAGGAGAGAATAGAGGAATTGCAGAGAAGTAAGTGTGAAATGTCACATAAGAACAATGTGGAGAATAGTCTGCTGTCATTCTATTGAAAGAAGTAGAGTTTGGAGGAACTTTTCAGAAAATGAGAAAGGATGACAGATTCCTTTTTTTTCCCCTCTAAGAAATTATTAATAGTTGGTGAATGGGACCAGCTGTAGTTTGTTGAAGATGATATATACATGTGTGATTTCCCATTTTGTACTGTACATCAAAGTTGTTGCGGTGAAGTTACTCTACTTGGCACTGCAGTAGCAACAAGCTGTTTAAAAGCCTTCCATTGTGAAATTTAGGAGGAAATAACTTGTGTTTTAATTTATAGGAAAATATGCCAGCATTGGAGAAGAGAAACATACAAGAAAGTACAGAACATTAGTAATTTGTTAACTATCAAGATTTTGGCTAGTTCTTATGCTCTAGGCCAGTGGTGGGGGCACTCATTTGTTACCATTGAAAGTTCTAAAAAGGGCTGTTATTACTGCAGCCATTTTTTAGGAAAGAAAAAAAAATACAGTTTGCTTGACTGCAGTTGTTGTACCAGTTGTGTCACAGTCATTATGCATTGAGTGACTCCTGTCTAATCTGGGTAACAGGAGGGCAAGTCATGGAACTTTGGCCGAACTTGTCCTACATATTTAATACTTTAGACCAAGTGAGTACTTTTAAAGATTGAGATTTAGTTGAACTGTGTGTGTGTGTGTGTGTGTCTGTCTGTCTGTGTGTCTGTGTGTCTGTGTGTGTAGGTGTAGAGGAACTCCATGTACTTACATATAACTCTTCTTCAACCATATCGTTGCTGTTACCACACATATTCCCCCTTTTTAAAATCAAGTATTTACTCATCTTGTTATTTCTCCCCTTAATATTCAGCATTTACCTCATCAACAAAACTAATAATGGTTTAATACTGTTGATTACTCAATCCACAATGAGATTTCTCCTATTGTCTCAAAGGTGTTTTGATAGGTGGTTTATTTTAATAGGGATCTGGTTAAAGCCCATACACTGTCTTAGTTGTTATCCCATAAGTTTAACCTCATCCTTCCAAACAAAATCTGTATTATAAGGAAAAAGGAATTGTAGAAGAGACACCTCTTTTGTCCTGTATTGATTTCTTCCTTTCTTTCTTTCTTTTTTTTTTTTTTTTTTTTTTTTTTTTTTTTTTATGAGACAGGGTCTCACTATGTAGTTGAAACTCACCTGGAACTCACTGTGCAGCCCAGGCTGGTCTCCAAGTGATCCTCCCCTGCCTCAGCCTCCTGAGTGCTGGGATTAGGGGCGTGCGCTACCACACCCGGCTTGGGTTTCTTTCTTATGCTGTCATTTAATATGTCATTGTCCACCTATAACTATTAATAGCTACATCACTTAAAATATGGCTTGTCAGAGATTATACACATTATATTTTGAAAACTTTATATGAAAAAAATATAAAGTTACTTTTTTTTTTGAGACAAGGTTTCACTATACAGTTCATTATGGAGCCCAAGCTGACCTCAAACTTGCAGGGATCCTTTTGCTTCATTCTCCCAAGTGCTGGGATTACAGGTGTGCACCACCATACCCAGCCTTCATTTTTATCTTGATTGTACTTGAAATGATAGCATTTTTTATTTTTTGATTTTGGTACTGGGGTTCAAACTCAGGTCCTTGCGCTTGCAAGGCAGGCGGTGGAACCACTGAGCTAAATCCGTTGCCCGATAGCATTTTTTATATAAGGCTAAATAAATATTTAAAATTTATTTCACTTTTTAGCTTTTAATATTTTGGTTAGAAAAATTTAAATTACATGCACACTTTGCATTATCTAAGTATGCATGTATTTTTTTATGTTGATGCTCTGGAGACTTGGTTACAGTAGATTCAGTTTCTGTTACTTTAGATGAGAATTGACATAATGTACTTCCTTAAGATGAAGGATGTCTGATTGTTCTACAGCAAGATTGATCAATAGGTTGAAATGAGATTACAAGTGTGAGCCACTGTGCTGACTTCCATTATGATGTTTTTTTGGTACTGGGGATCAAACTCAAGACCTTTTGTTTGCGAGGCAGGTGGCGCCATTGCTGAGCTAAATCCTTGGCCCTCCATTATTACTTTTGATGCTTGGATTTCTAATCAGAGATCAGTGAGAACCCTTCAAGTTGGCTTTTGTGAACTTTTATCAATACCTTGTTAAGCTTTTGATAAGTAGTGCTTTATGGGAAAAGTTATCAGAAGGGTATTACAATTCTTGTACACTTCACCTAAATATTCCAGACTGATGTTTCATGTTTGTTTTACCCTGTTCCCCCTCTTCTTCCTTTTAAACACACATATATGTATTATGGTCATGTGTTTATATTTTTCTCTTGTGTGTAGAGGAATATATGGACATGTTGCCATTTTCCTCTGAGTTCTTACTGTAGTTATATTTTCTGAAAGTTCTTTTCTATTACCATGGTACAGATCACAGTGATCAGAATTAGAAAATTTGGTCTGGTGCCATGGCTCATGCTTGTAATGGCTCATTTGAAGGGAGGCAATTTAACAAGACTGTCTCAAAAAAACTTTTTTTGCAAAAGGGTTTAGCATGTGGCTCAGTGGTGGAACACTTGCTTAGCATGTGAAGCTCTAGGTTTGATCCCTGGTACCACCCCCCAAAAAATTATGTAGTTAACATTGACATAGTAGTATTACCTATAGTTTTATTCCAACTCTACATTGGAATACATGATTTAGCTGTCCTGTCTTTTTAGTCTGGACCAATCTTTCTTTGACTTTCATGACCTTGTAATTTTTTAATGATTACACGCTGATTTTGCAAACTGTAACTCAGTTTGAGTTTGTCAAATGATTGAATTTAATTAGTCTGCCAAATCTGCCATTTGGTCTTGACTGTTTTTTTTTTTTTTTTTTTTTCCTGGTGCCATAAAGAGAAGTGCACTGACCTTATGAATTTCCAGAAATAACATTTTAAGATAATTTCAGTAATTGGTTATCTATATATGACACTTTTTTGTGGGGGGGGGTTACCAGCGATCAAACTTGCACTTGCGAGGCAGGCGGCAGGACCACTGAGCTAAATCCCCAGCCCTGTATATGACACTTTGTTTCTGGATAACTCAGGTGTTTCAGCTGTGCATGTTCTACATGACATGCATACAACCAGCCCCCCTCCAAAACACCTGGATACCTAGAAGTCAAAGAATAATGAGTTAGCGGGCTGGGGAGTTAGCTCAGTGGCGCCGCTCCTGCAAACACAAGGTCCTGAGTTTGGTCCCCAGTGTGGAGGGTGGGGGTGGGGAGAGAGAAGAATAAGTTACTAAGAGATGGAAGGAGTAGGAAAGGGGATTAAAAAAGAATTAAGATGTGTTATGTACATGTATTAAAAATAATGTGCACCTTTTATGTACTTAACCATTTGGATATCCTTTCTTATAAATTCCCTATTAAATATTTTGGTCTTTTTTATGGGATGCCTTTTTAAAACATGGTTTATGCTCTTTACCCCATTATTTTATATGTATGCCTTTTTCAGTTACAGGTCTATGTATCTTTTTTTGTCTTGCCTCTGAAAAAACTTTTTAGTTCATGTTAGTAATGATCGCATTCATCATAGAGGATTTGTACGTGTATATAATACATCTCAATTCCTTTTTTGTCCCCTTTCCCTCCAGATCTTCCCTTCCCCATTTTCAAAATCTGTTTTCATTTTTTTCATCTTTTTTCTTTAAATGGCTTTTCCCTTCTCTCTTCTCTCCCCCTACCTCATTTTTCCTTTCCCGTTTGAAAAAAATTTGTTCTAGTTCAATATCTATACTCCATTTTGCTCCTTGGTTATACTTCAGTTTCTCACACAAGAGAAACAATGCAATATTTAAATTTGTGTGTCTGATTTATTTCACTTTAAGATTATGGTGTTAAGGTGCATCCATTTACCTAAAAATGCCTTGTTTATCCTCTTTTATGTTGGAGTAGTATTCTAGTCTCTTACTTTCTTAATGGTGCTTCTGATGAATAGAAATTCTTACTGTTTATGCAATCCAATTTAATCATACTTTCATGTTTTAGTAAGTAATTTTATACCTAAAAAGTCCTAAAGATTTTCTATTTATCTTCTAGAGGCTTTGTTATTCTTGCCTTCACAGGTAGATCCAAAATTCACTTGGAATTGGTTTTTTTCTTAGGTACAAAAGGTAATGACCAGATTCAGTTCTTTCCCTATGGATATGCTGTCTGTCGAGCACCCATTTATCGTCACTGCTTGAACCAACAAATCCAGCAACACACAAAAACATTTCTTCCATGTAGTGATGTTATTAAGTGTTTATTGAAAATGCTCATGTTAATAATGTCTAATGTTTTAAATTAACCGTCCTTATATTTATGCTGATATTTCTATTATTATGAATTTTATAAGTATTTCAATGGCTATGTAAGTCACCTTTCGATCGTTACAACAGAATGAGAAAATCAATTTATAGCAGAAAGATTTATTTTGGCTCAATATCTCAAAGGTTTGGGTCCATGTTTGCCTGGCTCCATTGTTTTGGGCCTGAGGTGAGGCAGAGTATCTTGGCAGTGGCAGTACATGGTAGAGGAGGCAGTTCATTTCATGACAGCCAGGAAGTAGAGAAAGGTGGAGGATGACATGCTGGGCACAAGATAAACCCCCCAACACCCCAAGCATAAACCCAGTCTCTTCAGCTGGGTCCGTCTTCCTACGTTTTTATCACCTCCCAGTAGTTCATCAAATTATGACCTAATGAATTAATCCATTGATGAGATCAAAGACTTATGATCTAATCTCTTACCCAAAGCCTCACCTCTGATCACTGCTGCATTGAGGTTCATGCCTTCAACACATGAGCCTTTGGGAGACATTTCGGATCCAGATCATCATCCATCTACAAAAATATGAACTGTAAAAGGAGTAGCTATTAGTTTTACTAGTTAAAATTTCAAGTGTCCTGAGCTTTTCACTCTTTTGATTCCTAACACTCTTTTGCTTAAAGATGACCTTTTTTTGGTGAGTAGTATAATATATGGAGCAATATTTTGTGATGTTACCTTTATGTTAAGTAACAGAAAATTTTTTCAGAGGCAAGACAAAAGAAGATACATAAACCTATAACTGAAAAAGGCATACATATAAAATATTGGGGTAAAGAGCATAAACCATGTTTTAAAAAGGCATCCCAT
Source organism: Fukomys damarensis (assembly GCF_012274545.1). Classification (NCBI taxonomy): domain Eukaryota; kingdom Metazoa; phylum Chordata; class Mammalia; order Rodentia; family Bathyergidae; genus Fukomys; species Fukomys damarensis. Next base: position 40,795,615 of record NW_022900913.1, read on the forward strand.
AAAAAAGACCAAAATATTTAATAGGGAATTTATAATTTATTCTAAATTGTTTACTTTTCAGGAAACATTTTGATGGTAAATTACCAACAGAATCAACTAATAGTGGAAAAAACAAGAGAGATACAGATTTTGAAGGCACAGATGAACCCATTTTTGGAAAGAAGCCCAGAATAGAAGAGACAATAGCTGAAGACCTAAGGTAATATTTCCATAGTCATAAATGTTAGTAAATCTTTATTTGGGGATTGCATGAAGTTTCAAAAACTGCTTGGTATATGTTGGTATTTTATAATAATGTTTGTGAAGTTGAAGAAATGAAGATAAATATTGCTTATTTATGTATACATAGAAGCCTGTAAATGTAGAACATTAAGGTTAGACAATTGGATGACAACGCAGACATGACTCAATCTTTTTTGATATTTTAGAATTCAATTTTGAGCAAATATCTTGAAATACAACTTTTTTAAAAGAAGAAAAGATAATTTGTTAGTATCTCAAGTTGATTGTTGGGAAAGTAGAATAAAAGGAAACAGTAACTCATTCAATGGAAGGAATAAGTGAGAAGGGATATTCAAAGGAATTAGATTTTCATTGTCTCATGTAGCAGTGGAATGACTGAATCTCAAGGCACTTGTCAATGAGGAAAACCCAAGGATATCTGTGGCTAGATATTTTCTGGTATTAGTATTTCTGAGATTTTGAAAATAGAACTTCCTAGAGTTGAAATAAGTATTTTTAGTTAAACAGATTCCTGTTATAATGATCTTTATAATTGTTGCTTTTCCCTTCTTTCTGTGCTATATTCTAGGTTGTTGCTAAGAGGAAGTTTAGTTTTTCTGTTTCAACCTGTTAGTGTTACAGCTAGTAAAATTATTGTAAATGCTGAAAGATGTGTTATTGAAATATTTAAGATGTATCACTTACCAAAACTAGTGTAATAGGTTATACAAAATAAAATTGCTATTTTAAAAGTTTTTTTTTTTACTTATTCTAACTTTTAGGTTTTATTCAAAGTATGGTTATTGAACTAAGGTAAATATCAGTATAGTAAATCAGAGAATAATGCATCTAGCATAGAAATATACATCTGATTTTCTTTTATTCACAGTTGTGATCTCTCAGAGTTTAAATGGAGAATCTAGATGATCATAATGTAGGATTTTGTTGAGAATAAGGAACATTTTAAAATTACGACATGATCTAAATTAGGCTAGTTTATGTTATATATTCTATGGAAAGCAGCAAAGACCCTGGTCTGCCAAAGCTGCTGATAATTAGTGGTGACACAGTCATAGTTAAGTTGGGGTAAAGGGGCTGTGTGAAGGAGCTGCGTGTAGTTACTAGGGATACATTGCTGACCCAGGCAAGACTTACAAAGGAACAGACTAAATAGAAGTTGTGACAAACAACCTTGTCTTTTTAGTAAAGGTTTTAATTTTGGGAATGGAATTTGAGTGCAAGTCACTCTGATCTCGGGTGTGTGTTATCTCATATTAAGCCCCATAGCTTCACAAGCCATTTCTCTGGTCTCTGTCATGGCCATTGGGCAGAGGGGTTGATATTGACCCATGCACCATCCGCAGTGCTCCCATGAGTCAAGTAGGCTTCAGTTGGTCTTATTTCTTAAAACAAGCCAATTGTGAGGTAACTCCTTACAGGCTAGTATTTACAGCCTGCTTTTGGTATGATCAATGGGGAGGTCCCCTACATTCTAATGCATAGTGGTTTTTATTTTTTATTTTTTTGCATGGTGGGTTTTATGACCAGCTTTGTCTTGAGATGAAGTGATGATACGTTATAGAAGAATTTTTTTTTAATATGGATGGCTTCTTGAATTTGCATATCATCCTCACACATGGGCCATATTAATCTCTATATTGTTTCCATTTTAGTATATGTACTGCTGAAGCGAGCACTAAGCTGACATAATTTTTGAATAATCTGTTTGGCTGTTCTATATTTGTAATAAAATACATTAACTGGGTATTTTGAATTCTCAACATATACTATGTATGAATAATAATGACAAAATTTCTGAACATTAATAGCCAAAGTTTTTCCAATTTGGAATACTGATAATTGGGCCATATCATTTTCTTTACAGTACATATTAGGAGGATTATTATTTACTCTAAGAAATGATTTCTATGTCATTTTGATAATTTTTTTTTAAAGTTTGGCAGATCTGATGCCCAGGGTCAAGGTACAGTCCGTTGAAACTGTTGAAGGATGTACACATGAGGTACGTACCAAGAATATACAATAGGTTATTATTAAATGGGATTTTTCTTTGTATTGTCTAGTAAAATGATTAGCAAGCAGCTTATTCTTACAGGCCTTGGAAACAGTAAGTAGATTGTGTAGGGTACACATAGTCTAATAGAAGAGCTGAACTTTTTCTATGAAGCCTGGCTTCAGGTGCTGATCTAACAATTTTCCTAACAGTATGTGGTATAAGTGTTATCAGTAAGTTTGTAGTATATAATGATTACATTCATCATGAGGAGTTGATATATGTATGTAATACATCTTAATTTCTGTCCTCTTCCCTTTTGCCAAAGATCTGTCTCCCTGATTCCTATTATCTCTTATTTTACTCTTAAATTTCGGGTTTCTCATATAAGAGAAGCCATGCAATGTGTCTAGTTTATTTCACTTAACATATACCAAAGTGCATCCATTTTCCTATAAATTTATCCTTTATGGCAGAGTAATACTCCATTGTGTATAAATATAACATTTTCTTTATCCATTTTTACAGGCCATTTTCTTAATTTTCCTGTTATGAGTCGTGCTGCTAAAAACATATATTCGTGTATCACTATAATATGATATCTTTTAACTCCTTTGGAATGATAACTAGAAGAGGAATAGCTGTGTTGAATGGAATTTCTAGTTTTAGTCCTTCCCCCATTAAGTTTATTGGTACATTTAAAGCAGACAGTACAGTTACATTTATCATTGGGATCTTGTATCTTTACATGATATGTCTTGGTTCTTATTTTTTTCCCCATACCCATGCCCTCCCTTCACCCCCTTCACCCTTCTCTATTTACACTTTATTTCCATTTTTTCTTCTCCCTTATTTCCTTTCCCCTACTGTTCCCACTTCCCTTTTAGCCATTTTCTTCCTATTTCACACTCAATTATACCATTTGAACCTTATTTACACTTTCAGTTTTTCACACCAGAGAAACTATGTGGTATTTACTCAAGTGTGCCCTATTTATTTTACTTTACAGTATAGCTTCAATATGCATCTATTTAGCTGTAAATGTTTCTAGTTTCTCATTCTTTATGGCTGAGTAATACTCCATTTTATAGAAAAACCACATCTTCTTTATCCAGTCTCCAGTTGATGGGCATTTGTGTTGTTTCCAAGTTTTAGCTATTACAAACTGTGCTGATACAAACATGAGTGCACATATATCACTGTGATATGATTCTTTTAATTCTTTTGGAAAGATACCCAGCAGAGGGATAGCTTGGTCAAATGGCACCTCTAATCCTAGTTCTTTGAGGTTTGTCCATACTGATTTCCGCAGTGGTTGCACCAGTCAGCATTCCCAAAAACAACAGAGAAAGGGTTCCTTTCTCCCCACAGCCCTGCCAACATTTGTTATTGGTGGATTTCTTGATAGCAACCATTCTTTCTGGGGTAAGATAGAATCTCAGTGTTGTTTTTATCTGCATCTCTCGAATGACCAGTGATGTTGAACATTTTTTCATGTATTTATTTGCTGCTTTTACTTGTTTGTCTGAGAAATGCTTGTTCATTTCAGATGCCCATTTTTGGATTGGGTCTTTGTATTTGGGGGGGGTAGATTT
>NW_022900913.1:40799486-40805312 GCF_012274545.1 Fukomys damarensis
AGCTGGTAAAGATTTTTTCCCACATTGTAGGTTGTCTCTTAGCTCTGTTGGTGATTTCTCTTGCACTGAAAAAACTTTTTAATACAATGAGATCCCAATTGTTGCTTTTTTGTGTAAGTTCTTGTGCTGTTGAGGATTTGTTCATAAAGTGTTCTATGCCAATGTCTTTGAGAGTTCTACCTAATTTACTTTCCAGTAAGTTTAGTGTTTCTGTTTTGATATTTAGATCTTTAATACACTTCAATTCTAGTTTAGTGCGTGGTAAAGGATAGGGATCTAGTTTTAATCTTTGGCAAATTGAAAGCCAGCTTTTCCAACCCCATTCATTAAAGAGGCTGTCTTTCCTCCAGTCAGGATGGTTAGCTCCTTTGTCAAGGATGAGATAGCTGAGTATGTTTGGTGTTGATTCTGTATCTTCTAATCTAGTCCATTGATCCTTGGGTCTGTTTCTTTGCCAGTACCATGTTGTTTTTATCACAGTAGCTTTGTAGTTTAGTTTCAAGTTGGGAATTATGATACCCTCTTCCAAGTCTCTGTTCCCTCTTATGGTTTTTGCTATTTTAGGTCTCTTCTGGTTCCAAATGAATTTTTGGATTGTTTTCTCAAGCTCTGTGAAATACACTGTTGGGATTTCAATCGGGATTAAATTAAATCTGTACAGAAGTTTTGAAAGTGTGGCTATTTTCACTATGTTGATTCTTCCTGCTCAGGAGCAAGGGATGTCTTTCCATCTTCTTATATCCTCTTCTCTGTCTTTTTTCAGAGTGCTGTAATTTTCAGTGTATACAGGTCTTTGTCTCCTTCATTAGATTGATTCCTAGATATTACATTTTTTTGGATGTTATTGTGGAAAGAGTTGTTTCCTAATTTCTTTTTCAATGAGTCTGTTACTTTTTACAACAAGATATTGATTTTTGAGTGCTGACTTTGTGTCCCGCTACTCTACTGAATCTGTTGATTAAGTCTGTCAGTCTTTTGGCAGACTTTTTGGGTCTTCTATGTAGAGTATTATATCATCAGCAAATGGTAACACTTTAACTTCTTCCTTTTCTATCTTTATTCCTTTTATTTTTTTCTCTTCTCTAATTGCTGTGGCTAATGTTTCCAAAACTATATTGAAGGGGAGTGGTGATAGTGGACATCCTTGTCTTGTTCCTGATTTTAGCATGAAGGTTTTCCGTTTTTGACCATTTAGAATGATATTGAATGTTGGTTTTTTATAGATAGACTTTATCAGGTTCAGATAAAGACCATGTATTCCAGTTTTCTGTAGGGTTTTGATCATGAATGGGTGTTGAATTTTGTTGAATGCTTTTTCTGCATCTGTTGAAATAATCATATGGTTTTTGTCCTTGACTCTGTTGGTGTAGTGTATTACATTTATTGATTTACGTATGTTGAACCATCCTTGCATTGGTGGGATAAGTCCGACTCGGTCAGGGTGCATGATCTTCTTGATGATCTTTTGTATTCTGTTTGGCAGTGTCTTTTTGAGGATTTTTACATCTGTATTCCTTAGGGAGAGTGGCCTGTAGTTCTCTTTTTTTTTTTTTCTGGGTCTTTCCTGATTTTGGAATCAAAGTAATACTTGCTTCCAGGAATAAATTTGGAAGTGTTGCTTCCCTTTCAATTTAATTGAAGAGTTTAAAGAATAGTGGCAATAGTTCTTTTCTAAATGTCTTGTAGAATTCGGCAGTGAAGCCATCAGGAACTGGATTTTTCTTTGTTACTAATGTTTTAATTACATTTTCAATTTTAATGTAATTGGGGTGTTTAGACTTTATATCTTCATTCAATTTTGGAAGTGCATGTGTATCTATGAATCTGCATTTTTTCTGTATCTTCCATTTTATTAGAGTACAGGTTTTCAAAGTAGGTATTGATGATCCTCTGGGTTTCTGGTGGATCTGTTGTGACTTCACCTTTTTCATTGCTAATTGCATAAGTTTGAGCCTTTCTTTCCCTTTTTTTTTTTTGATAAGGTTGGCTCAGGGTTTATCAATTTTATTTTTCCAAAAACCAACTCTGATTCATTGGATTTTTTTTTTTTTGTAAAGTTCTCAGTCTCCATTGCATTAATTTCTGCTCTGATCTTTATAATTTCTTTCCTTGTACAAGCTTTTGGTTTGTCTTGCTCTCCTTTTTTAGAAGCTTAAAGTTAAGCATTAGGTTATTGGAGCTCGCTCTGTTTTCCTAGTATGGGCATTTACTGCTGTGAATTTCTCTCATAGAACTGCTTTCATTGTTTCCCATAGATTCCTATATGTTTTATTGGCATTACCATTTAATTGTAGAAACTGTCTAATTTCTTCTTTAATTTCCTCTGTGACCCAGTGATTGTTCAGGAGGATGTTATTTAATTTTCATGTGTTTGTGAAGTTCTTGTGGTTTGTTATGCTATTGATCTCCAGTTTTATTGCAGTATGTTCTGATAATATACAGGGGATAACTTCAATTCCTTTGCATTTACTTAAGCATGTTCTATGAGCTAGTATGTGCTCTATTTTGGAAAATGACATATGTGCACCCGAAAATAATGTATATTCTGATTTTGTGGGGTGGAACCCTTTGTAGACATCTGCTAAGTCTGTTGGTTCTAAGACTTGGTTCAGTTCTGTTATTTTGTTGTTGATTTTTTGGTCTAGATGATTTGTGTCAGTAGAATATTGAGGTCCCCCACTACAATTGTATTAGTGCTTAATTTGCTTTTTTGTTTGTTTGTTTGTTTGAGACAGGGACTCACTATGTAGTTGAGACTGACCTGGAACTCACTACGTAGCCCAGGCTGGTCTCGAACTCACAGTGATCCTCCTGCCTTAGCCTCCTGGGCGCTGGGATTATAGGCATGTTCCACTACGCCTGGCGTAATTTGTTTTTCATATCCATTAATATTTGTTTTGTATAGTTGGGGACATTAGTATTCAGTGCATATATTTATGGTTGTCATTTGTTCCTCTTGTATTGTTCATTTTACAAGGACGTAATGGCCTTCTTTGTCTCTCTTAATGAGTTTTGCTTTGAATTCTAGTCTGTCTGCAAGTAAGATATCTACCCCTGCTTTTTTCTGGGCTCCTGTCACTTGGAGAATTGTTTTTAATCCTTTTCCTCTCAGTGAATTTCTTTGTGAATTAATTGTGTTTCTTTTACACAGCATATTGTTGGATTTTGCTTTTTAATCCATTCTGCTTAGCCTGTTTCTTTTGATTGGTGAATTGAGGCCATTAACACTGATGGTTATAATTTACATATTGACTTTTCATTATCAGGTTATTTTTCTGTTCTTGATTGTTTTATTTTTTATTTTTCTCTCTCTTCCTTTAGGTTCTTGCCTTGTCTGGTATATTTGCTCTGTTGGCCCTTGTGGAGTTGTGGCCTTTGTTTTCTTTTCCCAGGATATTATTTAAAAGTGTTTGGAGTGCTGGTGTGGTATTCATGAAATTTCTCAGGTGTTCTTTGTTGTGGAAGTATCTTATTTCCCTCTGAATTTTGAAAGATAGTTTTGCAGGATACGTCAGTGTAGATTGGAGGTTGTTTATTTGAAATACCTCACTCCAGGCTCTCCTTGATTTGAGGGTTTGTGTTGAAAAGTCTGTTGTGATTCTGATGGGCTTTCCTTTTCATGTGATTTGTTTTTTTTTCTGTAACTGCTTGTATGTGGTATTTTGTTCTTCTGTTGAGTTTCTGGGATCTTGATTATTATATGTTTTGGTGTAGTTTTTTTTTTAATCATGCCTAGAGGGTCATATATGCCTCACTTATCTGTATGTCAAATTCTTCCCTTCTGTTTGGGAAATTTTCTGTCATTAATTCTGTGAATAGTTTTTTTAAAGCCATTTGTACTTTCTCTTGCTACTTCAGGGATTCCTCTCAGTCTTAATATTATTCTTCTTTGCATCATGTAAGAGTTGTTGGATTGATTTCTCATGATTCCTTACTGTTTTTAAGAGACCTCTGTTTTCATGGTCACTGACCACAATCCTGTCCTCTATATCTGAAATTCTATCATCACATTCGTTCATTCTGCTGTGAATGCTCTCTAGAATTTTTAATCTCCTGGATATCTGTTTAAATCTGTTTCATGGATTCCATTTTTTCCCTATGTTGGGCACATGGTTTTCTTCATGGTCTTGAGCTCATCTATTTTTTTTATAAATCTGTTTCTGTTCTAGAGTCTCTAATCATATCTTTCATTCTTCTCACCATCTCTGTGGTTATCTGGGAAATTATTTCTGTTTTGAATTTTTCTAGAGCTTCATTTACCTGTTTTTTTACTTCCTGTGCTATCAGTTCAGGGTGTCCAGATGCTTGACTGTCAGACTTTTCCACTTCATTTCCTCCTGAGTTTACCTTTGGTGAAGTGGAAGTCTGTGTGTCTTGTTTAAATGTCTTTTCATTTTTATTTTTGTTGTTGGTACTGTCCTTGGCCTAATTCCTGGGTTAATACTTTGATTTTTCCAGATATAGCTGGTGTTTAGGTTTTGCATCTCTAATGACTCTGAGGCAATCTCATTTTCATTATACCAGGGAGGACAGCTGATTAGATCAGTCACAACACCTTAGCTCAAGTAATACAGTTAGCAACATAATAGCATCAAGCCAGCTTAGAAAATGACAATATGTGATAGTTATTAATCTATCACCTTTAACTGTGAATTAAATCAAAATTTAGGACCAGCCGAAAATATTTTTATAGTGAATAAACTCTTCAGTTATAGCCACTTTACCCTTAAGGATGGGGATTTAGAAGGAGTTGGGGAAGGAGGGATAGGTGGATAGGATAGAGAAAGATTAGAAGTGAGGTCAGAGGACACAGGACGATCACATAAACTCTTTGGAGCTGTTGAAGAGAAGAGAAGACAACAAAATATGCACACGAACAGAACAAGCTAACAGCAATGGGGAGGCTAGAGACTGTAACCACCTTCTTTTAAAACTAATGGCAGTTGAGAAAAGAAAAAAGAAAAGGAAAAGAAAGAAAATAAATTCAAATTAGGATAGAAACAGGAACAAAAAGGGTGAGTAATAAAGATCAAGGTGAGAGAGAGAAAAGATAAGATTTTTTAAAATTTGAGAAAAGAAAAGATAAAATTTTTTTAAACTATTAAAGATGAGAAAAATACTACTTTGAAAATAAAAAATACAAATAGAAAAAGAGGGCCTCCTTCAGGGTGTGCCTCTGTTGACACAGTAGACAGTGTGGATAGGAGTGTGCAGATCTAAGTTAATTAGTCTCAATAAGCCAGCCACTGTCCCCTGAGGTTCAGGCTGATTTCTGTCTGCAAGGCCCAAGTTGAGAGCTCTGACCACCTGCTGGATTGAACTCTGCAAGGTTCTCCTGCAGTTTCCAGCTGTCTTTTCCCTGAAGTTAGACCAGGTTCTGATGTGAGGTGCTGGTCCCTCTGACTTATCAACTGTGGTGGTGTAGTTTGCCTTCATTGCAGATTTTCTCCACTTTTGCAGTGGGCTTCAGTTTTCATCAAGGAGCCTCAGAGAGGCCTTCTTTCTTTTGTTTGCTAGGAGGGTGGTTGGAGGCATGGACACTGTTGTGTTGGAGTCTGCTGGGGTCCTCTGGTACACTGGGCCAAAGGGGCGGCTTACCTGTCTCCTCTGGTGGGCTGGGATGAGGGGCTAGTTTTAGGTTTTTTGTTTTTGTTTTTGTTTGTTTTTTTGAGACAAGGTATCACTATTTAGTTGAGACTGACTGGAACTCACTGTGCAGCCCAGGCTGGTCTCGAACTGGAACTCAGTGATCCTCCTGTCTCACCCTCCCAGGTGCTGGGATTACAGGCGTGTGCTACCACACCCGGCTAGTTTTAGTGTTTTTTT
>NW_022900913.1:40805323-40825013 GCF_012274545.1 Fukomys damarensis
TTTTTTTTTTTTTTGAGGAATTTCCATACTGGTTTCCATAGTGGTTGTACTGGTATGCATTCCCACCTACAAAATAGAAGAGTTCCTTTTTCCCTGTAGCCTCACCAGCATTTATTATTTGATTTCTTTTGTTTTATTTATTTATTTTTTTGGGGTACCAGGCATCAAACTCGGGTCTTTGCGCTTGTGAAGCAGGTGGTGGCACCACAGAGCTAAATCCCTGGCCCTATTATTTAATTTCTTGATGAATATTCTTTGAGTTCTTTGTATGCTCTAGATGTTAATCATCTGTCCAAGAATTAGCTGGTGGTCATGAATTTCTTAAAGTTTTCTTTATTATGGAAATACCTATTTCTACATCAGTTTTGAGAGATAGTTTTGCAGGATGTATCAGTCTAAGTTGGAAGTTGTTTTCTTTTAGGGTTTGAACTTTATTCCAAGCTCTCCTGGCTTTTAAGGTTTGTGTTGAAAAGTGATATAATAATGGGTTTACCTTGTCTCTAACTGCTTTTAAGATTATGTCTTGTAGGATTTAGTATTTGGAGTGTGATGTGTTATATAGACATTCTTTTCTCATTATGGCAATTTAGGTTTATATATGCCTCACTTAAGTTTTTCACTATTGTGGAAAGTTTCTGTTATTTGTATAAACAGAGCTTTCATGCCATTTGTGTTGTCTTTTAATTTTTCAGTAATTCTAATTAATTTTAGGTTAGTCTTTGTGTCATCTAGAAGTTGTTGGATCCTTTTATCATGTCCTCATTGTTTTTAAAGTATCAGTGAGTATATGGTCACCTGCATCAGCTCCCTGAATACCAATGAAATAAATAAAAAATGAGTCCAAAAATAAGTCCATTTTTTTGAATAAGGAGTTTCTTTCCAGGGTCTGCAGTATTGGAATCCACCAGATATGGCAGAGGTGGGGTGATAGTGAGTCATCACAAAGAACTATTTTGTTTCCACACTCACATTTTTGTGTGTGACTGCTTAATCCTGCCCTCTCTTAACCATTTGGCAGCTCAGAGTTTTCATGTCCCTCTGTGTGCCAAGAGGTTTATGGACACCCCACCTTCCTGAGCCAAGTGAGCTTTCCCAACTACTTTGTTTTCTTCTCTGTATTGGACTGTGTTTTTGCAGCTTCTCTGTAGTTTCTAGTTTTCCTTTGTAGTGTTCCTAGAAGTCTACTTCCTTTTTTCCTCTTCACCAAATTGTTTTTCAGGTGTCTCATTTCCATGTCTGAGAACCTGATTATTTTGCTGCCAGTATCTTTGTCAGTTTTAATCTCTAATTTTTCCTAACTACAATTTTGGGTAAATTTCTTAACCTTGAACATTATCTTTTTAAATTGTAAATATGTTTTGCTTTTTTTTTTGGTATGGGGATTGAACTCAGCACCACTGAGCTAAATCCTGGGGCCCCTGAATTGTAAATTTGGAATAATGGGATTTGCCTCGTAGTGCGGTTATAAAGATTATAGAATTAGGTAAAATATCCAGCATAGTGTTGGTATTTAGTACATATTTATTCTCATATTCTTGAAATCAAATACCATGCCATTTTTTGCAGATCATTTGCTATTGCATGTCTTTCTCCAGTGTCTGATAAATTGCAGTTTCTTTTATTATACCACAGAACTGTTGTCCCTTGTGGCTTGTATCCATTTAGAAGTGAGATTTTATACGTACAAGAGACATAATAGAACTGTGTCACTATTTTCTTCTGTTAAGCCTTTTATCTTTAATAAAAATAAAGCTTTATATCAAGTTGTTATAACAGACAGTTGAAGAACCTTGTCTGTATAGACTAAGCAGAGAAATTCCAAATTAATAAAAATGGCTTCTGATACAGATTTAGAACATTATCTATTAAAATACCTCTTTGTGATAAACATTCGTCTGTTTCCTTCAAACAGCACTTAGTCAGATGTAATGGCCATTTGATCACTCACTTAGTACTTATTTTGGAGCCTAGTCAATGTTCTGGGCTAGGAAAGACAGAGAACACAGCTCTGAAGTCATAAAAAACTTTTTGTGCTCCGTGATTATCTTCAAGTGTGCCAATTTGTCACCTCTTTTCTCAGTAACTTTTATCCTTTCCCACAAAGGCTTAAAGATATCAGCATAGTGTCCTCTAACTATAACCTTCATCACTAAGCACATTTGTTCTTTTCACATCCACTGAAAGGAAAAAGCATTACCCCTTGTGGACTAATGATGGTTTGTTCTGCCATTCTTTATGGTTGTATCTTATTATGTCTCCACAAAGACTTTGTCAGTTTCATTTTTCAGTGACTAGAATCTCTCTGTACCTATTTGCCTTTAAAAAAAAATCTGCATAGAACATTGAAAAGTATCTTTTGTCTTAGGTTGCATTTTAGCCACTGTATTGGCTTTTCTCTCCTGGTTGTAGCCATTCATTAAACAAATACTTTAGTGTCAGGTACATTTTATTATGTACTAAAAATAAAAAGAGGAAAAAGACGTGATCCCCTCTCATAATTCCTGTTGAGTGGTGTGCTTAAGAATCTGTTCCATGTCCTGACTCTTTATTCACCTTTTAATCACTTTAGTATAATTTTATTTCTTTTCTCTCCAATTCTTTGAAGTTATTCTGTCAAAAATCACCACTTACTGCTGAATATTTGATCTTGACCATTGTCCTTGTGGTATATTTTTCTGCATATCTCTGTGGGCTTGTGCTTTTCTACATGTGTGTTATATGCTATTACCTGGACTCTTCAAAGTATAGAAATGTAACTCTTTGATTCTTGGAGATGTAAAAACATAATTTTGTTGTTGTTAAATCCCAGGCATCTTAAAATTTTTTTTTTTTTTTTTTTTTTTTTTTTTTTTTTTTTTTTTTTTTTTTTTTTTTTTTTTTAAAAATTGAGTTTATTGGTACATTTTAGGGATACAGTACAGTTACATTTATTGTTGGGATCTTGTACCTCTCCATGACAAGTCTTGATTCTCATTTTTTTCCCCTTACCTCTGCCCTCCCTTTACCCCCTCCTCCCCTCCCCATTTGCAAACACTTTATTTTCATCTTTTTTCATTCTCTCACATTTTTTTCTTTTCCCTTTTTACTCTTCCCCTACCCATCCCACCTTCCCTACACCTTTAGCTCCTTTCTTCCCATTTCTAAATGTCAGTAATCTTATTAGAATCTTATGCATTGTTGCAGATTATTCACACCAGGGAAACTATTCGGTATTTACACATGTGTGACTTATTTATTTCACTTAGGAGTATATCTTTAATATGTATCCATTTTCCTATGAATGAATCTATTTTCTCGTTCTTTATGGCTGAGTAATATTCCATTTTATAGAAAAACCACATCTTCTTTATCCAGTTTCCAACGGATGAGCAAATGGGCTGTTTCCAAGATTTAGCTATTACAAACTGTGCCGCTATAAACGTAAGAGACCTAGAATAGCAAAAGCCATCCTAGGCAACAGACACATGGCACCAGGTTTAACAATTCCCAATTTGAAACTATACTACAAAGCCACTGTGATAGAAACAGCATAATACTGGCAAAGAAATAGGCCTGAGGATCAGTGGAACAGACTGGAAGACAGAAACAAATGCAGATGTACTCAGCTACCTCATCTTTAACAAAGGAGCTGACCATCCTCAGTGGAGGAAAGATAGCCTCTTTAATAAATGGTGTTGGAAAAACTGGATGTCAACCTGCCACAGATTAAAATTAGACCCTTATCTTTCGCCATGCACTAAATTAAATTTTTAATTGCTCGCTGCTAATATTCTTTATTCATGTCATACAAAGAATTAAGAGAGATGTGATAGAGGTCAGCTAACTAACCAAACATTCTTGGTGGAAATCACATCATTTCGGGTCTAGCTTTCATATTCAGATCTAGAAAATTGTTTTGTTACTATACCAAAGGTTGGACACTCCAGGATAGTCTTGTATTCATCATACATGTAAGAGATAGAGGAAATGTTCTGAATCTAATTTCTTTAAATTTAATGGATAAGTAATCCTCTGAACTATTAAACTACAAGAAAACTGAATTTAATAACTCAGTTTCTTGAAGGCTTAAGAAGAATTATCTTAAAGGAGAGACTGATGTAAACTATTCCTATCCTCAGAAGTTTTTATTTACCTTCTTGAGATAATGAAACAACTCACTCATAAATTAACTTTTCAAAACTCTGCTAGATAAAAAAAAACTCCGCTAGATAAACTTCCAAATTCTGTTTCCTCTATAGATTCTTCTGACACATTCTTCATAATTGAAATTTTTTATTAAATTTAATAATTTATTAGGTTCCTTTTTTCTTAATTATAGTCAGTTCTTAATCTGAAACTGCCCATGTCATCTTGATTATAATTGAGTTACAAGTTCACTGACAGTATCTCAATATTTCTAAGCTAGCTAATGTCATCTAGTTTTCTTTTTTTTATTAAGTTTATTGGTACTTTTTAGGTATACAGTATAGTTATATTCATCACTGGGATCTTGTACCTTTACATGATAGATCCTGGTTCTTATTTTCCTCCCATACCTCTGACCTCCCTTCACCCCCTTCACCCTTCTATATTTACAAAGTTTGTTTCCATTTTTTACCTTTTTCATATTTTTTCTTTTCCCTTCTTTCCTTTCCCTTACCCTTCCCACTTCACCTACTCCTTTAGCCCTTTTCTTCCTATTTCACATTATCAGTTATACAATTTGAACCTTCTTTACACTTTCAGTTTTTTCACACCAGAGAAGCTATTTGGTGTTTACATGTGTGTCCTATTTATTTCACTTAAGAGTATGGCCTCGATATGCATCCATTTAGCTATAAATGTCTCTAGTTTCTCATTCTTTATGGCTGAGTAGTACTCCATTTTATAGAAAAACCACATCACATCTTTACTATCCAGTCTCCAGTAGATGGACATTTGGGCTGCTTCCAAGTCTTAGCTATTACAAACTGTGCTGCTATTATTATGGGTGCGTATATTTCACTGTGGTATGATTCTTTTAATTCTTTTGGAAAGATACCCAGCAGAAGGGATAGCTGGGTCAAATGGGACCTCTAATCCTAGTTTTTTGAGGGCTGGGGATTTAGCTCAGCGGCACTGCTCCTGCCTTACAAGTGCAAGGTGTCTTGAGTTCAATCCCTGGTTCTAAAAACAAAATGCAAGAAAACAAAAAATGATACTTAATTCCTGTGTATTTCTTAATTTGGTCTTGCAAACTTTATGCTAATTGGTTAGGTTCTTATTCCATAGTTGGAAATATGTAAGCATCACTAGTATTTTTAAGCCTTGTGACTTTAAAGTACATTGTGAATTCAGGATCTTAACTCTTTACTAGAAGAGGATTAACTTTCTGATCCAGACAAGAATATCATTTTTTATTCCACGTAGTTTTCTTTCATATGGTGACCTACCATATATGTTAGTTCCTCTTTTTTGAACATTGATTAATGTTGGTAAATATAGTTGATAATGGGAAATAAAATAGGTAAAATAGCTACTGGACCTTAATAAGCACAGTTTATGCAGCGATTCAACCTTCAAGTCTTCAAGGCTTCAGTAACTTTTACCCTTAGACCAATGCTAGTACTGTAGAGGTATACAGTATTTGAATATTATAGCTTTAACTTTTTGTCTTTTTCTTAGAGGTATTTATTCTTACAGTACCTGTGATTATCAAAACATTCTAGCTGGGTATAGTGGCCCAGGCATTT
The DNA here is from genome assembly GCF_012274545.1 of Fukomys damarensis. Classification (NCBI taxonomy): domain Eukaryota; kingdom Metazoa; phylum Chordata; class Mammalia; order Rodentia; family Bathyergidae; genus Fukomys; species Fukomys damarensis. Next base: position 40,811,035 of record NW_022900913.1, read on the forward strand.
AATCCCAGATATTCAGGAGGCTGCAAGGAGGATTGATTGGACTCAGAAGTTTGAGACTGAAAACATGAGACCCTGTCTCAAAATAAAAACAAAAGAAACATTCTAGTTCATTAGTTCTATTTTTCAGACCTTTATTAATTTTAGGGTGTTAAATGTCAAATAGTAGATTTGTAATTTTTTGTAAATTTGACAACAGGTTGCGCTTCCTGCAGATGAAGATTATTTACCACTTAAACCTCGAATTGGAAAAGCAGCAAAGGTTTGTGCTTTGTATTACACTGTTGGCAAAGTTTTTTGACTTTCGTAGAAGTCTTAAAAAAAATTTTTTTTAATGAAACTTGTGTACTTCTCAATGTAAATTTGCCAGGAAGAAGTCAACTACAGAATATAGTGAAAACTGAATTAGTAAACAGCCATGCTGAAAATCAAGTATGTGATGAGATTTTCAAACATTAAGATAGTGATTCTCAATTTTTTAAAAGAATTTAATGAAAGTTATTATCCTTTCTGTTAAATGCATACATACAAATTTTGCCTGTACCTTTAGGGTTAAACAAATTTCTAATGTAATGTAAACTCTGCTTTTATTAGATGGGCTTTGAAGCTCTAATAGATCTTAAAAGGTTAGAAAATTTTGAGGCTATTTTTTCCAAGTAATTTTCTCTAAATAAGAAAGGCAATATGATGGAGTAAGCATCAACTCTTAAAGAGTCTTAATAGATGCTTTATTCTGCCTCTGCTGCGTGTACTTAAGTAAGATATTTTTCAGAGCCTCAGCTTTTGTTAGGAAAAGAAATATGCTTATTTTAGTGTTATGAAGATTAGTGATGTTTGAAGAATATGTTGGACAATACCTGTTTCTTGGTAAACAGTAAACAATTACTGTTTAATGTGTACAGAAGTATAATTGAAAGATTAAACAGCAGAACTAACTTCTCTGATGTCTGGAAAAAGATGTTTTCCTCTTTCTAAAATTCTTTAGTGGGGGCCTGGGATTTAGCTCAGTGGTGTCACTGCCTTGCCTTGCAAACAAAAAGACCAGAGTTCAATCCCTGGTACAAAAAAATAAAATAAAATGAAATTCTTTAGTGGGTAGTATATTTCTTATATAGAATCATAAACTAAGAGTTCTTTTGAGGTAAGCTTTTTTAAAATTTGGAGTGTGCTGTGAGATAGCTATGTAATTTTCATCCAGTAATTAATTTTTTTTATAGGAATACCCTTTTATACTTGATGCTTTCCAAAGAGAAGCCATTCAGTGTGTTGATAACAATCAGTCTGTTTTAGTATCTGCACATACATCAGCCGGAAAAACTGTATGTGCTGAGTAAGTAACTTTCTTTTTAATGAAATCTTAACATTTTACGTTATTAATGGGCATAGTGGCACATACCTGTAATCCCAGCACTTGGAAGGCTGAGGCAAAAAGATATCTGCATGTTTGAACCCTGTCTTGGCTTTTTGTGTGTTCAAGGCCAGCCTGACCTGAATTAGATAATGAGACCCTGTCTCAAAACAACAAATAAAAAAGTCATTGTACTGTATTTTGTAATTTTTTTGCTGTTAAAAAATTTCTGTTTTGGTTTGATTTATGTATTTAGATGCCTTAATTTCTTTTTCTCACCCTAATAAACTACTAGGACCTTTAGTGTAGTGTTTTAGTAGAAATTATGAGAGAAGGTGTCCTTGTGTAATTTCCTGATATTAGAGGAAATTCTTGATACTCTGTTTTTTCATAATTAAACCTGTGGGTTTTTCATAGATGGTTGTTATCAGCCAGGGAAAGATTTCTTCTGTATTTTGTTTGCAGAGATTGTGTGTGTTATATGTGCATATAAAATATTTAGATACTGAATTTTCTCAAATGCTTATTTGCATGTATTAAAGTGATTTCTTTTTGGTTCTGCTAGTGTGGTGCAACATGTTGATTGGTTTTCAAATGATGAATAATTCTGAGAAATTGCATTTGGTCATAATATATAAATATTACTATATTGTTAAGAATTTTCACACCTGTGTTCCTGAGGGTTATATTGCTTTTTTAGTTTTATTATGATGGGGTTCTTTTACTGGTTTAGGTGATCAGGGTGATCTTTGCCTTTCTCTCTTTTTTTTTTCCCTGATAGATCTGGCTAGAGTTCTATCAGTTTTAGTGATCTTTTAAAATGTCCAGCTTTTGGTTTCATTAATTTTTAAAAATTTGTTCTGTTTTCCATTTCGTTGATTTTTATTCTGATCTTTATTTCATTTGCTCTTCTTTTACTGGTTATTTAAGGAGGAAAAGTGAGGTAATTGGTAATTTGAGACCTTTTTTTTAACATGTGTACTTAATGATTAAACTTTGCCCTCAGTATTAAAGCTTTGCCCTTCAAATTTTATATTCTATTTTATAGATTACATACATTTTTTGGTGTGTTTTTCTTTTTTGGGGGGGTGTGTTTTTCAAGTAGGTAATTTATCTTGATAAGTTATATTTGATCCAGGTTTCTGTATGTTATCATTTTCCTTCTGCATAAATAAATGTCTTAAACATTTGTTGTAGTACAAGTCTCCTGATTAAAAATTATTTTTAACATTTGTACATCAAAAGTCTTACGTTTTTATTTTTGAAAGCTGTTTTCCCTAAGGGTAGAGTTCTAATTTTTTAAAGATTATCTTTTGACTTCTGTTATTTTTTTTTCAATTTTATTAGTACAGGTTTGAAGTACATAGTGATTATTACATTTCTCGTGGAGGGTTGGTACATGTGCATAATATATCTTAATTCTTTTGTCAACCCCCCACCATCTTACATCCTTTATAACAGGAAATCTATTGTAATCCTTACCATCGTTCCTCCATAAGTAATATCTTTCTCACTGACAGCTTTTATGCTTTTTATCTTTATCACAATTTAAGCAGCTTGTTTATGATATAATATATATTTTTATGTTTCTTTGTGCATTGGGTTTGTTATTTACAGTGCTCCCATGGTTCTTCAGGAACTCTATACTTACATTAGGCTACTTAAAGTTATCTTAAAAACTCACTGCTGATGTGTTACTATTTTTCTGATGAATTTCATTTTAGGGTTTCTAATGCTGCATTTTCAAATTCATTATTTTCCTAATTGTTGAATCTGCATTTAATCGCATTGTGTGCAGTTTTCATCTCAAACATTGTAGTTTTCTTTGTTAGAAGTTCCTTTTTTTTGTTTTTGGTGCTGACCGTAATCCCTTAAAACATACTTTGAAAGGTGGCTTTTTCTAGAATAGGAACTACTTTGGTGGAATTGTCCATTACTTGCCTAATATATCAAATTTTGTTCCTTGTCCTTCTCTTTTTTTAATTTTGAATAGTCAGTATTGTGCTTTACAATCTGCTGTGCTGTATGTATTTTTGCCTTAACATAATTTCCCCTGCTGTATAGTAAATTGTGTAAAGACTTTTTCAGAGCTCTAATTCACATTATGCATTTTTTGCAAATTTATTGCATAAAAGTACATTATCACAGAGTTTGACTTTGTATTTTTAAGAATTGTGTATGAACAAAAATGAAAAGATGTGCTTTTTGAACATCAGCACTTGTGAAAATAAAAATCTCATTTTGGGAAGCAAATGCATATGTGGTAGCAACCCATCGGTTTTTTATAGATTTTGGTAAGACTTTGAGTTGTTCATGGTATTTCAGGTGAAAGCTGCATCTACCAACCATGGTGAAGTGTATTTATACATTTGGCTGGCTGGCTGGCTGGCTGGCTGGCTGGCTGCCTGGCTGCCTGCCTGCCTGCCTATCTTCCTTCCTTCTCCCCTTTTTCTCTCTTTTGCAGTGTTGGTGATTGAACCCAGGACCTTTCACTGAGCTATATCCCTAACTCTTTTATATTTTGAGACAGTGTCCTTCTAGGTTGCACAGGCTTGGCTTGAGTTTGGGGTCTTCCTGCCTTAGCCTCCCATAGTACTAAGATAACAGGGCTGGGCACATTTGGCCTTCTAACCTATTTTTTTTAATTTCTGCTCATAACTGTTATAGCCATACAACTGTCATTAGTATACCTGTTCATGCTTGCCTGAAAGATATTATTATTGTCTATTTTACTGTGTAAAGTCTATGCAATGAGTTTTTATATTTCTCAACTCCTCTGCCCCCACCCCGTACCCCCTTTTTTTGTTGCCGGAGATTGAACTCCGGACCTTGTACCTGTGAGGCAGGTGGTGGCACCACTGTGCTAAATCCCCAACCCTCAATTTCTGCTTTTAAAATGTAAATAAATGTTTTCTGAATAACTTAAAATTTTTTTTGAGAATTATATTTTTGGGGGTTGTGATGGGGGGTTAGAGTTTTAAGATTTTGGCATTGAGAACTTGTGTTCTTGTGTGTTAGGATTATAGCCCCAAACTGTATTTTTGGTATCTTTTATATCTTCCTTTAGTTTTTTGAACGTGTGGAGTATAGTTATAAAAATTGCTTAAATGTCCTTTTTCCTTCTTTTATGTTATTTTTCTGGTCTTTAGCTAGATTTTCCTTTTCATTAGGGGACAGTATGTTTCTGCTTCTTTACATACTGCTTTGGTTGGATGTTTGGCCATTTTAAATTTTTATCACTGGCGTTAAGCAGTTTGATTATGTTGTAACTTTACTCTTTTCATTTTTCTTGTGCTTGAGTTTGTTGAGCTTTTTAAATTTTGCACATTAAGTTTTCATCAAATTTTGGAAAATTTAAAATATTTCTCTTCTAGTTCTTTAGGGATTCTGGTTATATTTGTAACACTTTTAAGTTGTCCCAAAGTCCACTGATATTTTACTTATTGTTTTGGGGGGGAGGTTGTTTTATTTTTATAGTTTCTGTTTCTATGGCTTTATTTTTTTCTACAGTGTTTATAATCTACTTCAATTTTACCTACTGTTTTTTATCTTAGACAATCTTTAAATGAGTTTTTAATGTTTATTTTTTATACATATTACCTTCTTGAGCATATAGAATATAGTTATGTATATTCTATAATCTTTAATGTTCTTGTTTACTAGTTTTGTCATCTGTCTCATTTAAGTCTGATTTTATTGACTCCCTCTTCCCTTCTTTGTGTATCTGTTACTTCTTTATTGCGTGCCAAAGTATTGTGAATTCTGTTTTCAGTACCAAATGTATTTCATTCTTATATGCATATTTTTGAGCTTTGTTTTGAAGTGTAGATACTTGGGAAAATGTTATCCTTCTGAGGCTTGATTTTATGATTTCTTTAGTCAGGAGAGATCAGGTTGTAGTTTAAGGCCAATTTTCCTTACTATTTTTTACTGCTCTTCTTGATACAGTATTTTTACCGAGATTCCTGTGACTTATAAAGTTGTTGTGGTGGATGATAAAGAACCTAAATTACTCCTATTAAATACTGTGTAAGATTTATGAGGGCTACTATAGGAAATAGTTCTTCATTTGTTAAAAAACAGACACTCTTAAATATTTACCCTATGTAACTGAAAGCAGGTGCTCAAATAATTCTACACAAATATTCATAGTGTTATTCAAAAGGTAAAAACCATCTAAATGTTCATCAGTGGATGAGTAATTTAATTTAGTGATTAATGAGATGGGATTTATTAGCTTTGCGCAGTGGCAGTATCATAGCCACTGAGGTTTATCCGAGGCACGGTTATTGTTAATTGAGATTGGATTTATTGCCTTTTGTTAACTTGTTATTTTGATGTAAATGTTAGGGCTGTTTCTTGTTTTTTGTTATATTTTACCTTTATTAATTTGAGTTGCATTTTTAGTAGTTGCTATAGAGCTTATACTATATAAGTATATCACAGTTCCAGATTAAGTATATCACAATTAAGTGTGCATATATATATGTATTACACAATTAAGTCTATCACAGTTACAATTTTTTATGAAACTTTGCTATATTATTTACTTTCTATTTGCACTGTTTTGTTTTTGTTTTTGGTTTTTTTTTTGGTATTGGGGATTGAACTCGGGTCCTTGTGCTTGCAAGGTAGGCCACCGAACTGCTGAGGTAAATCCCCAGCTGCACTATGTATATTGTCACATATATTTCAACTACATATGTTGGGAACCCAGTCATACAGTGTTATAATTACTACTTTAAATGGTATGTTTGTTAAAATATTAGGTGAATAAAAGCTTTATATGTGTACATATATGCATATATAATCATCTTTTTTTCTTTTCTTTTTTTTGAGTGGTACAAGGGATCAAACTCAAATAGGCAGGTGCTGTGCCACTGAGCTATATCATTGGCCCTACAAACATAATTCTTTAATTCTTTTTTTTTTTTTCTTTTTTGGTGTAATAGGCTAAATAGGCTACACTTTTTATTGCAATGTGGTCATTTTTGTGAGGGGAGTTTGATCTCAAAACAATATTTCATTTAAGTCTCTTATATAGTAATTGCTATCATGATTGATATTCAAAACTATCTTTAGTGTTGCAAGACTCATGGTGAACATAAAACCACTCTTAGTAGTGTACACAACAGAAAACAAAGGCATTACTACTATAACAGCTATTTAAAGATATGCAGGTAACGGGAATGAAAACTGAAGTCCTAGAATAAACTGATGAACAGTTAATGAAACTTAATTGGCATTCTTTCTGGAGAATTATATTCATTACAGAAAAATATTTTTAATGCATAGTGTTATATCTGCGCTGCCATGTCATAAAAATAGGCTTGCCAAGGCAGGTGAGGTATATGAATGCTGTGCACCTCGCAGAACTGCAATCAAGTACAGCTTATAAATAACACTAAAAGAAATTTACCATCTGACCAGTAACTAATACTTTCAAGGCATTCAATTAGCTTATCCTCTGCAGTATTCTGAGCTAGTCACATTGACAATCACATTCGCTGTATTGCTTGTAGCAGGGGAGGCATATAACCAGTTGTTTTGACTAATGTAAGATGGGAAGGCATTCCTGGGTTGTACATAAAAGTAACCACAAAAGTAATGGTGTTAAGCAGTCTAATGTCAGTCACTAACAAGCTGCTTAAATGAATGAATGGTATCTCCTTTATTCATTGTGTTGAAAGGATCCAATGGAAACAGGGGGGCAAGGGGGGAAAGCCTAAGACTATTCCAATGGATTGAGCTGGGAAAAGGAAAACCCCTTATGATCCAGATGGCACTTTACTGTCATCTTGTAACAGTTTTCCTTCAAGTGAAACTACTAAATTGCCTCTCAGTTTCTCTCCGAGTATTGAATAGTCCTTAATATCATCCAGGCCATTTACTTGCCATCCGTGTTTAATACCTGTAAATTTTTTCTTAATGGCATCTTTAAAGCTAGCATAAATTATCTTGCTTTTTAATGGTGCACTTTCAGGAGCCCAGAGTATAGGTCTTCTTTCTTAGACTTTTTTGTTTCATATGTGGCATCGTACAAAGCCTATCAGCAATCATTGAGAGGTAGCAACTTCACAAAAGATGTGTAGGAGTCCTCTACAGTATCAGCAATATCACCCACCAAGATCTGCTTTGCTTCCTCTGCAATTATTTGTCTTTTGTCATTGCTTAAACAGAAGAGAATGCTTTCTTTTAACTTCATCATTCACTGTAACTCCAGATGCCATGGTGCCCACGTTGTGACTGTGGTGGCAGCTCCCATTATTTTCTAATTCTACAATGGTGTTTCCTTTCAGTCTGAAAATTTTTAGGAGTATTTCTTTCAGGATGAATCTGAGTTTTCTCACCGCGCCCCCATTCTTCTGGGGTTGGGGGATGTCCAGCTAAGGACCTTGTGCTTGCAAGGCAGGCAACGTGTCACTGAGCTAAGACCTTGGCCATTTTCTCAAGTTTTATTTGGAATTTCTGTTGCTTTTGTTTCGAAGGATAGTGTCATTGATGATAGAATTCATGGTTGCCAGTTTTTTGTTTCAGCACTCTAGATATGTTATTCTGCTGATACTGTTTCATTCTACTTCATTGTTTATCATGTGAAGTCAGCCTTATTTATGGTGTACTCAAATATTCTATGTATAGTTTTTGTGTTGCTACTTTTCAAAGACTTTGTTATTTAGCAGTTTAAGTTATTTTTTCTCCCTTTTTCTCATTTGGAATTTTCATTAAGGTAGAGAAATTATTCCACAGATATCCCTCCACCCCATTACTAGAGACTGAACTTAGGACCTTGTACTTGCGGTGCAGGCACAGTGCAACTGAGCTAATTCCCTGGCCCTTCATAGATCTCTTGGAATCCTTTTTTTTTTTTTTGTATTTCTTTTTATTTGATGATGTCTTTATGTTCAAATTCACTGATATTTTCTTTTGTCATCTCATTTGGTGTTTGTTAGCCTACCTAATGTTTTCTTTATATACTTTTGATCTGAGTTTTCATTTAGTTATTCTTAATAATTAGGGTATCTCTGCTGATTTCCTATTTTTCTTTATTGAATTTTTTGGGCATCTTTCTTCTCTAATAGTTGCTTACTTCTAAAATCCATTTCATTTCCCATCTTTCTGTCTGCTACCTCTAGCATTAAGTATGGGTCATACTTCTTACAATTCCTATTTGATCGTGTTTGGAGAACTTAAAAATTTTAAATTGTTTATGTCATTGTTTTGGAGGGTGGCTTGGATGAATATAATTCCCATCTAGATTTTGTGGATGGAAATTATATCTTAAACAAAGGAGGATCTACCACAGTGTTAAACTTAATCCTAAGTTTATGGTCCATATGCAAATACTTAACTGAATTTCCTTTAAAAATAAAAACAAAATTACTGTATTGAATTCCATTAAAGCTGTGAAAGAGCTTATCATAATTTCTAATTAAGGACTGAGTTGGTAACTATTACATGTGGGAAAAGAATACCATATATGTATTTACTTATGAAACTAGAAAAGAAAATGCTCTCATTTTGCAGGGTTTCGTAATTGCATTTGTTTCTAGTCTATATAAACTGACAGGCAGTGATTCTCCATTGGTAGAACCAAAGATATTTTCTTGCAGAAATAGGGTAAATATTGGTATTAGTAATAAAGTTGTACTAACTTTGAGAGGCCAGAGTTAAAATTCAGATGATCATGTTCATTTAGACTACTATAGTAGTAACATAGTACTAGTACAGTAGTTGTCTGTAGTAAATGCATTAGGTATGAATGTTCTACATAGTATTGAAGATAACTAGGAAAACTTTGGATATGATTTATATATTAATATTGTAAAATTCATAATTTAAAGGTTTTTAATTCTTGGTTTTTATTTTAACATTTTTAGGTATGCTATTGCATTGGCTCTAAGGGAAAAACAGCGTGTAATATTTACCAGCCCAATTAAGGCTCTCAGTAATCAGAAATACCGTGAAATGTATGAGGAATTTCAGGATGTTGGTCTGATGACTGGAGATGTTACCATTAATCCTACAGCATCTTGTCTAGTTATGACTACAGAGGTAATTTATTTAGTACTTCATCTATCTTTTTTCTTTTTAAATTAATAAATGTATTCAGTATGTGTGTGTTATTACTTGCTCTATTTAGATAAAATGTAATGCTTTACTTTTTAGTGGACTTATTTGAATGGATACCATTATCTTAAAATGTTCTAGTAACATAATATTTCTGCCATTAATTATATAATAGAGACACATTTTTTCAGATACTTTTAAAGGTTTATTACTGTCAGTGACATTGAAATATTTTGTTAGTTTTGTATATGTGGTTGCAAAGATTTGAAAACGTAGCTTCCTTTGCGTACTGGTTCTATGTCATTTTTTTTTTTTCTGTGTTTAAGTATTGGCTACAAGTAGATAAATAATTAACTTGCTTTTCAAAAAGCACTATTTTTAGCTTTTTCCTATGATCACAGTTTTAAATATACTGTAACATCTCAAATTGTGGACATGATTACCTATCTTTAGTGTACTGAGTACTTTTGTATATATTTTTATACTATCCTTTTGTTTTACAGGGATATAGTGCAATAGAGAGCATAATTTACCTTCTGGTATGGCTAGCCAGCCAAAGTTATTGCTCACTTTTCATTTTGGTGTCCAATATAAGTTTTTATCCATCCTTAAGAATTTAATTCCAAATATCAAGAGAATGATTGCTAGTAAGAATCCATATTGTGAAGGACTTGAGACAGAAATGGGCAAATAGTTTGAATCTACTGTCTTAGAAGGTAGTTGAAGTTGCTCCTATATCCTAGAAAGTATGAATTTGGGAAGATTCTGTTCATAGAAGGAAGTGGCAGATAAACAGAATAGAAGCAATAATAGTTCTCTCCATGGATTGTATCTGATTAATAACTGCTGAGAAGTCAAAAGATACATGACTTTCTAACATTATTTTAATATTTCCATTTACTAAAGAGTATCTAAAATCCCTTGTTTGAAAAAAAGATTTTGTATAAGTGTTCGATGTTATGTCAAAATCCTGCTAAATCTTATTAAATTTTTCTATAGATTTTGAGAAGTATGCTGTACAGAGGCTCTGAAGTTATGCGAGAAGTTGCTTGGGTCATTTTTGATGAAATTCATTACATGAGAGATTCAGGTATATTCTCCAGTTTAGTCTTTTTAACATGTATTTCCCTTAAGAGCAACGAATTTTAAACAATAACTAGCTGAATTTTGCTTTCATTTTTTGTTTCTACAATTCTAATAAGCTATAGTTTCTTTATATTGTGGACAACATGCGATACTCTACCAATAGAACTTCATTCAAGTATATCTCCTTAAGCATTAACCTTTGTTGGGCAAGAAAAGTAAAATTCCGACAAAGCAAATGGGATAAAAAGCTGACTTGCTTTTATTACAGAGCTTTCTCATATAATGTTAAAGTTTAATATTTTCTCTGTCTTTCTTTTTTTAAGACAGGATCTCACTTTTGTTAGGCTGTCCTTGAACTCACTGTGTAGTCTATGCTGGCTTTGAACCTATGGTACTTCTCCTGCCTTAGCCTCCCAAGTGCTGGCATTACTAGCTTACATTCTCAAGTTTCATTGCTTGTTTAGTTTTTTAAGACAATGAAATGCATGTTTATGGTAAAGTGGGCATTATGAAATTTTTAAAAATGAAAAGAAAAAATTACGAATACATGTTATTCAGACTATTTCACTAGTATGTATGATGGAAAAGTAGTTTGGAATTTTAGGGATGCTGGGAAAACTAATATTAATAAAAACACATTTGTCTAATATGTAGATGAAAGTAAGATTTAGTTTTTATTTAAACTGAAGCAGGACTGGGGATTTAGTGGTTCACCCGCCTGCTTCGCAAGCGCAAGGACCCTTGTTCAATTTCCGGTACCAAAAAAAAACAACAACAAAAAAAAAACCACAATAAATTGAAACACTGAGTTAGTGTGTCTTTATGATAAATACACAGCTTAAAAAATGATTTATCAACATTTTTCCCTTGCCACATTCATATAGTTAAGCTCTAATCAGAGTTGTGGTTTAAAAATTATTCATCCTATATTGATTTTTTTTTCTTTTTAAGGAACAGACTACCAGACTGACTTTTTCCATTTTTATAAAAACTGACTTACAATTTTTTTGTTCACCAAATCTCTTTCATCTCCTGAAGATGAGGGTAATTTGGATGAATGATACCAGTAATAGGGTCCAAATGTGTGTAACTTTTTGCCAAGCCATTAACCTGTGCTTTCAAAGTACAGAGGAAATCTATTTCTGTGCCTTGTTATTGTGGTTCTTATTTGACCGATGGAAAAGATTCAGTTTTAACCTGCTTTTTGTGGGTTGTTTTAGAGTAAATTATATTAAAGTAATTTATGGTGTGCTGTCAATTTATGATAAAGACTAATACAGTTTTCATGTTTTGTGGCTAAAAATATGCTTGTCTGAAGTGGTCTGCAGATTTAATTACTAAATTTAAGATATATTTTAAGGTATTGCCTCTAAAATGACAGAGAATTTCGAGGCTTTTTTTTTTTTTTTTTTTTTTTTTTTAGGGATTTTAGAGCGGTGTAGTATGGGAAGAAACTATTATTTTGCTTCCTGATAATGTTCACTACGTCTTTCTTTCGGCTACTATTCCAAATGCTCGACAGTTTGCTGAATGGATTTGTCATTTACATAAACAGGTATTTTTTTTTCCAATTAAATTTATCGGTACATTTTAGGTATACATTATGATCACATTTATCATTGGGAATTTGTACCTGTACATGATATATGTTGGTTCTTGTGTTTTTCCCATTCCCCTTCCCTCCCTTCCACCCCTTCATTCCTCCCAATTTACAAGAGCTTTGTACTGTTTTTTCCTTCTTTTCTCATATTTTTTTATTTCCTTTCCTTTCTCCCACTCGCCCCACTTCCCCTTTGACCCTTTTCTTTCTTTTTCACATTATCTGTTCATTTTGGTCCTCACTTACACTTTCAGTTTGTCACACCAGAGAAACAATTTGGTATTTACACATGTGTCCTATTTATTTCATTTAAGAGTATGGCCTCAATGTGCATCCATTTAGCTATAAATGATTCTAGTTTATCATTCTTTATGGCTGAATAGTATTCCATTTCATCAAAACACCACATCTTTTTTATCCAGTCCCTGATTGGTGGACATTTGGGCTGTTTCCAAGATTTAGCTATTACAAACTGCCACTATAAACATGGTAAACAGGTATTTTTGTTTCCTATTTTGATGATATTAACATTTAGAAATGTTACAGGTTGGTCTTACCACACCTTTCCTGTTCTTTTTTCATAGTACTATTCTGAATACAGAAGACATTTTGATATGAAACTACTGTTCATATCAAGCAGCTTATCAAAATTAATTATTTTTAGAAATGCTAATTTCTGATATCCATCTCAAATCCATTATATTTAAATCTGGGGGAATAGGGCTTTGGAACTCTGATTTTCAAACATTCTCTAGTTCTGATCTGCCAACTTTGGAAATTATTGCGTTTACTGTGTTAAGTGAGTTATGAGTACAACAGCTTTTTTCTAGGCCTCGTTATCAGGAAAAGCTGATCATCTTGTGAGCATTTGACTTCATTTGATTTTTCATATAAACAGTAATACTTTTTACTGACTGTTTCTATTTTGCTTTTGTAGTGCAATGTAATATTTGCTTGGGACTTTTTTACAAGCATTTGTTTATATTTACTGTTGTTTTTTTTTTTTTTTTGGTCTTTTCCTTTACATAAATATCCTCATAAACTTAATTTCGTGATAAACATTATAAACTCTCCAGGTATATTTTTGTAACATTCCCAATGTTCTGTAGGATGGAAACCCAGTAAATTTATTGGAGAAGATAGAATAATCAATCTGCTATGTTAGGTGTTGCAAAGCCTCTGTGGGACGGAACAGTTCATTTTACCTTAGTCCTTTTATCACCCTATTACTCCGCCATGAAACAGGCATTTCCTGTAATTACAGCATCGTAGGTCTAGGTAATAGGTAATTAAAGTTCAGATCATATATTTGGCTCTAATTAGGGGACTGAGAAATTGAGAAGGTGATAGTATGATTTCATACACCCTATTTTACCTTTCCTAGTTTAAAAAGTTTTTAAAAAATGTTTTCTTTTTCATTGTTTAAATCACCATTTTATTTCCACGAGGTCTTTTTGGTACATAAAATATACAATTTTTTTTGAAAAAATAAAATTTTCTTTCTTTTTACAGCCTTGTCACGTAATTTATACAGATTATCGGCCCACTCCATTGCAGCACTACATTTTCCCAGCAGGGGGAGATGGCCTTCACCTTGTGGTTGATGAAAATGTAAGTAAGTATTGCCAATCTTTTTTTTTTTTTGAGACAGGTTCTCACTATTTAGTTCAGACTGACCTGGGACTCACTGTGTAGCCCAGGCTGGTCTTGAACTCACAGTGATCCTCCTACCTCAGTCTCCCGAGTGCTGGGATTACAAGCATGTGCCACCACACCCAGCTTGCCAATCTTATCTTTGTAATGTTATACTTTATTATTTATATTTTGGTTTTATTAATTTTGAACTAGAAAGAAATGACAGATTTTTTTTTTTTTTTTTTT
>NW_022900913.1:40825169-40879842 GCF_012274545.1 Fukomys damarensis
CCCTATACAAAAAAAAAAAAAAAAAAAATTATATTTGATGGTGGGCATGGTGACACACACCTGTGGTCCCAGCTACTTAGGAGACTGAGGCAGGAAAATTACTAGATTCCAGGAGTTGGAGGCCACCCTGGCAACGTAGTGAGATCCCTGTTCGTGAAAATGAATAAATTAAAATTATATTTGAGACTTGTGATTTCCTTATGCATGAGTTTGCTTATATTCCTTATTCAGTATTTAAAAATATCTGGAGAACCAAAGCTCTGGATGTGTCTCAAATGTCTTATGTCTCACTTTCCCAGTTTCATTGCTCCTTTATCACCTTTTGTTCTTACCACAGATTATTTTTTAAATCATTTTAGTGACTTGTTATTCTAGTAAATCATCTTTATTATTAGAGAAAGCTTTGTGTTTTTGGTATGAAAAATGTTTCAGTTATATTTAAACATTCATGAAGATCCATATGAAAAAATCTATAATTCCAGGGTGATTTCAGAGAAGATAATTTTAATACTGCCATGCAAGTGCTTCGAGATGCAGGAGATTTGGCAAAAGGAGACCAGAAGGGGCGGAAAGGAGGAACAAAAGGTAATTGGAATTTTGTTTACAGAGTATTTTACTTGTAAATTGTATATTTAAATTACCCTGATATTTTATGTCTTTCATTAATATTTTCCTCAGGAAGCTATTTAAAGATGTGGAATATCATAAAATTGAATGAATAAAGGTTGATCGCTTTTTTTGCATGGTATTAATTTAGGTAAAATTTACACAGTATATAATTAATTGGTTTGAAGGGTATATAGTTCAGTGATTTTTTAATATATTCACATAATTAGGCAGACATCACCATAATTACCTTTTTTATTCAGATATAATTATATGCCATTAAAAATTAACTATTTTTAAATGTACATAGCTGTACAACCATTACCACTCTCAAAACATTTTTATAAGCCTCTCCCCAAAAAGAAAATCTCATATACATTAACAGTTATTCCACCACCCCTTCCTTACCCTAGACTTAAGCAATCACTAATCTATTTGTTGTCTCTATAGATTTGCTTTTTCTAGATATTTCATATAATTACAATCATATTTGGTCTTTTGTGGTTTTTTTTTTTTTCACTTAACATAATTTTAAGGTTCATCCCTGTTACATCATGGTTAATACTTTATGCTCAGATAGTATCCCATTGTAGAGATATGTCATATTTCACTTTTTCATTCACCAGTGAATGGAATTTGGTTTTATTTTTTGACTGTTCTGAATAATGTTTCTATATACATTCTTGCATGCAGTACAAGATTTTGAGGGAATATTTGGTTTCTTTTCCTTTGGGTATGAATGAACCTAGGAGTGGAGTTGTTGAGTCATATGGAAAGTCTGTTTTGCCTTCTGAGGACTCCCAAATTTTTACAAAGCAGCTGTGCCATTTTACAATCTGTTCAGGATCATATGACGGTTTCTTTGGTACTGAGGATCATACTCAGGACCATATGAGGGTTTGATTTTCCTACATCTTTGCTTATTATTATGTGTCTGTTGATTATAGTGATACTAGTGCATGTAGAATAATATTTCAATGTAGTTTTCATTCATATTTTCCCCGTGATCAGTGGTATAAGATATTAAGCATCTTTTATGTATTCTTTGGCCATTTTTATATCTTTGGAGAAGGATCTATTCTAATCCTTTATCTGTTTTTAAATTGGATTTTTTGTTGAGTTGGAAAGTTCTTTTAATCTTGAGTTATTTGACCTTTATCAAATCGATGATTTGCAGTATTTTTTTTCTCTATTTCAGTGTATTGATAATGTCTATTAAAGCACAAAAGCTTTTCATTTTGATGAAATCTAGTTTTACCTTTTTCTACACTTTGTTGCTTTACCTTTTGGTGTTATAGCCAAGAATGGTTGGTCTAACCCAGAATAATGAAGATTTTATACTCTATTTCAAGAATTTGCAGTTTTAGCTAGTTAGGTTTATCATACATTGTGAGTTAATTTTGGGGTGTAATTTATCTGATCTTTTTTTACAGGACCATCAAATGTGTTCAAGATTGTGAAGATGATTATGGAAAGAAATTTTCAACCTGTAATTATTTTCAGTTTTAGTAAGAAAGATTGTGAAGCTTATGCTCTTCAAATGACCAAATTAGATTTCAACACAGGTACTACATAATTTCTGGAGTTTTATTGTTGCATGCAGATGAATAAAACATATATTTCTGATAATGCATCTGCTGTCTGTTTCTGTTAAGTAGATTTTCAGCACATTTAGGCTTTTGCTAGGCCTTGATTTATAATTTATTTTTCTCTTATAAATGATACAAGTACACTGCCATGTGTTCAATCCATAGAACCACACTGAGAAACATTAATTCTTTTTTTTTTTTGGTACCAGGGATTGAACTCAGGACGTTGCGCTTGCAAGGCAGGCAGCAGAACTACTGAGCTAAATCCCCAGCTGAGAAACATTAAAATCATGTCTTCTTTTACTTTGTTATTGTGATTCTCTAGTTTTGGGGGGCCGGTAATGGAGATTGGTTTGTTTCACGCACACTAGGCAGGTCCTTTAGTACTGAACCATATCCTCAGCTCTCTCTGATTTCTTAAAGCTAGATCTCCTGGTCAGACTACCTTTCCTTGTAGAAAGTACTGTCGTTCATTGTTTGAGAAATCTAAACCAGAAAACCTGTCTTTTCCCTAACTGTGCTGAAATTCTCAAAGTAATACAACTTCTAGAAAATGCACCTTGACTGTAAATGTACCTCATTTAAAGTCACACAACCAGGTAGAGGGACAGCATGACCACAAATTACAGTGTGCTAAATACTAGTTTATTTGTCCTTAGGTTCTGCCTATAGCATATGTAATTATATACAGTGAGAAGTAGTATCTTTCTTTCTGAATACTGAGGATTGAACCCAGGGCTTCTGCATTGAGTTACATTTCCAGCACTTGTTTTATACATACATATATATATTTGGGGGGGTTACCGGGGATCAAACTCAGGCCCTTGTGCTTGCTTGCAAGGCAGGCGGTGGAACCACTGAGCCAAATCCCCCCCGCCCATACTTTATATTAAGATAGGGTCTTGCTAAGTTGGCTGGGATTTAAGTTGAAATCCTTCTGCCTCAGCCTCCCAGAGTTCTGGGATTATATGCATGTGCCATGACACCTGGCTGAAAATAATACCATCGAATTCCACCACCTGCCTCACAATTAGAACGTCCTGAGTTTGATCCCTGGTACCAAATAATAATAATAATATCCAAAATCAAATTGCAGCTGTAATTTTTTTTTTTTTTTTAGTATCAAAGCAGGTGTATTATGTATTTTCAAGCAAATTCTTTTCTGTGGGTCAAATTAAAATGGCAGGTTACCTGAATAGCCTCTCAAAACCAGTAATATTTTATTTTTTATGAGTGAATTGTTATTCTTAGACATGTTTTTTTTTTTAACCAGTGCTGAATATGCTTAAAGTTTTAGGGTTATCTATTATTTCAACCAACAGTTATTGAGTACGTCTTATTTTTTAGACGTAGGACAAGAAAGCAGTGTAATAGTTAAAGAATGTGCTCTGGAATTGTTGCTCATAACAGTTAATACCAGTGCTCTCTGCACTTAGCCTCACTTTCCTTAGTTGCAAAAGATGACTAATAATATTTCTGTGTCCCATAATTATGAGAATGAAATGTTCCTTGTGAAGCACTTAGTGTAATTAATACTATTTTTGTTAACACTTTTTTGTGAATTGATTCTGTTATGTGTTGAAAGGCAGTGAATTTTATAAATGTTGTGATACTTTATCAACTTTTTTTTTATCACCTTAAATACTGATTTTTTTACTTTTACTCTCTAAGCTCTCATTCTTGGTAATGTGTGAAGTTTCATTTACTGACTCATTCTAAAATTTATGTATCCTTGAATTTTCTCTTAGATGAAGAAAAGAAGATGGTTGAAGAAGTATTCAGTAATGCAATTGACTGCCTATCTGATGAAGATAAAAAGCTTCCTCAGGTGAATTTTTTATTATCAGTAAAATTATGGATGTTAATAGGTGGCATTTATTAACTTTGCATTTTTCAATTTTGCTATGTTGCACTGTTTATACATTGAAGCATATATGTTGTAATATTTACTGAAATGACTTGGATTCACATTTTAACCTGCTGAGAAGGTACTAGGAAAGATTTTTGCTCTTTTGTTTTGTTTTGTTTTGTTTTTTGAGACAGATTTTGCTATATAGCTCAGGCTGGCCTTGAACTCCCTGTGTAGCCCAGGCTGGCCCTGAACTGAATGTAATCTTCCTGCCTCAACCTCTAGAGTGCTGACATTATAGGCATACACCAGCAAGCACACTCTATGATGTTTTTGTTCTCTGAAGATACATTTTTCTAAAAGCTAGCACGGTCAAGAAATTAATTTACAGAATTTTTAGGGCTAGTTTTAAGTTACTTAAATTCTCAATTCTTTTGGTACCAGGGACCTTGTGCTTGCGCGGCAGGCAGCGGCACCCCTGAGCTAAATTATACCCAGAAGTTATCTGGGAATTATAAAATATGCTGGTATTTTAGTGTCACTATCAGATTCTGATTTAACTGGTCTAGTTTGTGTCCTGATTTTATAATCTTGAAAACTCCCCACATGATCCTACTGTGTATACAAAACTGAGAATTGCTATAGACCAAGCAAATACATGAAAGTTTTGCTGCATGAAAGGAGAAATTTAGAAGTCATTCTTTGCTTTGATTTATAAAAGATCCACTGTATGCCTGCAGTAGGTTATTTCTTGATATTTAAAATGGTATTTATAAATTGTTTGTAGTTTTTCCTCCCATCTGAATTACTAGTATTGAAGCACTGAGTTATGTCTTATATAATCTTTGTTACCCTAGCATACTTCTAATAGTATTTTAATGACTGTTGGGAAAGTGCTAATGAGAATGAACTCTCCAGTAATTCATTTGTTTTTAAATGAAATATATATTTGTGTTGAATATGTTTTACCCAATATATTTTGAATTAATTTATCTTTCTTTTTTGGTACTGGAGATCGAACTCAGGACCTTGTGCATGTAAGGCAGGCAGCAGCATCACTGAGCTACATCCCCAGCCTTAATTTGTCTATTTTTTAAAAAAGACAAACATTTTGATATGTTTCCTGAGCTGGCCTTTAACTCAAGTGATTTTTCTGTCTCTTCATCCCAAATAGCTGGGACTACAGGAACAAACCTCCATGCCTTATCCTTTTTGTATAAATATAAATGCTGTCCTGGCTTAATAATTTTTGTAGGAGACAAAGTGGTAGTGAAAAATTTGAAGCAACAAAGCATTTGTAAAACTTCTTCAAACATGCTTATGTGTCAGGTTAAAGAAACCCAAGCTAGAATTTTATTTTGTTGTTATTTTAATCTCTGAGAATGTTGCTTTGGGTTTTAATTTTATTCTCAAATATTTTATTAACAGTTTCTTGAAACAAGCCATTCCTTATTTAATGACCCATTTTTCTTAATTTGCTAGCTTAACACTCTTAAATTCTCCTTCACTGGTGTCATTATAAATGTTGCTCTAAAATGACAGGTTGAACATGTACTTCCTCTTTTGAAGCGAGGGATTGGTATTCACCATGGCGGATTACTTCCTATTTTGAAAGAAACTATAGAAATTCTTTTTTCTGAAGGATTAATAAAGGTATGATTTTATTTTTATTTATTATGCCCCAGAATTGATTTTTCTGTATACATTGAAAATTGTGGTGAACATTATTTATAGGTTGTTTTGTTTTTGCATTTTTTGGAATTGAACCCAGGGCCTTGCCCATGATAGGCAAATACTGTACCAGTGCACCAAGTTCCTATAGGCAGTTTTGTGGTTTGGGGTTATTTCATTGTTTCTTTAAAACTCACATAATGAATTTAGGTTTTATACATAATATACTTCATAAATTTTTGAGTGCATATAAAATAATTGTATTTTTTTCTTTAAGAAGTGTTAGTATTATTGGATGCAGTAGAATTTTGGAGAATTTTGGAGAAGATGCTATTTAATGATTACACGTGGAATTGTTTTAGTAACCAGTCAACTTACATGTTAAAATTTGCAGGTTAAAAGGATTGGTTTAGAGAAGAAAGATTTATTTGTTAAATTTAGGGATGAGCTTTTAGAGTATTTTGATTGAACCCACTGAGAATCTAATTTTTTTTTTAATGACAGTGATACTGATACTCAATATTGAGAAGTGGAAAACACCTCAAAATATAATTATATGCCTATACTGTATTTAAAAGCTAATTTAATAAGTAATTGGTTGGTATTTATACTCAGGTCCTGGTAAGGCTTGTTAGTTTTTCCTTCTATGTTGTAAATTTTGTAAGTCTCAATTTTATAGAGTCTTTTTCAGAGTTAAGTGTGATATTGTTTGGTTATAAAATTCACATAAATCAGTTGTACGTAAAACAAAGATCATCCTTTTTCACTTCCTAGAAATGTCTACTAGCATACATTCAAATAATATATGGTTTATTTTTGAACAAAAAAAGGTCATTGTATTCCTATATTATTAGTTGAATTTTGTCATGTGCGATTCTTCTTTTTAATAAATAAATGGCTCTCGTGAGATAAGGTAGTATTTTACTGATGAAAATTTAATAACTTATTACTTGACTTTTATATATTTATCTTTGTGTGCCCAAATCAGTTTTGTTGTTGTTGTTGTTGTTGTTGACAGTGTCTCACAATTAAACTTAAGACTTACTGATTGTGGGGCTGGGGATTTACCTCAGTGGTTCTGGAGCCTGACTCGCAAGCGCAAGGACCTGAGTTCGATCCCCAATACCAAAAAAAGATTTACTGATTGTGTTCTTCCCTCCGGGATCCCAATGGTGAAATTGTCCTCAAAATTGCTGGATTATGAGTAAAGTAGCCAGGACATTTGTGTTTAATTAGAAAAATACTCTGCAGCTTAATGTTTTGTCAGTTGGACCAGTTACATTCTCTCCACTTAACTATACTGCAATATAAGACTTTTTACTGAATTAAAACAATTAGAATTGCAAGGAATAGTTATTTAATTATACATATAAATGCTGAAGTACATCAGGGAAGGCATGTGGTCTGTTATTTTATTCTGTGACAATGTTACTTTTTATACTTGAATGATACTTTTTATACTTGAAAATTAGTTCTGTGAAAATTAGTTCTATGTAAAGTACTTGTTTTAATTATGTACTTGTTTTGATTATGTAATTAATTTATTTAATTTAATTATGTAATTATTCATTTAGGCCTTATTTGCCACAGAGACTTTTGCTATGGGAATTAACATGCCGGCTAGAACTGTTTTATTTACAAATGCCCGTAAATTTGATGGGAAGGATTTCCGATGGGTAAGTAATTAACATTGAAATATTTTTTATGTTTAATTATTGTATCTAAAATGACTAGCTCATAAAATGTTTGAGAGTATCAGTCCTATATGATTAAGAAACTCGTACCTGTCCTAATGCAAGTGGAGCTTCCCTAATATGAAAATCGAAATTGTTCAAAATCTGAAATAGTACCATTACTCAGTGGCACATATGCAGAAAACTTCAAATTTTGTAGTACAGATTTTGGATTTTCAAATTAGGTATGCTCAACTGGTAATGCTTATGCACATATTCCAAAATCCAAAACTGAAAAAATGTGAAATACTTCTGCTCCCAAGTATTTCTGCTAAGGGATATTCAACCCACGTAAGAAGTCCGTCATGGGTAAGCCTTGGATCCTTTAATTTCTGCCCTGTCCTTTTTCTGCCACACCTACCAGAAAAATAAAACTCCTTTAGGTTAAGGAACTTAGTGTTGGGGAACTAAGTGTACAAATAATCAAAATTCTTTAAAACATTTTAAATAAATCTAGAATTTTTATATTTTGAAGTTTAAAGTCTTTAAAGTACCATTACTTAAATGGCTATAGTTGTACATTATTATTTTGCCCTTAAGATTTGAAATAGAAGTTGTAATAGATTCGCACACATGTCTTTTCCAACAGAGAAGGAGGGAGAAAGTTGGGAGCTTGGGTGAAACAGTGAATTAGTATAAAAAGTAGAACTTTAATCCAGAGGCAAGTATTCCATTCAACAAGCAATTACCAAATTTAAAATATGGACTTAGAACTTGGATAGATACTGGGATAAAAACAAAAAGCTAAAATAATCTTAGCTTTAGTGAAAATATTGTAGTGGGTGAAAGTTGAAGGACATGCAATATATCCGATCATGTTATATCTAAAGATCATAAAAGGTGATAGCATAAGGAATTTGATTGTATATTATGGGCCAGAAAAAGACTAGTAGGGAGTCCTTAAATTAAGCAATAATAGAGATGGGTATTTGCCAGCCAGGCAGTGGAGCATTTGTAGGAGTATAAAAGAGGTGATGGAAGGAAGATTGATCATTTGAGCTTCCATTTTGAACTAAAGACTTCCTTCCATAGTCTGGCATTTGGCAGAAATTTTAATGACAGTCAAATCTTGATACTTATCTGCTCTGAAACTCATTATATTTGATACTTATTTTCATGTGATAATTTTGTTCCAGTGCTTGTTTTACTAGTTCAAGCTAGAACTTGTAGGTGTCCAGTGCCTGGAGACTCACTACCCTTCCCATCCGAAACAGTTTGGAACTTTGTTTTCCTTTCCAAAGCCAATTAATGACAAGTACCTAGGTACCATTCTAGCCCTTTACTTAGCCTCTTGTATTTGAAATTTATTAGTGATTATTTTCTGCTTAGAGAAGTGTTTAGCACTTACAACAAATTGTTAAAATACTATAAGTACACATGGAAGAACTGTAAAGGCAAAGCATTTTTTCTTGATTCTTTTTAATTGCAAAATGTGTAAAGTATGCGGCAGTGCCAGTTCTCCTTAGAAATTATCACAGTCTTTCTAAATGTTCTGTAACTTGATAACTTTAATTTTAATTTTAATTTTTTAAGAAACATAAAGAGGTTTGGCATAATTTATGAGTACGAGCTCTGAAGAGAGGTGAATTATTTTCAGAAGCTGAGAATATTTGTACAGTTTTTCTTGAGGGGTTGGAAATTAAAGAATTTTGAGACTATAGGGAATTCTTTCTTGATCTTAGTTTATGGGAAAAGGATGGCTCACCCACAGATGTAATTGCCCATTTTACAGGTAAAAAGCATGAGGCCAGTATTTTTTTAAAGCTGGGTAATCTCAGATGTTTTGCCTAAAAACATTCTTTGAACTCTCAGTTATTTCTTTAAGATCAGATTTCTGCCCTTACTTTGATCAACTAAGCTAAATTATGGACTTAACCACTTATTCAATTATTATTGTTAATAATACAGGATTATTTAAATACAAGATGACCAAAATTATGTTTTTTGTTAATTTTTATAAGCTAATATCACAGGAATTATAAGGACAATTTTATCAACTTTATTCAATATAAGATTCAGCTGATTGAAATGACACCTACCGAGCAACACTCAGGGTAGTTAGTATGTAAATAAATGCACTGCACCCAGGTAATGAGTGATGGGTAAACTATTAAGTGGTTCGAGTATTTTGGGATATACGGTGTGAAGGTTCTAGAAGAAAAGAAGCATAAACAAACCTAGGGAATAAACCTTGGGCAACTCTGACCATGTCTTAAAGTCACACTTTTTTTTTTTTTTTTTTTTTTTTTTTTTTTTTTTGATCTCATTATGTAGTTGAGACTGACCTGGACCTCATTATGTAGCCCAGGCTGGTTTCAAACTCACAGCAATGCTCTTGCCTCAGCCTCTTGAGTGCTAGGATTACAGGTGTGCGCCAGCACGCCCGGCTTAATTTCATAGTCTTATGAAGATCCAGTCTGCTATAAAATACAATTTATAAATTACTATTTTTCATATCTCCTTCTGGACTTCTTTATTCTCTTACCTCACTCTCAGTGCCCCCTCCCCCATTTTGATCCATTTTAATTCTTAAGGGATACAAAGAGGATAAAGATATGTTTTTTATGGGTACTTCAGGGTGGTGGCGGCATGCTGACCCTACTTAGCTAGGGCTCAAAAATCTCACCTTAACTGAGAAAGATGGATCTTCTTTAATGAACCATCACCTTTTGATAGAAAAGAGGGCCGGAACACTAGCAAGTCATTGATGCTTAAGCTTCATTTTATAACCAAGTTAAATGATCAGGGGCCAAAAATTAAAAAGTAGTAGCTTTAATAAGTTATAGAAGTGGCCTGGGGATTTAGCTCAGTGGTGCCGTGGCCTGCCTCGCAGGCACAAGGTCTTGAGTTTGATCCCCATTACCAAAAAAAAGTTATAGAAATCAGACAAAATTAGGCAGCATTCAGCATAAACCTTTTGTCTTTAATGTTAACTTCTTTTTTCAGAGGTTTTAACCCAAATACAATAGATGGAGTTTAACAGTATACAGACTACTGTTTGTCAAAGAAATTCAGTATTCTATTTTAATTGCATCCATAGTCAAGGAATACCCTAAATAAAGATATCTATGTATGTATTTGTAACCATTGGGGTAACTTTTAAATTGAAAAAGTCTGATTTATATAGCATATGATTTTTAACTGAAAAGCAGCTAAGATTTCATATTTTATATTTTAAATTAATGTAATTTTTTAGTTCTTCATAATCCATTGATTTAAAATTACTCAGTTTGATTCCATAAGAGAATAGGTAACTAAATCTTTTGGCACTTATTCCTTGGCATTCTTTGTCCTTCTGCAAGGGTGGTTCTTATGTCCTGGTGAGTGTGTAGCTAAATATCACAAAGCAAGCTCTTTTCATGATTCAAGATCATAATTATGAAATTTAAAAATTATAGTCCAATGTAGCAGTGTCCTTAGATTCTTTGAGATTTTTATTGGACTGCTTTCTCGAAATGTTTCAGTATTTCTAAGATTGGCTTTCCAGTCTGTTTTTTTCTACCACTTCCTTACTCCCAGGTAGTCAGGTCTTTGTTAGTCTTTCTTGGGCCTGATTAGCCTAGACATTCTTACCTCTTCTGTAGCCACAATTCTTCTTTAATTACAGTTGTTTTCTTTTGTTTTAATGGGATCTAGGTATTTTTTTTTTTTGCTGCAAGAGAAAAATATATATGTACTTAGAGGAATTCTCTTTCCCAATGTTTAGGTTGATGCATGCTTCCCTAATAACTTCTACATAAGATTGCTAACCCTTCTTTACTAGATTGTTCTTAATGACACATGAAACTTTTATCAGACTCCAAAGGCCAAACCAGGAATTATGCTTTTATTAAGTGTTAGTTTTGTGTTGATCTCATTTTGCAGACTAAGAAAGTTAATTATATTGAAATCAGAATTGGTATTTGGTTGAATTTGGTTTATTGTTAGGCTTTACTGTTTTTAGAATATCTATTTGAAAAGTATTTTTATGACAATGAATTATCTAGTATTTCTTGGTAGCTGTGGTGTATTTGAAAACATACAACAGTAATTCACTTTAGTTTTAAAATTACGTTATTTTGGAGCTAAAATTTAGCTTTGAAACATTATTCTCAAATGTTTTGCATTTTTGTGCTTTTACTTAAACTCTCCTGAAAGAATTTCTGTTGCTAGTATTCTGTTTTATTAAGGATGAAACCCCTGGGCTTTATGTATACTAGACAACCACTAACCTATCCCTATCCCTTCTAAAAGTTCATGTGTTTGATCATGTTTCCTTTCTTGGGATATATAATTTGTACTTGTAAATTTTGCAATAAAAAAAATTAAGAGCATGTTTTTATCACACTATCTTCTAAGCTCTGAATTTTAATTATGTCCATTCAGATTTCCTCTGGTGAATACATTCAGATGTCTGGTCGTGCTGGAAGAAGAGGAATGGACGACAGAGGGATTGTAATTCTTATGGTTGATGAAAAGATGAGCCCAACAGTTGGAAAACAGCTTCTTAAGGTAACAGAGTTAAGGTTCTGTGCTTTTACCAAGAATTCTAGAACTACGCTTTCGGAGCCACTTTTAAATTAGTTGTATTGAGGCCAGGGATTTAGCTCAGTGGCAACACACCTGCCTTGTAAGCTCAAGGTCCTGAGTACGATCCGCAGTACCTCAAAAAAAAAAAAAAAAAAAAAAATTTAGTTGTATCAGTTCAGGTACTTTTCCAAGTAGAAAAGTTGATTTATTAAACTATCTGCACTTGAGAAGGTAGAAGAGGATGGCTGTTCAAAATATTCACATATTGTATCCAGCTTCCCCTAGTAGACAAAGAGTACTCATGGCAATGGAACGCAGACCAAAGCTGAACAACATATTTACTTTACCATCCAAATTTAAGATACCTTGATTCAAGCCTTTAAAAAGTTAATTAATTATAATTATTCAAATCAGAAGTTGAATCAGAGGGAAAATGTGGGACTCCTGGAAATATTGATGAATGGATCTTTTGTTTATCAGCGGTTAAGAGATAATTTACATTTCTTCAGTACAATTGGAAAAACTCATGTGTTCTAATATACTGCTCATGTTTTTTTAAGAATGTAAAAATATTGCAGTAGTTCTAGTAATTCCAGTTCAGGAAAAATTGAGATGATTTTTGGACTGATTGTGGTTAAAGGTTTTGTGAAGGAAATTATCTGCAGGCAAACTGTGAGGATGGTGTTGGGGAGAGGGATTGTATCTTGACTTTCAGAGCTAAAAAAGAAATGGAAAGAGAAGGGGTTTCACAATCAAGAATTAACATGTATTAAGGGTCTATCTGAACAAAAGATTTGTGTGAACATTTATGGATAAGAAAGATGCTTTTATTTACTAAATTGGGCGTTCAGTTCTGAGGCTGGTGCAAATTAAGGTCACATTGTTCTGCCACTCAGTTTACTCTATTTTACAAGAAAATACTTTCTACTGTCTAATCCTTAGCCTACCCCTTCTTTGGTATCAGCCATATGTAAAGAGGACAAGGAATTACTACATGTAGACAGAGAATGGTCTGTAAATTTGGGGTCAATATATTAGTTTTCTGTCATAAGAGTTCATAGCTCACTTTTATCTAAATATCATAAAATATATTCTCTTAGTACAGGACAGGTTATGCTGTGATAACAAACATAAATTTTAGCGTAGAGGTTTATTTGTTTTTTATCACATGTTCCTTATAAGTTGATAGAGGAGGTCTGGCTTCTTATTATTGTTTAGAGATCTAATCTGGTGGAATAACCAACCATCTTAAACATTATCTGTCAATGTGCCAAAAGTAAAAAATAGCTCTTCACACTATTAAAAACTTGTTCAGAAAGTGGCCTGTTAATTACCTCTGAAACTTACTGGTCCCATCCATTGAAAAAACATGTTGGCTTGCATTGAAAAAGGAGAGAGCTCTGTTACCACTTTGTTTTGGTCAACTGAAGAAAAGAATAGTATGTCTTAGTATTGTATCATATTGTTTAGTATTTCTTAAGGTTAAATGATTTTAATATTTCTTAGATTAAATGATTAGCATTTTATCAGATTAAAATTACTAGTGTAAATTTATTCAAAAAAACCTACAAAGTTGTCATGGCTTTCTCCAATAGGGCTCAGCTGATCCTCTTAATAGTGCTTTCCATTTGACCTACAACATGGTTTTGAACTTACTACGTGTTGAAGAAATTAACCCTGAGTATATGCTAGAAAAATCTTTCTACCAGTTTCAACATTACAGAGCCATTCCAGGAGTAGTAGAGAGTAAGTATAAAACACCATAACAGCCTTCTTTTAAATAGGTAAAATAAAATCACTATATTATTGGCTAGTTTGGCCTTTTTTTCCTACTTAGACAAGTCTTGGTCCTTACATAAAGGACCGCAGGACTATAGTCTAGCCTTTATACACTGAAGCAATTCAAAATGAAAGTAGAAAAACTGGCAAAAGATTTTTTTCTAATTGGTTCCGCCATGGCATAATTAATGTCCAAAGTGAGTGTTTCTGTAGTAAGTACATTCACATACAATATTGCTTAATCGTTGTAGACTGCAGTGTAACTGATCATCATATAGAAGTGACTAAAAACAAAATTCTTTTAAATTATAGGTTTGGTTAATCTTATAAAAATAATGCATAGTCATAAAAATGGGAAAGCAGGGCCAGGGATTTAGCTCAGTGGTGCTGCCTCCTGAATTCGATCGCCAGTACTTCAAAAAGGGGTTGGTGCAAAATGAAGTTAAAATTATTTTATTCTTAAGACAGAGTTAGTTGTATAGCCATTGTTAACATTTTACAGTTTGTTCTTGTTCCTGTGCTCTTTTTATTTTTAAACTAAAAAAAATCAGATGTGCAGTTTTGATAATAATTATGGTATTTATAATTGATATCATTTGTTAAATATTTACCTTATGGCTAACCTTGTGTTAAATGCTTTACTTTCACTAGCTCATTGTTTTGGCTTTTAAAATTTTGAGTATCCTTGAAAATATATATTTTTAGTGAGTTATATTTCCATTCTCAAAATACACCATGATTAATTTAACAATGGCAAACTAGAGATTCCTTCTAATCACTAATCCAAAGGGAGCAATCTACTCCTTTTTAATACAGCCAAAATTAAACTCTAATATGCCTTAGAAGAATGAAAAAGGCTTAGAAGATCCAAAGAAATCATTCATTCTCTCTTTTTTTAAAACCTTTAACTGAATGATGCAGCATAAAGCTATTTACTCTTTCCTTAATATTTCTGGCCATTTGGAGGAGCTTTGGCATCGTTTTACCGGTAGGTAGGGGGATTAGAGAAATTAAGTCAGTATTTTATGGTTGGGTATACATTTGATTGGTGGTAGAATTGGGGTTAGAGTCTTGGACTCCTGCTACCAGGCAGTGCTGTTTTTATTAAGCATAACTCATCCTTTCTAAATAAAGTGATAAGAATAGATGTAGTAACTTCTGTAACTGAAAAAGAAAAAGATAACGGTTTTAAAAAATTGTACAGGCTAGCTTACCTTTACTTAAATTTCCATGAGCAAAGTTGTTGAAATTTTTAAAAACTTACAAAATTAATGTATAGAATTTGAGAACATACCTCATTTTAATTATTTTCTCATAAAAATACGTAATGCCATTTGTGCTTATTTGACTAACATCTTAACAAAAAAAAAATTAAGTGTAATTCTAGTTTCTGTGAATAGTATCTTTAAAGGAACCATAAATCTTAGTCTCATCAAAATTATAATAAAATGTACAAAATCAGGATTTTAGTATTCTTTGGATTTGAGGTTGAATAAAAGAAATGATGGGGTCAGATTAGTATTAAAGAGAGAAAGAATTCATTTTATATCATATCATTGAAATTTCAGATGTCACTGAAATAGATACAAGATTGTAACAGTTAAAAAGACTTAAACTTGAAAATATTCCTCTCCAGGTAGTTAGCCCTAGGTCATTCATAAGTTGAATTATATTTACATTCTAACCCAGTAGATAGATTCATTTGGAAACTGAATAACCAAGATAAATAAGTAATTTGGTATGCCTACTTTTTATTTTATTTTTTCTCTCTTATGTATTCTGACCAGGCTACTTTTAAAACTTCAGTTGTATTGTTAATTTGCAGTTCTGTACAAAATACCCAAGGTACAGCAGAGAATGGAGGAAAAGCTCCCAAGTACCTTACTGTTTATTTAAAGCCCTTTTCATGACCTGTAGCAAGTTCAGATTATTTAATAGAATCGACACTAAGCTACCCACTCTATGAACATTATTACCACCATTTTTTGTCTCCCTACCCTCTTTCTCCTCAAGCCACAGCTTTTGTTTAAGTTTGTGTTGTTTCAGTGTAGTTCTGACCTATGAAAAGGACCCACTCCCTGGTGTTGCTCTTATTTCTGTACTTGTATCTTCTTGCAGTTGAATTACATTTTTAAAGGTCAGGACCTATTTTTCAAACTCACTACTTGTTTAGAGACTGAGAATTTATTTGTTTTTAACAATTCTTTATTCATTATAACATATTAAGTAGTTTGTTTACATGAGATTATTTTCCTTTTTGATCTACTGAATCCATAGTAGTTTTTGGTTTTTTTGTTTCTTTTGTGGTACGGGAATCGAACTCAGAAGTTTGTGCTTGCAAGGCTGGCACAGTGCCATTGATCTAAATCTCTGGCCCCCATACTAGATTTTTCAATGAGCCACAAGAATAAAACTTCTAGGACTTCATTGTCCTTTACAAAAAAGAGAAATACATACTTAATTTTAACCTTTTCATTAATAGATAATGCCATGGTCAATAGCAAGGGATGTAGAGTTAGACTTATATTTGATTCAGTTCTGCCCTTAATTTGTTCTTCACCCAGTTTAAAAAAATTAAATGTGATAATTTATGTTAAATGCTCGGTAAGTCCTTGTTGTGAATACTAATAGTTTTGCCTTAGATTAACAAAGCAGTTTATTCTTTAACCTTTTGAAAAATTTGCCTAGTTCCAAAAGTGACAGTCCATTTCCCTATCACATGCCTACTTCACATATTATGTAATGCAGATATATCTGTGTAGTCACCCTCTTCCTCCCAAAAGGAAGAAATGGTTGCAAACTGAGTTTGTGTTGTGTATATGTTATTTCCTAAAGTAGTAGGGCTCTCATAATGGCCGTGCCCATAGGATCGTCTACTTTATACTGTGTTGAAACCAGCTTCTTACACTGAAGGTTTTTTTTAAAATCTGATTGGGATTTGAGAATAGAGTAACTCCCTTCCCTTTTTACCTACAGTTTCACTCTCTTTTGATTTTAGTTACTCATAGTCAACTATAATGTGAAAATATTAAAATAGTCTAGAAATAAATAATTTGTAAGTTTTTAAAGTATAGGTCATTTTCTGTAGCCTGATGAAATTAATAATACAATAGTAATATAATTCCTATTTACTAAGGATTATACTGTTGGCTAAGTGAATTCTGTATCTTTTGTCAGTTGATCACAAGGAAAGCCTTGTGTGGTATATGGATACTGTTATCCTCGTTTTACATGTTAAAAACTTAAGCACACAGGTTAGAGGAATTTGATATAGATCAATAGAATAGAATTCAGAGTCCGGAAGTAAACCCATTTATCTATTATCAGTTGATATTTCAACAAATATTGCTAGAATAGCACTATGCAAAAAAATGGAGTTAGAACTTTACCTCACATTGTGATTAAAAATGAATTCAAAAAAGTGAAAATCCAAAATATAAGATGTAAAATCATGAAACTCTTAGAAGAAAACAGGTATAAATTTTTATAATTTTGGATTTGATAAGAATTTATTAGATTTGACACCAAAAGTGCAAACCAATAAATTGGACTTCACCAAAAAAGGAAAACTGTTGTACATTAAAGATAACCGTCAAAAGGTAAAAATAGGAGAAAATGTTTGCAAATCATTCCTCTAATAAGGGTCTGTTAGCCAGAGTATATAAAGAGCTCTTACAACTTAACACCAAAAAGATAAATTCAGTTTTAAAATGGACAAAGATTTTAAATGGAAATTCTCCAAATGATATAGAAATGACAAACACATAAACAGATGCTCAACATTAGTTGTAAGGGAAATGCAAATCAAAACCACTTCACACTCTCTGGGATGGTTTTTTTTTTTTTTTAAGGAAAAAAATGGGTTTGATCCCCAGAACCACAAAAACTAAAGGGTGGGGAACAACAAAATGACATGGTCACCATGGAAAATAGTTTGCCAGTTCACCAAGTTAAATGTTGAACTGTCAGATCACCCAGCAACTTTATAACTGGGTATACATCCAAAAAATTGAAAACCTATTCAATCACAAACTTGTTTGATGTTTTTAGCAGCACCATGCATCATAACCAGAGAGTGGAACCAATCTAAATGTCCATCAGCTAGTCTGTGGACGAATGTATATCCATATAGAAGACTGTTATCCAGACATCAAAAAAAATGAATTACTAGTGTATACTCAACATGGATAAAACTTAGAAGCATGTTTAATAAAGGAAGCAAGTCATAAAAGCCCTCATATTATCTGTTGACATGTATGTGAAATATATAGAATAGGAAAATCCATAGAGAAAGAAAGCACAAAGAAAGATCAGTGGAAGTAGAAAGTGAAGTGTTTTCTTAATGGATATAGTTTCATTTTGGTATGGTGGAAAAGTTCCTGACCTTATAAAGGTTATGATTGCATACATTGTGAATGTATTAAATATCACTGATGGTAAATTTTATGTTACGTGCATTTTATGACAATAAAAATAGCTAACAGTGGATTGGAGACACAATGGAATGGGTAAGGAAGGAAAACCAGCACTAGAAGCAGAGTTAGGGCGCGGAATAAATGGAATCAGAATAAGAGGATAATTGCCATAGGCAGAGACATAGGTGAACCTTAATAGAGAAGGAAGGGATAACTAGCCTTAGTCATCTCTGAAGAATCTTTCCTTAAAATCTCCAGTGCAGGGCCCAGGGATTTAGCTCAGTGGTTCTGCTGCCTGCTTTGCAACTGCAAGGACTCGAGTTCAGTCCCCGGGTGTGTGCGCGCGCACACACACGCACACACATATCTCCAGTACAGTCTATGCAGATTGACTTGTTCCTTATACTTCTAATAGAAAAATTATAATTTATAAAGTTTATGCATGTGTTATATTATACATATGTTTTATTTTCAGAGGTTAAGAACTCTGAACAACAGTATAATAAAATAGTAATTCCCAATGAAGAAAGTGTAGTCATCTATTACAAGATCAGACAGCAGCTTGCCAAATTGGGTAAAGAAATTGAAGAATATATTCATAAACCAAAATACTGCTTACCATTTCTACAACCAGGTCGTTTGGTAAAGGTATGTAATTGTTTATAAATATTTCACTATTTCTTTTTTTTTTTTTTTTCCCAGTACTAGGGATCAAACTCAGGACCATGCACTTGTGAGGCAGGCATGGTGCCACTATGCTAAATCCCCAGCCCAGTATTTCACTGTTTCAGCACCACCACCAATTTACAACATTTTCAAAATACTTTGGATAAAGATCTAGTATTTATTTTGGCAAATGCATCCTGCTACAATAATTGATCTGTGATAATTTACCTCTTTCATAGGTAATGTGGGGTTGGGTGAAAGGCCTTTTTTTAAATCACCATGGTTTTCATTTTCAGAAATATAAATTGGAAATAATTTTGAAATTACTATATAAAATTTCTGATCTTCAAATGCTATCTAAAACACAGTTTTAGGTCTTAGAAAAGTCATTATATATAAAAGACTTAAGATATTCTCAGAACAAACTGTACTCATTTTTATTGTTTGCCTCTTGAATCTTATTATTCTCTGAACCTGTGAGATTGGCTTTTTTTTCCTGTAAGAGTAAGATCTTGGTACTTGAATTTAGCATTTACCTTTTTAAAAATAGGAAATTAAAGAGTTCTATTAGGTTATAATGTAGGAATGGAAATTACACTTGCCTTTTCATATGTTACCATTTACTTGCTTATTTTCAGGTAAAGAATGAAGGAGATGACTTTGGCTGGGGAGTAGTAGTGAATTTCTCAAAAAAGTCAAATGTTAAGGTAAGCTATTATTCATAAAGTCAAATTACATATGTATTTTTAGTAAAATGGTTTTTCAGACTCGAATGTATGTAAATAGGATTACCTTAAGAACTGGCCCTGAGGAATTAATTTTTTTAATCTTAAATTTTGTCCTCAAAATGATGTCCTTATTTCTTAAAACAAAATATGAGTTTACGTAATTTTACTCTTTAAATTGAATATTAGGTAAAATCAACTTCTGATACGGAAAATTAAGATTCTTATTTAGGTATATGTCAGAGACTTGAAGCAAAGTATTGAGTTCATATAAGATGACATCTGTGTCCTTTTTTTTTTTGGGTACTGAGGATTGAACTTGGGACCTTGAGCTTGTGAGGCAGGTGGGGGAACCACTGAGCTAAACCCCTGGCCCTTTTATGTCTGTTTTTTAAACTTAAAACTTTTTTACTACATTATTGGCAGTAGAATCCAAGACCTTTGCACTGAGCTATATCCCCAGTTCAGTTTTATTTTTAGACAGAGTCTTGCTAATTTGCTCAGGTTGGGGCTTAACTTCGAATCCTCTTGCCTCTGCATCCCAGAATACTAAGATTATAGGAGTGTACCACAATTCCATGCACCTAGGTTCTTTCAAGATGGACTATTACTTTATGATTTTGTTCTTTAATTTATTTTCCCTGTCTGAGAGTAGAAACAATTACGAATTAAGCTTTGGCACTGAAAGTTTGCCTTGAAATAAACAAACTTTAAGATATTGAAGACATTAGTTGTGGAGAAAATCAAAATCTTACGTTTGTGATTGGTATTTTAATTTATGATCTGTGATTAATAATATCACTGAGGTCCTTCTTAATATTTAGTTTATTATTGCCATTTCAATAAATTATCTTCACCAGTAATTATGACTCTATAGGAATTTTTAAAAGGTCACAGTAAAAATGTACATGTACGCTATGAAAATTAAATGATTAAAAAAAGGTATTGCCACACTCTTATCTCATTTGATGTCAATTTATCATGCAGTTATTGACCATTGTTACAAAAAAACTATGCTCACTTGTTTGGTAAATATGACAAGCAGATAATAAAAATACAACACAATGAAATACTTTAATAAAGATACAATAATAGTGCATTTGAAGCAGAGAAGAGAAAAATTAATTGAAGTATTGGAGATGACATCTGAGAAGGAAGAGAATTTAAATATTGAATGGAACCATAAAGAGTGAGAGAGTTAAGGTGTATGTGTGTGGTGGGAGGAGCTATGGTAGGTAGCAATCTCAGACTATTTCAAGTCAAGGAAAGTACCTAAGAAAAGATTGGAGGGCTAGAGATTTAACTCAGTGGTACCGTGCCTGCCTTGCCAAGTGCAAGGTCCTGAGTTTGATCCTACTATCAGAAAAAAAGGATTGGAGATAGTCATGGGAAGTGGTTAAGATACAGGTCTTGAGTACATATATTGGGGCTAAATCTAAACATTTGAAAATAGTGGCAGGCTGTTGACAGCTAGTTTGCTGCTTGATGATTTGTTTATTTTCCCTTGGTCTGGAAATTATATGATCAGAAGTTATTTTGATGGAAGTGTTTGAAGAATGTTGGAAAGAAGGGCTGGGGATTTAGCTCAGTGGTTCTGTGCATGCCTTGCAAGTGCAAGGTCCTGAATTCGATCCCCAGTACTAAAAAAAAAAAAAGAGAGAGAGAGAAAAGAATATTGGAAAGAGTAGCACAATAGAGTCTGGTAGGTCCATTAAGGAGGCTGTTAATTCTTGTTTGGGGTAAGAGTCAGACAGAGGATGGGAATAGAAAAGGAAAGGTTCAGTAGGAGGAGACTCAGTAACTAGAATTGACAGTATTTTCCTAGAAAGTTGAGGGTAATGTGATGATGGTTTAAAGTTGGATATGTAAGAGATGGCAGAATTCACTCAGAGGACACTGTTAAACTGGATGAATTTTCTCTTTCCCATTGTAGTACTTTCTTCTCTCTCTCAAAATGAAATGAAGCTCAGAATATTTAACCTTGAAATAAATGGCATGAATGTTATTCATTTGAGCCATGAGTAGAGCTCAGTTCTTACTTAAGGTTCTTTATATTTTCTATAATTCATCTTCAACCAAGAGAAAGAACTATCAAATACCCATCTCCCAAACTCTGCACATACACAGGTTTTTTGTTTTTTGTTTTTGTCGTATTAATAGTGTAGATAAGATTTTCCTTGCAAGGTTAACTTAAGAGTAGTCTTATAGTTAAGCTTCTGTGACAGCTATTAAGTTATCTTTGTGTACAGTAGAAAGTGTGGAATGAATTCTAAACACTGTAGCTCTAACCATATTTTGGGACCTACAGTAGGAAAGCTGACATGTATTTACAAATTTATTCATTCCATAGTTTGGATATAGTTAAGTGCATTTTGCATAGGTTAGATTATTTGTTACCTCCAGTGTATTGTAATGCTATAGATTCACTATTGGTTTTTAGTTGTGTGTGTGTTTCTTTAATAGTCTTATTGCAGTAATATTAAAATACTGCGCAGTTTACCGATCTTACCACCTCCAATGTACATTTTCTTCACATCAACATGAAATCTGTATCATTCACTTGTCTTCTCATACCCCTCATCAGTAAGCAATTTCTAGTCTATTTTCTGTCTATAGATTTGCACATTGCAAAAGTTTCATAAAATGAATTATATAATACTTAGTCTTGTGACTAGCTTCTTTGACTTTGCATAATGTTTTCAAGTGTTAGCTGTGTTTTGGTGTGTATCAGTAATTCCTTTCTGTGTTTGAGCAGCATTTCAGTGTCTAGATGTACTGTATTTTGTGTACCCACAAATCAGTTGATACACATTTGTGTTGTTGCACCTCTGGGCTGTTATGAATCGTGCTTGTGTAAAAGTTTGTTTACAAGATTTGTATACACATGTTTTCGTTTCTTTGGGGTATATGCATAGTGTAATTGCTGAAGTCTGGAAGTGGTACAGGATAACCATTTAAGGAACTGCCAGTCTGTTTTCTAAAGTGGCCACAACTTTTTAAATACTCATAAGTTTTGTGTAAGAGTTTGAATATTTTAAGAGCCTCACCAACATGTATCTGATTTTTTTCCTACTTTGTATGTAAGTGTATCTTATTGTTATTTTGATTTCTATTTCCCTGGTGACTGATGAGGTCAAAGATGCTTTTAGATGTTTAATGGCCATTTATGTTTTGGAGAAATATATACTGCCATCATACTAAGTTTTGAAGAAAATGCAAATGTCTCCAAATTTTCATCTTTTTCAAGATTGTTTTTGCTATCCAGTGTCCTCCATGAAAATTTTAGAATGTGCTTTTCAATTTCTACAAATTGATTAAAAATGTAATAAAATCTGGGTCCATAAACAGCAATATTTTTCTGCTTATTTAGATCTCTGGATTTTTTTTCAACAATATTTTATTTTCCTAGTACAGGTTTTTGTACTTTGCTAAATTTATTCCTTAATTTTTATTTTTATTTATTTTTATTTTTTATTTTTTTGGTACTGGGGATCAAACTCGGGTCCTTGTGCTTATGAGGCAGGCAGCAGAACCACTGAGCTAAATCCCCGGCCCTATTCCTTAATATTTTAATCTTTTTGATGCTACTGTAAACAATATACTTCTCTTTCATTTTTCTATATGTTGCAATAAAATTTAGAGCAATATGCTTGACTTTTTAATATTAATCTTGTCTAACTTACTGGTTCTGCTTGTTGTTTTTTAGCAGATTCCCTAGCATTTCCTGCATACTAGATCATATTGTTTTCAAGTAAAGATAGTTTACTTCTTCCTTTCCAATATGGATGCCTTTTATTTCTTCTTCTTCTTCTTCTTTTTTTTTTTTTTTTTTTTTTTTTTTTTTTTTTTTTTTTTTTTTTCCGTACAGCGATCAAACTAAAAATGCCACTGAGCTAAATCCCCAGCTCTTTATTTCTTCTTCTTGCCTGGGTGCTTGCCTAATTGTAACTTCTGGCACATTGTTAATATGAGTCATTAGAGCAGATAGCTTTGTCTTTTTCCCATTGTTAGGGAAAAAAATTCCGTCTTTTGATGTGAAGTGTCATGTAAGTTGTGGAATTTCAGTAGGTGTACTCTTCATCAGGTTGAAAACGTTTTCATATGTTCTACTTTGTTGAATTTTTAATTATGAAAGATTATTGGATTTTGTTCAGTGTTTCTTTTTATTTTAATAAGTACATGCTTGCAGTACGTTTGCAATAATGATTACATTCATCATGGGAAGTTGATACATGTATGTAACATATCTTAATTCAGTTTTTAACCCCCTCTCCTTTATTGTCCCCTGTCCAGTATTATGTGCCCATTGAGGTGAACTTGTGGTTTTTATGTTTTATTGTATTTTGTATTTTGATATGGTTTATTATAATGATTGATTTTCAGATGTTAAACCAATTTTTGATTCCTGAGATAAGTCCTGTTTATTTGTTTTATATATTGTTTGATTCAGTTTGCTAGTGTGTTGTTGAGGATTTTTGCATCCATACACACAGAAGACGCTGATTGTAGTTTTCTTGTGATATTCTTTGGGTTTGGTGTCACTGGCTTCATAGAATGACTTTACGAAGTATTTCCTTCCTCCTTTTTTTCCTTTTTGCAGTACCAGGGATCACACTCGGGACCTTGCCCTTCTAAGGCAGGTGTGTTGCCACTGAGCTAAATCCCCGGCTTCACTCCTCTATTTTTTAAAGAATTCATATGAAATCTTTACATATTTGGTATAACCTGGCAATATAGCTGCCTAAGTCTGGGCTATTCTTTGTAACTTTTTTTTTTTTTTATTACTAAGTCTATCTCTTGGTATTGTTTTTGTCTATTTTATTTTATTTTATTTTATTTTATTTTATTTTATTTTATTTTATTTTATTTTATTTTATTTGACGTGTACTGGGTTTTTAACTCGGTGCTACTTTGTTACTAAGATGTTTCCCAGCCCCCCTCTTTTTTTTCCTCATTGAGTTTATTGGTACATTTTAGGTATACAGTGCAGTTACATTCATCACTGGGATCTTGTACCTTTACATGACAGGTCTTGGTTCTCATTTTTTCCCCTTGTCCCTGTCCTCCCTTCCGCATTTCCTCCCCTTCCCATTTACAAACACTTTATTTCCGTTTTTTCATTTTCTCATATTTTTTCTTTTCCCTTATTACCTTTTCCCTACCCTTCCCACTTTCCCTATACCTTTACCCCTTTTCCGCAGCCCCACCTTTTAAAAATATTTTCAAGGCAGGTTATAATAAGGTACATGGCCTCTCAAGTAGTTGAGATTGTGGGCATGTGCTGTCATGCTTGGCTCAAGTTTTTTTTTTCCTGCAGTATGTTCCAAAATTTGTATCTTACTAGGAATTAGTTTGTGTCACCTCAGTACTTAATAATGAACTCAGGACCTTGTGCTTGCTAGGCAGGTGTGGCACCACTGAGCTACATCCCCAGCCCTTAATTTATTCTTAAACATTGATTCATATTGTTACATTTTAATCCTGTGACTTCTGTAAAGTTATTCATAATGTCCCCCTTTCATTTCTGATTCTAATAATTTCAGTCCTTCATTTAAAAAGTTTTAAAATTTAGTTAGTATTGTACACTGTGTCCCTTTCATTCTTCTCAAGGTGTTTTCTAATTCTCCTTTGACTGCTGTGATTACTTAGGAGAGTGTTTTTATTACATTGTCTATTTCTCCCTTTGTTTCAAGATGTGTTTACTTTATTTTTTTAAAGTATATTTTATGTTAGTATAGCCACTTAAGCTTTTTTTTTTTTTTGCTTGTGGCATAATATATCTTTTCTCATCTTTTTCAGACTTTTCGGATCAGTAAATTTAAAATGTTTCCTGTGTTTGTGTCTCTTATATTTAGTTTATTTTGTATTTTTATCAAATCTGTAAGTATCTTCCTTTTCTGGGTTGCTTAATCCATTCACATTTAATCTTATTGACAAATTGAGGTTATTTCTGTTACTTTATTTTTCTACTTTTCCTTTATTGCTTTTTTTGGGGGGCCTCATGAATATTTTGTAATGGAGCATTTTGATTTCTTTAATAACTTTACAATATGTTTTTTGTTTGTGGTTTCTAGAGTATTTTCATGTATGTATGTATGTGTGTGTGTGTGTATGTGTACACACACACACACACACACACACACACACACACACACACACACACCTTATTAAAATAAGCCTTAGATTTCTACTGACTTAATTCCAGTGAGATACAAAAGCATGATTTTCATGTATTTCTGTTCCATTGCCCTGTTTCTCTCCAGATTCTTCACCTCCTAATAGCAGTTGAACCCAGGGCCTTAAGCAAACTTTGTGATACTGTTATATGTTACATCTACAATGTTATAAATCCAACAATATGTTGTTAGAATTATTACCTTGATATAATTTTTCAGCTTATTTTAAAAAATGGGTATTGGAGACCAAGCTGAGTCCTGTATGTGTGATATTGATGCTCTATGACAGAGCTACACTGCTAGCAATTTTGTAAAGATAGTTTGTAAAGAGTAATTATATATTTATAACATTTGTTATGTTGTTTCTGTGTCTGTCTCTCATTCTCATTTTGTGTTTTGATTTATTGTTTTTCTTTGGACTTGAATCATCTGCAGTTACTTCCTTAACCCAGTACAGCTTTGTTCCTACCCACCTCCTTTGTGCTGCCAAATGTACATTTTGATATGTTACAGATCAGTAGTAGTACTATATATACAGTTTTATAAATTGCTTCTTAAACCATTTAAGAGAAAGTAATCACCTTTATCAGTGTTTTTTGTGTGGACTCATATAAATGACAAACTTGCTTTAGTATTTCTTGGTAGGCAGATGTGTTAGCAACATAGTCTCTTAATTTTTCCTTATCTTGGAATGTGTTTTTGTTTTGTTTTTTGAAAGATACCTGTGCCGGATATGGAATTCTCAATGAACAGTTTTGTTTTCTGAATGTTTTTTTCTTTGTGCCAGCACAGTTCTTTCTGGACTTCATTATTTTCCTGAGAAGTTTCTGCTGTTAATCTTGTTGGAGTGTTCTTGTGAAAAATGAGTCCTTTTATCTTGCTGCTTTCCAGATTTTCTCCTCGTGACTTGGCATTTTTTATTATGATTAAAATTACCTGTATAAAAGTATCTGTGCCCTTCTTTGCATTATTTATCCTACTTAGAGTTGGATGACTTTCTAGATATGCATACTTTTTTTCCCCAGTAAGTTTGAGGCATTTTCAGCCATTATTTCTTTGAATTTTTTTTTCTGCTCCTTTCTTTCCAGTCTTTCTGGAATTCCTTATTGAGCATATTGTTGAGCTGCTTGGTGTCCTGCATTTCTCTGAGGCTCATTATTTTTCTCATTATTCTTTGTTGTTTTTACGGGAGGCATTGCTCTTTGGGTTGAATAATCTCTGTTTGCCTTCAAAATGACAGCGGCATATCCAAGGCCAAGACCCTTATCCCCACCTCAGGAGCAGTATGAAAGGCTTTGCTCTAATGGGAGTGAGATAAGTAGTGCTGTTTGCTAATATGCCAGTTCAAATCTATTGTTGGGCTCCTTTAGAGGGTTTTTTGTCCTTTCAAGATTCTAAATTTCCTGAGTTCTTTTTAATAACTTTTCTCTGTGTTAATGTTTGCTACTTGATACTTCAATGCTACTTTATTGTTTATTTCTTTGAAAATATATTTTCTTCTTTTGGTCACTTGTAAAGGCAGCTTCTGCCCCACCCCCTTCTGCTCTGTGGGTCATAGATCATGTTTCTTGTTTCTTTGCATGTGTCTTTTTTATTAGAAATTGAACACTTTAGGTAATATAATTCTAGGTACCCCCCCATCTTTATAAGCTGATGTCATTTGCTCAGTGGTGGCGAAACTATGTCATATGTGTTATTTTTCTTTTAAGACAAAAAAAGTTAATGTATGAGTTGGTTTTTCTAACCTAAAACCTTAGTATTCAGGTTTAATTGCAGTGTTGGCACTTTGTGATAAATAAGGGTTTAAGGTTGCAGTTTGGGCACTAGTCTCTAAAAGATTCTCCATCACAGGGCTAGATTATTATTCTGAGTGAAGGCTTTCTGCACTAATGTCTCACCCCCACAAGTGTGAAGCCTTTCATATTGTTCCTGAGGTGGGGATAAAGATCTTGGCCTTGGATATGCCGCAGTCATTTTGGGATAATGGGAGTCTCTCAGTTTATCTTTCTGTGGTTATACCCAGCTGTTAAGCTCCACTAGCTGGAAATCTCCATCTGTCTTTAAAAAGCAGATTCTATCCTACAGATCAGCTGGCCTACAGCTTCAGGTGTCAGTAGTGGATCTGCAGATCTATAGGTTATCTTTCTCATGGCCTCCACCATCTCTGATGTTTCCTTATACTTGAACTTTTAGGCACTGCCATGGATGAAATCATTAGCTTTGGGAATATACTATAAATGTGTGTTAAAACTTGCTTTTCTTCCCAGGCAAAACTCCAAGCCATAATTTTAACCCTGGTAATGAGGATAGCAGTTTAATTTTCTCTGCATGGTATTCTGTTTAAGGAGGTGAGGGAGAAAGGAAACAGGAGCCTGAAGTTTTCTCAACTTGACTCTCCCACCATGGAACCAGTACACTAATAAGCCAAAGGAAGGTTGTTGTTGCGGAGGGGGGTTGCCCTTTTTCCCAGCAGCCCCACAACCAAGTTTGGATCTCTGGCAAACCAGTAGGGCCTGTGAAGAAAACCCTTACCATTCATTCAGTCTTAATATGCCCAGAACTTACTTGGCCTCAGCCGCAGTTAAGTGGAAAGCAGAATCAGGAGTGCCAGGATCCTGTCACTCCTAGAAAGTTAGCCTTCCAACTGAAAACAGCTGGGAGAGTGATATCCTGCCTGTAGTTTTTGGGTTAATCAGCCTAGTTTCTGGCTCAATTAACTTACAGGAGGGATGAGGAGGATGATCTTGGTTCAGATAGCATGGACACTTGCTCTTCATGCTGAATTTTAGTAGATTTTCTTGACTGGATGTTTCTTCACTTGATACAGTCCCTTGGGACCATTTCTACAGACTTGTAAATGATTGGGTTTTTTAAATAATTTTCCCCAGTTTTACTGGGAAGTGGATTTGCGAGAGTTCCTCACATTGCCTTTACTGTAATAAACCTAAGTTTTTATGTTTTTTAGTATAGAAAAATTATAGCAAATATAATTACATTTATATACACACAGACAGTAGATTTTCTTTAAAAAATTTCCCTGTTTATCCTTAATTCATGTAATAATTGTGCTAGTTGATGAGACTTCTTTTAGATGGAGGTAGAATGAGGACCAGAGTAGAATATTGTTTTTGTTTTGTTTTGTTTTCTCATTTAAATATGGTGAAACTAATTTTTCCACTTAGCTGCTTGCATTTGTCCACTAAAATGTGAAGTATATTTTTTATTAATTTTTCAATCTAGGTCAGGCTCCCAATCCAAAGATTTTTGTGGCCGGTGGAGTTTGGCAGATATGGAGAAAGAATATACAATGAAGAAAATAATTTGAATTATACCCTTTGTTTCTTTACATTCTACAAGTTTAGCATTATCAAAAATTATGTCTTAATTTGATAGTTTCAGTGTATAGCAAGGAAGCAGCCCCAATTTAAAAGGAATTAAATTTGGAAAAAGTTCAATTCTAGGCTTAGAAACCTAGGACAAATGAACAAAAATTAATACCTCATAACTATTTTCAGTTATGAATTTTTTTTTTTTTTTAGTACTGGGATCGAACTCTGGTCCTTGCGCTCGCGAGACAGGCAGCAGCACCACTGAGCTAAATCCCTGGCCCTCTATGATAAATTTTTTTCATCCATCTTTACAGAGTGAGAAAATTGTTACAGCCTTGGGAAATTAATAACCTTTCACTTAATGTTACAATTAAAATGCTTTTAAATGTGTTTCTATAGCATAGATAGCTCTACAAAGACTGATAATCATGTATTATATGTTTTATAATCATTTCTGTGATTTTTTTTTTTTTTTTTTTTTTGGTACCGGTGATTGAACTCAGGTCCTTGTGTTTGGGAGGCAGGAGGCGGAACCACTGAGCTAAATCCCTGGCCCACTTCTGTGATCTTATAGGGAGAAAATATTAAATTTACTAAAAAATCGACAGAATTAGAACTAAATCCAACAACAGTAACAGAGTAAGATTGCTCTTAAGTCTTAATAGATTGAATTACTTCCAGATAGCATATGTCTTTTAACACTTTGGAGGAAATTCATTATTCCAATTATAGAATGCACCTTTCTTAGGATTTCCCTCTCTGTAAAGATAACATGACAGTTTAAAATTTATTTCGAAGTAACTAGGCTGTATATGTAGTCTTTGCAGATAGTAGTCATCCAAGTGAAAAACACTGTCCATGTTCTTGTCTAACCCAAACTGAAGAATGCTTTGAAACTTTTTAAATAACTTGATTTTGAAAAAAATTTATGTTGACTAAGAGCTAATTTTGCTTTTAGATTGGAAAATGGAGCTTATACTTTTTTTAAAGGAAATTTGAACTCAACTTGTGATTGTCTTTATGGCGAGTGCAGTGGTACCTTGGTTCATGAATGCTTTTAATATATGTGCTGCCAAAGCAAGCACTCAGGAATTATTTTGCTTGGAAAACAATGTGGTTTGCAAACAGAAAGGCTTATTTAGCAAAAAATTTTTTGTTTGCAAATTGCATCAGGTGACAAATATGATTGCAGTCATCTTTTCCAAAATTGTAGAACAAATTAAGTTCATGAACTGAGGTGCCACTGTATTTGAAAATACATTTTACTTTTGTTAAAAATGGATTTTGTAGAAATAGATTATAGATATGGATTCATTGTTGTTTTATTGACACAATTTCATGTTTTAATGTCCTAGCTGGCAGCCTCATAGTCAGATCCTTGTTATCCCTGATTTTTCTCCTATCCATTTCATGCAAAAGAGGGCATTCAAATATTTTATTAAAAAGCAAGGAAGAATTCTGTACTAAAATGAAAAAAGTCTTTTACTGTTTAAAGTATGCTGCCCTTTAGCATAAATTATCATAGTATAGAAGATGTGATTGGTCCTGAGACCTTGAGAACCATTGTTTGGTTTGGTACCGGGATCCAACTCAGGACCTTGCACATGCAAGGCAGGTGGCGGCACCCCTGAGCTAAATCCCCAGCCCTTAGAACCATGGTTTTATTAGAGAAATAAAAATCTTAATAAAATGATATGAAATCACAAAATGCCAGTACACTAAGCCATAAAATAATCTGGTTTTTGCATGTTGTTTCATTAGGGTGCTTTGTAGATATAATCATTTCTGACATTGATTTTTTTCTTTTTCTTTTTTTTTTTTTTTTTTTTTTTTTTTTTTTTTTTTTTTTTTTTTTTTTTTTTTTTTTTTTTTTTTTTGAGACAGGGTCTCACTATGT
Organism: Fukomys damarensis; assembly: GCF_012274545.1. Taxonomy (NCBI): domain Eukaryota; kingdom Metazoa; phylum Chordata; class Mammalia; order Rodentia; family Bathyergidae; genus Fukomys; species Fukomys damarensis. Next base: position 40,856,114 of record NW_022900913.1, read on the forward strand.
AGTTGAGACTGACCTGGAACTCACTATGTAGCCCAGGCTGGTCTGGAACTCATGGCGATCCTCCTCCCTTAGCCTCCCGAGTGCTGGGATTACAGGCATGCGCCACCATGCCTGGCGATCATTTCTTTTAGTTTCTTTTTCTAATACTGGATAGTAGCATAAACTAAACATTAGGAATTTAAAAGCAGCATTTTATGTCATAGTTGGTAGTGATCATACTATTAAATTATATTTAATGGTGAATTATTGCTATTTATTCTCGTGTTGAAGGGCAGAGACAACCTTCATTTTATTATAAAAGCATTTACAATATGTACAGGCTAAGTGCTAAGAAAATAGGCCCTGTGCACACAGAACTTAAAATTTGTGGGCCAGAGTTAAAAAATAAATAACCTTCCTTTATTCTGTTATTCCAGCCTAATTCTGGTGAACTGGATCCTTTGTATGTCGTAGAAGTACTTTTACGCTGTAGCAAAGAAAGCTTGAAAAATTCGGCTACAGAGGCTGCAAAACCAGCTAAACCTGATGAAAAAGGAGAGATGCAGGTTTGTACTTGATTTCTCATTATTTATATTTTAATTATTTTGTGATTTATCATCACTAGAGGTTTGTGGATGATTGTAATGAGCATACTCTCATAATTTTTAAAGTCGGAGTTTTAAGGCATTTTAACTTATCAGTACCATTTGAAGTATCATGAAGACTGAGATTTTAGTTTTCATATTTTATCGAGTTATGACCAAGTAAATAATAACAAGGTAAAAGATAATTTAATAATTTAAATTTCACATGAAGCTGGATTTTACCATTTACTATGGAAGATTTTCATTATTATTTGTGACTATATGATTTCATAGCTTGAATCCATTCATGCTATTTATCTCTTATTCTCATGAAAGTACATAAAGATTGAAGCATCATTGTTTTCATAATTAAATATTCTTACCTGCGTTTTCTTAGTTGCTTGATTTATATGTGCTTTTTAATTAAATATAAAACTTGCCAAGTGAAATACCCATGTTTCTTGAATGTTTTCTATTTTTATGTTGGTATAAATAGATTTTTGATAAAATTTTCTTGCACACATTCCAAGTATTTGATCTGATCTGTTTAATCATAATAGGATTTTGTTTTTAAAACATTGCTTTAAGTGTGTGACATATTGGTAGGGTCTTTTAGGAAATTGTATTTGTTAAAATATGCTTGGTTTCTAGAAAGTAAAATCTACTACTGCAACACCACAAACTGCTTCTTTGGATCAATAAATCCAAAGAGTTGGATTATGAGAGTTGGAATTAGCAATATTTAAAAAGAATTTATGTTACACATTTTAAATGATTTAAAAGTTATTTATAATTCAGAATACTACTTAGCCTTTCATCTTTGTTTTTCAGTCTTCAGAATTCTGCTACCGAGAGAAATTTGTATGATTTTTTTTCCTTAACATTTATTTTACCTGTTGACTACCTAGCTAGAAAGAGGTAGCCACAACTTGGCACATATTCATTGTACCCAGAGGAGCCTTACAGATTATTGCAACTTGAAGTATCAAACATTTGGCACTCATGCCAGTAGTTTCCCCTTCTTGAGGCAAACAGTGATAATGTCATGAAATTGTTGCACTGAAACCTTAGACTCTTCCAAGAGTGTGACCCAGGCAGCCATGACTTAAGTCATTGAAGTTAACATTTGAGGTGACGCGTTATGCTGTTTCTTTAGTCCAAACCCAAGTTTTATTATGCCTAGCTTACTTAATGATACCAGAAGCTTTGCAGTTCTTAATAATCACAATTTGCAGTTCATTTCAATAAATAACCTTTCTAGGGAAGAGTTCACTGAACCCTGGGTAAACTGAGGGTCTTTTCTCTGCTCCTATAGCATTTTAAAAATTTCTTTTTAGTTTATCCAGCCAAGGATATGGGGGGGGGCAGGAAAATGTGTTAGCATGGCTAAGTGAATTTTATATGTAATTTATATAATTTATGACTTCAAGGGGGATTGAAGCTTAATGGGAAGCATTTTGTGCTTCCTCAGAGACCTAGATGAATATGAGAGATGTATTTTCCAGCTCCATGGGTCAGGGAAGGCTTTAGAAGTAGAGTACCATAATTTTTTCAGGCAAGAATTATATTTGTAGCAAAAACTCAAAGTTGCTCTGTTGTTTCTGGCTGATAGATACAAGAATAAACAGGAAATATGTATATTATTTTGTTTGCTTTTATAGATGACTGTCTTGAATAGGAATCCTAGACATAGGGAAATAGTTCCATAACAATTTATAAGTAGACATCAGTTCTCAATTGCAGTGATTGAGTAGCACTATTCAGGATAGGTTAGAAGTTGTTTAGAAGAGGTGAAAATGGGGTTTCTATAATCATTTTCCCCTTCATTTTGAGTGTATGTGATGCCAAACTTACCTTTATTTCATCCTTTGTATGAGTAACTTCCTTTTATCTGTAATGTAAACATTCTTTTTGTTTGTTTCTTTGTTTTGTTTTGTTTTTTTGTGGTACCAGGAATCAAACTTAGGACCTTGCACTTGCCAGGTAGTGCCACTGAGCTACATCCCCAGCCTGACATAAACATTCTTAAACATTTTTTCCAGAAAATGTTTAGAGAATGAGGAGCGAGAACAAGAGCACAAGACAGCTCTGAATTGCATTGATAGCAGAGGTTAACAGTTTTAATAGTGTGCTCTAAATATTGTTTGTATTTTTTTCACTGTTACTTTACCAACTTCAAATATATCTAAACACTGCCCTTCATTACAGCCAGCTGTTATAGTTAAATGAGATGCAAACAGGGAAGTCCCTAGTTGCAGAGTCTAGATAAGTATTTTGTGTCTTATTTAGGCAAGAAACTTAATAGAATCATTTAGCAATAATAAAAATGCTGACAAAGGACATGGACTATAACGGATCATAGCTATAACAGATATAGCTACTGAGGCTATATGTCAACTCCTTAAATATCAAGATATACCAGCAGCTATGGTGGAATGAGATTTTGCAGTTGGGCACTTTTGAAATATGCAGAAGTATACAGTAGTATACTTTTAAAGTGAAGAGAAGAAAGGCCCAGGAGCCAGATACAGCCCCCAAGATTCTCTCCCCATCACTCACTCCCTCCAACTAGGCCTCGCTTTCTAATAGCCATTCACCTATGAATTCCTCAGTGGATTAACCCTTTGCTGAGTTTTGTACCCTCACAGTCCAGTCACCTGTCCAGGAGCATTTTAATCTTGTAAAATCTGCAGTGAAGATTAACCCGCACACCATTACAACTCAGAATATCCCCTCTGAAAGTGAATTTGATAGTCTGGTAATGAAATAGATAATAAAGAATTATAACCATATGAAAATAAAATAATACTGAGAAAGTGATAAAATGTAGAAAAGAATGATGATGTAGAAAAGTCAACATTTGGCAACCTCACACATAATTAAGAAAAAGTTATCCATGGATGGTGAAACTAGTGATTGAAATTTTAATATGAGGGGTAGGATATTTATAAAGCCTAATTTATTTGTTTGTAAAAAGGAAAATAGTAGGGCCAGGGATTTAGCTCCTTGGTGCTGCTGCCTGCCTTGCAAGCACAAGGTCCCGAGTTCAATCCCTGGTACCCCCACCCCCAAAAAGGAAAATAGTAACTGAGTAGTAAAGAATCCTAGCAGATAACCACTTTAATCACAGGATCAAAGTTAATATTATCTATGATGTTGACTAGTGGACCGAAAAAAAAAAAGAACTCATTTCTGTCCAAGGTTGTATAACCTGAATCTGATGATTATTCGTGGTTAGACAAATCCAAGAAGAGGACTCTTCTACGAAATAACTGACATAAAATATTTTTAGGGCCAGGGATTTGGCTCAGTGGTTCCACTGCCTGCCTCGTAAGCGCAAGGATCCAAGTTCAATCCCTGGTACCAATTTAATGTCAGAATTTTGAGAAAAACAGTAAAACTGAGGAACTATTCTAGATGAGAATAGACAAACATCTAAAGTCAGTATATGATCCTGATTTGGGTCCATTGAGTGGTAGTGAAAGGAGGTTGGGTATAAAAGACATTTTTGTATAAGTAGATGAAATCTTATCGCAAATTGTAAATTTGATGACATTGTATCACACTGAATTTTCTCTTTTCAGTACAGTACTACTTGTACTGTTTGTGTAGGAGAATGATAAAAGGGAAATGCATTCTTTGATGCTATTCATGCAACTTTCTGAAAATTTCAAACTATGAAAATGTCAGTACCGTAGGAGTAAAAAAAATGGTGGGGAATATCAGGTTAAAGAAGACAAAGGAAATAGGAACACTAAATGCAATATATGTCCCTTGGTTGGACCTTGGATCCAAATATGTATTTTAGTAGTAGTAGTAGTAGTAATATGTATGTATGTATGTATGTATGTATGTATGTATGTATTTTAGTAGTAGTAGTAGTATGTATGTATGTATTTTAGTAGTAGTATGTATGTATGTATGTATTTTAGTAGTAGTAGTATGTATGTATGTATGTATTTTAGTAGTAGTAGTAGCAGCAGCAGCAGCAGCAATAGTAATTTATAAAGGTCTCTATTGGCTCAGATGGAGAAATTTGAGTATGTCCTGTATATTAGGTGATAAAATATTATTGTTAATTTTTTTTTAGGAAGTGCTTGTCTTTAAGGAGTCATGATCCTTATTGGGGTTTCTAGGGATTAAACCCAGGACCTTTCCACTGAACTACACCCCCAACCCTTTTTATTTCTTATTTTGAGACAAGGTTTCCTTAAATTGCCCTTGTGGGACTTGAATTTGCTCTTCTCCTGCCTCAGCCTCCTAAAGTGCTGGATTGCAGGCGTGTGACATCATGCCTACTTAAAAGATTCATGGTAAAATGAAGTGACATACTACTGCAACTTAATTTCAGATGATAAAAGGAGAAGAGGAAAAAGGAAGGCAAGAAGAAATACCCCCTGTAGCATGCAAACATGCATCCCCAAAAAGATAATTGGAGAGAGAAAAAGCACAAAGTCTATTAGTTTGACAAACTATTAAAAGTTTCAAAAATATAGTTGAGAAAATGAAATAAATAGGTCATAGTTCATTCAGTTGCAATGTTGCTGTGCTGGGGGGGGGCTAATATTTTAAAGGCCGAGAAATAGGGAAAATATAAATTAGTTGTCAGATTTAAAAATTTGAGATTATGAAATAATTGGATTTCTGGCTTTAAAATTAAAAGAAAGATCTAGAAACATTACTACTGCATTGCAAACTATTGCAGTAAAACAGTGCACTCTTAATTTTTTAGTCTGTTTCACTTAACATGGAACAAGTACCATGTACCTTTTTCTCATTGACATTTGAGTATATGATTTTTTGCTAGCTCAGTACTATTATATGCAGATTTGTTGACATCTGCTAGACATTTGTTAACACTAAATAACTGTAAAAAGTGAACATGTTAACTTAAGTATTATATATACACTGCCTTATTATTTGTGTATTTTTGGTACTGGGATGAAACTCAGGACCTTGTGTGCTTGCCAGGTAGGCATGGCTTCACTGAGCTACATCCCCAGCCCAGCATTGCCTTATTATAGTTGCAGTAGTTCGCTGAGATAGATGTAATTTTATCTCTGTTTTTATAATGAAGAAGCTGAAACTTAGGTTAGGTAACTTACTCAAGGTCATACAACTAGCTGAAGATTGAATTTAAATCCAGCTAGCCTTGTCTCTAGAGCCTTTGTTCAACCGTTATATCATTTCCATTCAATAAGACACTATAAATACCAACAAGCAGTGACAGTTGTTTTTTCATTGGTAATGAGAGTAAAAGTAGCTATGGAAGATTACTGTGCTGACAGATTTGTACCTGTGAAGTTGTAATCTTGCATCAGGTTTATCCAAATCTTCTAGATTTAGATCACCTAAAGAAGCAAAACTACATATGGTTATGGTAAGAGCAGTATATTCTTGACTGGAGAAGGAGTGGAAGAAAGTTTGTAAATAGTGTTCTTAAAGATTATAGCTCATGCAATATGCTGTTTTCTCTGTTTAAAATAAATACTGTTTTTTTGTTTTTGTTTTTGTTTTTTCAGTCTCTTCATCCCAGTCCATCCAAAATCTACATACACCTTACTTGGCCATCTAACCTTATTAAACAGAAGACTTTCTTCTGTAGTACTCTCATATGTAATAAAAAAAGGTGGGATGAGAATGTAGCTCATTGGTAGAATACTTAATTAACCATGTGAGAAGCCGTAGGTTCGATTCCTATTTTGATGGGAATTTAGGGGGCTAGTTTTTACAATAAGTGCCAAGTAATGAGAGCATAAAAATTAATAAAGTATGAGCTCTTATTAAAAATCCTTTATTTTCATGTACATTTATTTGCCAATTATTTAAAGGTTTGAAATAGTTTTTCTTTTTTAAATAGTCTCTACTAAGATATAAGCTACAGAAGTGGGTAGCTGTGCTGCAATGATTCTTACTTACTTAAACCTGTGATATATAAGCTTTTTTTCATGGATCCAAGTTAGGAAATGTTGGAATTTGAAAATGTGTAATTGCAATTGTGCTACTATATACCCTTTTGTTCATAGGTTGTCCCAGTTTTGGTGCATCTCTTGTCTGCTATCAGTAGTGTTAGACTTTACATTCCTAAAGACCTTCGACCAGTGGACAATAGACAGAGTGTTTTAAAGTCAATACAGGTATGCATGTTAGTTTTATAAGATACATGTAAATGTTATATAAGTAGAGTTTTTGAAAAGGCAATTGAAATGGCTCAAAATATATTACTTTCAGGAAAAATAGAAACACTGTTAACATGTGGCATTTACTTCCATCAAAGTAATTAATTAGAACAAATCACCATGTAGATTTTTCCTCTGAATCCAGGAGTGATGTAGATTACTAAAGAAGGGCTCAGAAAAACTACACCATTAATCTTAACTATTACATGCTAAATATAATTTGCTTTATTCATTAGTGAAAATACTTTGATGTATTTATAGTTATATTTCACCATATTAGTGAGATAATACATAAAATCATGCATCAGGTCTTTTAACCATTTTTGTGTATGATTAATGGGTGAAATAATTTTCTTTTCAATAGGAATAATTGTGGTTTGTTAAATTTCATTTTCCATTATAAAAAGTAACAAAATTATTTGGTCAATAAACATTTAAATAGTGTTAAAGGAGCATGTAACAGTTTGATCAGTATACATTCATTTTCATTTGTCATAAACATCACTGTTACATCCTCATGACAAGTATTTCAACTTTTTTTTTGGTACTGGAGATCAAACTCAGGACCTTGTGCTTGAGAGGCAGGCAGTAGAACCACTGATCTAAATCCCCGGCCCAAGATATTTCAACTTTGACATTAACTTTAGCAATAATTTCACTTAGTCTCATTTTTGCCACATTATCTAAATAAAGCTAGACTACTATATTTCTTGATCCTTCATAGATGCATGGTATATATGTCAATCACCACATATTAGGAAACCAGAGAAAGAAAAATAAGGGAAATGAACCTGTTAAAAGATTCCTTCCTTCATTTAATGACTAAATATTTCTTTTTTGTTACTGAATTATACACCTTTAAACTATAGAACTGAAATTTTAGTGTTTTCTGTGTCCTTAAACATCATACCTGTGATTTTGCTTAGTTGATTTATAGATTGTGTGATTTTTGTACTGACATTAACCCTCTTTGATTCAAACATATCTGGAAATATGCTCATCTAACAAGCATTTTCTTGAAACAGTTTGCATCATGGGCTTACTTACTACAGCAGTGGTCATGCTGTTGAACCACTAACATTTGTGGGGTTTTTTTTTGTTTTGTTGTTTGTTTTTTTTTTTTTTTTTTTTTTTTTTTTTTTTTTTTTTTTGAGACAAGGTCTTACTGTGTAGCTCAGGCTGACCTCGAACTCTCAGTAATCCTCTTGCCTCAGCCTCCCAAGTGCTGGGATTACAGGGCATGTGCCACCATACCCATCTTCCTTTTGTGTCTTGGTGTGTTGCCCAGGCCAGTCTCAGACTTCTCAGCTGAAGTGATCTTCATGCCTCAGCCTTCCAAGATGCTGGGATTATTAGGGCATTATACTCCCTCCCCAATCTGGGAATCAAACTCAGGGCCTGGCACATATTAGGCCGTGGGTAACTGGCCAAATTCTTTCTGACCTTTGAGTCCTGTTCAAAACCCTAAAATTCTCCCAGTAGTTACCAGCCTGTAGTGAGCTATCCATTCTTTGAACTCAGGCTTTTTATATTTAAGAGTTAAATCATGAAACAAAGAAGTTAGCAGGGCCAGGGATTTAGCTCAGTGGTGCCGCTGCTGGCCTCGCAAGTGCAAGGTCCTGAGTTTGATCCCTGGTACCAAAAAAAAAAAAAGTTAGTAAGAGATTGAGACTCTTTAAATATTTGTGTATTTTACAATTCAGTAGGGCCTCAACTAGGAATAAATTCTGAAGAAATAATCTAAAAATTAAAAATAACTTCCACATATGATACAGTAAGTGTAAGTGTATGATGGTAAGACATTACTACCACCATAAATATACTAATACATTTACTGATAAGTTGGGCCACATCCAGAATTCTTGAACGCAATACTGGTTTTATTGATGAGTTATACTATATCCCTGTATTGGGAAATGATAGCATAGCTATGCATGTTTTGAAAAAAGGTGTTTTCAAAAACCGTGCAATGGGAAAATATCTTCCAGTTTAACTGGGGAAAATACATCACATCCTTTTACATCCATGTACATAGAAAAATACATAAGAAATACTGATTAAGGTAGACTTAATTTTGTCTATAAGAGAAAATTTGAATTTTACATATTTTATTTCAGGAAGTTCAGAAACGTTTTCCTGATGGTATTCCCTTATTAGATCCGATTGATGATATGGGCATTCAAGATCAAGGACTGAAAAAAGTCATTCAGAAAGTAGAGGCTTTTGAGCATCGAATGTATTCTCATCCACTTCACAATGATCCAAATTTGGAAACTGTATATACACTTTGTGAAAAAAAAGCACAGGTATGGCAAAACTTTGTTTTCATAGTACAATTTTATATATTTCACTAAATAGGAATCTTACTTTGTCTAGCAAACCGTTAGCCCTTCCTCCTTAATGTGTTTCCCTACTTCTTAGGTTTTTCATAGTTTTCAGTGTCTTCTCCTTCTGCTTCTCTTTCAAATGGACATTTTATATTTTCCATGCACTTAACATGGAAAGTATTTAGTCACTTTTCCGATACATGGAACTGCATCCAAGAAGCCCCAAAACTACAGCCACCCATCCCCATGAATTAAAGCTTTAATAGGAAAGTATTATAAGGTGGCCTTATAAAATATTTTTTACTCTTTCATGAGTGACTCTCCTTTTACAATGATTACTTTATTATGGAACATTCTTTACTTTTATATACCTTAGATTGCAATAGATATTAAGTCTGCAAAGCGAGAACTGAAGAAAGCAAGAACTGTGTTACAAATGGATGAGCTTAAATGTCGCAAACGTGTTTTAAGAAGGTTGGGATTTGCTACTTCTTCTGATGTCATAGAAATGAAAGGACGAGTGGCTTGTGAGATAAGCAGGTAACATTTTGTTGTTCTTCTGAATAAAGGATGTTAATCTTTTGGGGAAGAAAGCTTTTAAATATAGCTGTTTTATACTTTCTGAATGAAATAGTTTTGGATCATGAAATTGAGAACTTGGAAAAAAATCTCTTAGATCTCAAAATTTACATAAACATCCCCAGCCTTTTCAAGTATTTCCTTTGGAATCCAATTTTGTATACTTTTTTTTACATTTATGAACATTTTCTCTCTTAAAACTTAGTCTAGTAACCATTATCCTTTAAACGTATAGCAGATTTTATTGATTTTTGAGCTAACCACATGGTATTAAAACAGCATGTTGTAGACTGCAGCTTAAAGTTAGATGTAACAGACAGTTGGCTCTCCATATTCCCTGGGTTCTATATCCACATATTTAAATAACTGTGGATAGAAATATTTGGAAAAGCTGAGCATGGTGGTGCATGCTTGTAATCCTAGCACTTGAGAGGCTGAGGCAGGAGGATCACTATAAGTTCAAGGCCAGCTTGAATTGTATAGTGAGACTCTATCTCAAAAAAAAAGAAAGAATATTTGGGAAAAAAATAACTGCATATACATAGGTCTTTTTTTCCTGGTCTTATTTTCTAAACAGTACCGTACGTGTAACAATTGTTTACAAAGCATTTAAATTGCCTTAGGTTTTGTAAGCAGTCTAGACATAACTATGTGAGTGGATTTGTGTAATTTATATGCAAGTAACACATTTCGTATAAGGAACTTCAGCATCCTTGAGTTTTGGTATCCTCAGGCATATTCTAGGACCAGTCCCTTTATAGATATGGAGAGACTACTATATTTTTAGTTTAGGTAATTTTTACAAATGACACACAATTGTTTTATTCTAATATTTTAGTATACGTGCTGCCGAAGGGAGCACTAATTGTTTTATTCTTTCATGGTTTTGTTTGAGTCAGAAATTTAGGAAGAGCTTGGTTTGATGGTTTGATGGTCCTGACTCAGGAATCCCCTATGATTACTATCAGACAAATTGTTAGGCTGACCAGTAGGAGTCTGGGAATGTTAGAATAGATGGATCCCTCTCTCTCTTTTCCCTTTTTGCTCTGCTCTCTCCCCACTTCTTTCTCATCTCCTTCTCTCCCTTCTCCTCTTTCTCTTTGTGGACTAGTTTGGATGTCTGCACAGTTTGGCAGCCTCAGAGTGTGAGCACTGCCTACAAGGAGGCTTAAGGCTCATGCATGAGTGTTGTAGCAGTCCAAGGTGGGAGTTTCATCATCTTCTCTGAACTAGCTTTATCTTTTCTAACCTAGCTTAGGTCTCAAAGCATCACTTGTATCACATTCTCTTGATTTCAGATGAGTTACAAACCCTCCCAGGTTCAAGTGAAGGACAGTTAGACTGTACCTCTTGATGGTGGTATGGCTACTTTTCTTTATCTGCAGTGTTCTTTATAGTAGCCATCAGCTACATGTGGTCATTTAGCACATGAAATGTGGTTAGACTGGGGAACTAAATTTTACATTTTAGATCCTTTTAATTCAAAGTGTTGCATGTTCAAACAGCAGTCTTTGTACACTAGTGATAGAATAGAAAATACTGTTGTAATCATTGTCAGGAAATACAGTTTACAGCACCATCCTAAAAATCGATCATTTCACACCATGAAGAATGATTCCTACCTTAGAAGCCAGCTTACTTCTATCTTTTTTAACTTGAAAGTCAGAAGATATGGTGGGCGGCCACAAGCAACATTGCACCTGAATATGTATTTTGTTTTGTTCATACAGTGATGTACAGTGATGGCCATGATTCACAGTGCATACAGCTATTTTTTAAATAGTTTTGAGGGTGTATTTTTATTATTTTTTTTATGTCATCAGACTGTCCCTAATGGACAGGCCCAGAGAATTACAAGTTTTGTTAATGGTTTGGGGCATTCTTGTTGTAGACTTATTCATAGTTTTTATCTGTCCGAAGGGTTAAAAACTCAGATGTGTATAGAGGCCAAAAGGAGACCATGTGAATTAGGACAATTCTTAGCCTCCAGAAAAAGGCAGTGACTTATCCAGCATCATTTAATTGTTAGTACAGGTTAATGTGATACCAGATTTTCTTTGTTTTGGACCAGGAATCAGACTGAGAACTTTGTACTTGTCAGACAGGCGTGGGGCCACTCTAAGTCCCCAGCCCTCCAGGTTTTCCAGTTAAGTTTTTTGAGCACTGTAAATAAATGTTGATGACTTTTTTCTTGGTATAGTGAAAGTTTAGTGATTATTTGAATGAATAGATTTGTTTTTAGTATTTGGGATCTTATATGAAATGCCCAGATTACATATGCTGTTATTACATATTGGCAAATATAAAGACCTGTCATTTCCTTTAATAAAACTGTCATATTTTGTTGATTACTCCTCATGGTTACATCATACATTTTATTAAACTACATGCTAAAGATAAATATATGTACATGTGTTTCTTTATATTCTGACATCAAATTTTATTTTCCTTTTGTGATAGTGCTGATGAGCTCCTTCTAACTGAGATGATGTTTAATGGGCTTTTCAATGACCTTTCTGCAGAACAAGCAACAGCATTATTAAGTTGCTTTGTGTTTCAAGAGAATGTAAGTTAATAAATTTAGAATATCGTATTTATTCACATTTCATATAGTTCGTTTAATAGTATAATGGATATATATTTTTTTTTCAGCTTTAATTGAGTTTATTGGTACATTTTAGGGATACAGTACAGTTACATTCATTGTTGGGATCTTGTACCTCTACATGACAAGTCTTGATTCTCATTTTTTCCCTAATGGATATATTTTTAAAACTGTTGCTCTTTCTTTATACATGATGGATATTAGTAACAGATCAAAGCAACTTTAACACAAATGTAGAAAATTGAATAATTAGTCGTGCTAGGAAAGATAAAATAGTTATTTGTGGACAATCATCATTAATCAGATTCTGAATTTTCAATTTGTTCTGTGACCCAGTTAATTTGAAAATCTAGTCAAACAGTCCTAGAGTGAAAAGGATACCTGAAAATTAAATTAGGAAAAGCTAATAAAATCATGAGGGATGATGAGATTAAATTTAACACACCCTTTGATTAGAGATAACTATGCAGCAACTATTACAGACTAAAATGTTAGGTGTCATGGGCAAGGTATGAGGCAGTGAGGATAAGATTTTTGTTGACTTACCAATGATTTTTTCATGTAAGTAAATAATTAGTTCACGTTTCAGAACTTTTAAGAAATTCAAAAATGACAGACCTAGGAATATAGCTCAGTAATAGACTGCTTAGCATGTGCGAGGCCATAGATTCACTATTACTATTTAAATTATTAGAGGGGTCTTAAAAAATATGTATACTTAGTTTAACTTATAGTTAAACCATGGAAGACATTTTTCCCCCCACTTCTGCTTTTGATCTTAGCTATAAGTCCTATTTATTGTTTATTGATCAGACCAAATGTGTATTACTTGTTGAAGTAGATTCTTTTCTCCCAGATTAGATGGCTGTAGTAATGTTGATAACAAATAGAACAATAACCTTAAAAATAAAAACAGCGTATGCCCTTCTGAGAATGCTTGCCATATGCCTCTGAAGTAATTTACATATAAAAATAATTCGTTACTCTTTGGGGTGTATAGTAGGGATTGAACTCAGGACCTTTACAGTGAGGCGTACATCCCCAGGCCTTTTTAAATCTTGAGAGAGAGTCTTGTTGAGTTGCTCAGTTACCCCACCTAGCCTCAAACTTGGCAGTTCTTCTGTCTCGGCCTCCCAGAGTGCTGAAATTAAGGCATGTACCACCACACCCAGCAAAGAGGAATGCATTGCTTTACAAAATGGGGATAACTTGTTTTTAATTACAATCAAAATTTGCATTAGGCTGGATGTGGTGATGCATGCCTGTAATCCCAGTATTCGGGAGGCTGAGGCAGGAGGATCACTGTGAGTTCAATACCAGCCTGGGCTACATAGTGAGTTCCAGGTCAATCTCAACTACACAGTGAGACCTTGTCTCAAAAAAAAATTTTTTTTTTTACTGCATTACTTCCCAAGGTAATGAAATCATTTGCTGTTTCCTTTGAGCAGATTGAAGATTTAAAGATAAGGGAATCAGTGGTATTTTATTCATCTCAGGCTTTGTCTTGTGGCTAAGTTCTTCCATGTTTTAATATGATACTAAAATAATTATGTTTTCTGAGAGGCCGGTTATGTTATTTCTTGAAAGGAGTTAGGTTTAACCAAAGCACAATTCTTGAATCTCAGAGCAGGATATCACCATATGCAGTTAAGATTTATTCATTGAAACTACACTGTTACATGCAGGGTCATTGATTCTTGTGGTTATCCCTTTTAATGTTAAGTCAAAAATGTAACTAAAAGTCACATGAAGTTCTAGCCAGAAAGAATAAATGTAGTAAGATACTTAGATCAGTTTGATAATAATAACTTCTACCTTAAAATGTTTCTAAAAATGTGTTCTTATACTTTTAAATAATATTAAAAGTGGTTTAAAGAATATTTAAATCTTTCTAAGAAGTCAAGTACCTACAAATGTGTTAAGCACCCATTGTGTGCAGTGGCCCCCGCATCAAGGCACTAGAAATACAGCAGAAGCTTCTGTAGTGAATGAAGATAAAAAAGTAAAGTGCCAAACATATTCTATCAAGTAGTAGTGAAATTTTGGAGAAAAGTGAAGCAGACAAGTTGAGTAGAGTTTCCTGAACGTTGGGGGTACAGTTTTAAATAAGATAATTAGAAAAAACCTCACCAATAAAGTAAAATTTGATTTGAGGCTTAAAGGAGAAATAAGAGAGCAAATCACACATATCTGGATGGGAGAGCATTGGTGAAATTACACTTGTTCTCCTTAAATTGGGACCAGTGTCTTGTACCTATACTGGCCAGAAAAAGGAAAGTGATCAGTTACTGTTGTCCATGAATGAACACAATATCAAAGATATTTAGCAGTCTTTATTTTTAACTATTAAACTTAGATATTGAGTTCCTGTCCATTTTGCTTTTTCGTCACTCATCAATGAGCTTTGGTTTAACAAAAATAATATAGAGCCTGGTAAATGATTTATTATATAATATAATACGTGTTTCAAGTCTAAACCAAGTCCTGTGTAGCTATTGATGCTTAACATATAGACAGATGTATGGCAACTAACCTATAATGGATTTACTATTTGCCTATATTATTTTAAATCCTGTCCCCTACATTATATGCATAAATAATATACTATACTCAAGATTTTATTTTTGTATAGCAACTCTGCTTTTGTCAAAATGTTTTTCACAAATACTGTCTTACAAGCCTATCAATTTTGTGTATCTAGCTTTGTTATTTCTAACAGTGTTAAGAATCTAAAACACAAATTTAAGTAGCTTGTCCAAGTTTATTTGGTTATTCAATGATGGATCTAAAACTGTTAAATTTATTTGCATATATGTGAGAAATGGATGAACTTCACTAGTGCGAAAGCAATCTTAAGAACACTGAAATTCAGATTAAAATGTTAGCTATTGTATATTTGGCTAAAGAACTAGAAATACTTGGATAAAATACAAATTGAGACGTTACTTTTAAATGTTCTTTGTTCATCCTAAATTTTTGGTCTCTAACATTATATTTCCTACAAACTAAAATTATTTCAAAATTATAATGAATTATATGTTTATGTAACTAAACTGTGTATAATACTTGCTGTCCTTCAGTTACATTTATAGTCATAAAAAATCCATATCTTGTTAGTGTACTTTGCAAATTTAGCAGTGTCATTGTTTTCCTCTGGAATGTAGTAATAGAAAATAAGAAGAATAGTGATTTTGCTTATGTAACGTGTTGATTAGAGACTTAAAATGCTAATAACTACAGTCTTATGATTTTATATTAATGGATATTGTAAAAACTTTCATTTAACAAGCAGGTCGTATATATTGTACTTTTTTTTTTGTTACTGGAAATTGAACTCGGGACCTTGTGCTTGCAAAGCAGGCGGCAGAACCACTGAGCTAAATCTTCAGCCCTATTGTACTTTAAACTTGTGTTTTCATGTCTAATTTTTCTTTTCTTTTGTAGTCTAGTGAGATGCCAAAATTAACAGAACAGTTAGCAGGGCCACTTCGTCAAATGCAGGTAAGATAGTATATTGTAAAATAAATTTTTTCACTGTCTATTCTTTGGACTTTATCATTCTACAGAGACAACTGGAAATAAATGTTTCGTTTAATAGTATTTCATTAAAATTTATTTTGTTTCATTTTAGTAATTAAACATTCTTCCTCCCTCATTATTGTAAAGGATTGTATAGAGTCTTTGTGAGTGCAAATTTAAAACTGAATAATGTGTGTTGGCCATACTATTACATATTAAGTTCAAGGCCAATCTGAACTGCATAGCAAGACTCTGTTTCAACATTCGTCACACCCCCCAAAGTGGCTTATTATGTTAGGTGTAGTAACAGATGTCTCTCTCAAGTCCTGTGCTCAAGTTCAAGACCAGTCTGAGCAATTTACGAAGACCCTCAAAATAAAAAGGACTGGGGATGTATCTCAATGCTTCCTAGACTCAATTTGCAGTACTACAAAAAAATAAATAAATAAATAAATACTAGGTTTAGTTCAATTTTTCCATGAGATGCCATTTGTAATACTGGGGGAAAAATAATGCAATTAAGTTTCTTGTCATACAGCCTGTCCACATTAGTTTAGGATTCAAATTGTAGCTCTTTTTTTTGGTATGGGGATCAAACTCAGGACCTTACACCTGCAAGGCAGGCTCTGGAACCACTGAGCTAAATCCCTGGCTTTAGCACATTTTCCATCCTTGTTTACATCAAAGTTTTAAAATCTGTTTTGTCATAAGTTATTTACCTCTGGGTCCTCAAAGCCACAGTATCTTACAGAAATAAATTCATTTTTTAATTATTTTGTAGGATGAATTGATTTTATTTGCCACTTTTCAATATCAGAGAAACAGGGAACCCAAAAAAAAGCATTTTAACATCCCTAAAAATTACTAAAAAATGAGAAACAAGATCATGTTTTTAAGCATTATTAGAGAACTAAATATTTCACCAAATTAATATTTTGACATAGCATTTATATTTTTCTAAGTCTGTCTTATTGTCTGCTATGTTAATGAAACATATTAGTTCAATGCTGCTCTTAAATAATTTTAATAATGATTTCTGGGGTTTTTTGTAGAATTCATACTCTTGATACATTTTTCTCAGCCATTTCAACATGAGAACTCTTAACTGTTTAATCAACTAGCAGTATAGCAGGCTCTTAGAAGGAGAATATCCTTCTAAAAAGATTAAAAGATTAAAAAGGGACTTGTAAAATACTGATTTTAGAAACCTAGAGAAAAAAGTAATATGGGAGATCATAGATATGGAGTTTTAACTGTCTGTTATCTTTAAAGGAATGTGCTAAAAGAATTGCAAAAGTTTCAGCAGAAGCAAAATTGGAAATCGATGAGGAAACTTACCTAAGTTCATTCAAACCTCACTTAATGGATGTGGTCTATACCTGGGCAACGGGAGCTACATTTGCCCATATCTGCAAAATGACAGATGTCTTTGAAGGTATGGTTAAATTTCATATACTTGTATTTCATCCTGATATAAAAAATATGTACATTGTTTTATCTAAACATGGATAATGTATGTAAAAATCTGTGGTGGCTATTCTGTTCTCTGTCATTAAGTAGTCTACGTTCATACTGGAGAGTGTGCGGTTTTCCTGTTTTTACTTGTTTGTTCCAAACTTGCTCTGCACAGCATGTTTCTTTCCCTACCTGTAATTTTCTGCCTATTTTGTACAGATCCTTTGTACTACCTAATAAGTACAGTCTTCTCATTATAAATTCTTTAGGAAGGGGCTGGGGATTTAGCTCAGTGGCGCCATGCCTGCCTTACAAGAGCATGGTTCTAAGTTCAATTCCTGGTACCAAAAAAATAAATAAATAAATAAATTCTTTAGGAAACTATTTTACCTGGATATAATTCTGGCCAAAGACTGCCACTACAAGTAAATAGAGAATCCTAGTAAGTTGTGTTTGTGTGGATGTACTCATCTTTGTTTTTATACTCTTGGTTAGAACTTAATGATTTGCTCTGATTTTCACTAAAATTAGAGCAGAAAATGATTAGTCATTCCATATCTAATAACTTAGCTTCACTAAGACTCTTACTACATAACATAACACAGATCAAATGTAATCAGAATTTTAAGAAACTCAATAATAATTGTTACCCAACTGGAGGGACTTTTTAAGTGGATAATTTAGAGAAAATATATAAAGAATAATTACAAATGAATTACAAGAAATTTTTTAAAAACTGTGTTTAAAGAAGAGCATATTTAGAAATACTGTAATTGACAGGAAAACACTGGCTTCTGTTTTAGTGGTAAGTTACATTCACTAATAGGTATTTACATTGAACTTTTTAAAAAATGAAAATAAATGAGCTTTGTTTTCATAGAAATCTAGGGATTCCTGTAAAATTTTCTTTGGATTTTTAGAAGTTCTTTCTTCCTACTTAAATGAAAATTTCATGTATGGAAGATAAATCTTAAACTGGAGATACTTTATAGTTCTGCCCAAATACCAGATAGCACTCTGTAAGTTGAGCTTTTCTATAGCATATTAATATTCCGAGTCTATTTTGTCTCCTTTGAATTTTCCTGGGGTTATTTCTGTATTACAGTTTGCTTGAAATCTTAAGTTTGAAAATTTGCATAATTTGATTTTATAACTTGTAGTTACATCTAGTAGCACAGTTTTCAAGTTTTTCTGGTCTGGATACTATTGGATTAGCTAACCCTTTTCTTTCTCAAGTTGACATAAACAATATGTTAGCGTTTAAAAATAGAATAAACCCCTAAGAGTAGTTTTTCCTTTTCTATCATACTGTTCCTGTTTTTATTTTTACCGTGTTATTTAGTTCTTGTATTTCAGAATAGCCTTTGTTTCCTCATTTTGTTTTTGGTCACATTTATTTAATATGATTGGAAAAATAAGCTCTGGCCCAGAGTCTCTATATTTTTATAGGAAGAAAATTAAATTTCATTGGAAGTTTTTAATGTGCTATGTTCAAATCATATTCTTTCCAGATAAGATACTGAATTTTATTTTTAAAAGGTACCTGATTGTTTCATACCCTAATCCTCAAGCGTAGTTTTAGATATTCTTCCAACATTAACTGGGGCTGTCATGATTAAAGTCATGTGTTTTGGGAATGTCTAAAGAAAGAGAATCGTTTAGAGTGGGATTTAGGTGGAGAATTTTAAAGACTTTATATAAGTAACTGTTATCACCCTGAAAAAAGAATGTAGTTGTCTCTTATATAAAAACTTTCTTTGAATGGCATTTCAACAAAATATTTGTAAGAGCCAATTGCCTAGGGTTTCATTCCAGTTGATGTTAAGTAGATAAATTATGAACTAAACACCAGCTGTTACTGTTATTTCTGAATATGCATAAATACTCATTCTAATCAAGTATATAAAGGACAGAGAAAGGAGTTACTTCCAGTGAGCACTTGACACTAGGAAAGTTTCTATGAGAGTTATCTTATCTTTTGAAACCCTTTACTATACTTCTGCTTGCAAGTTTTTAAAACAAATGCTGTGAAGTGCATTGCTCGCCTATCCCTGCCACATGTTCTCTCGAGTGCCTTTCAAAGGAGTTTTAGCCTTTCTTAGGACAGTACATCAGTATTGCAGAGGGTTTTACAGTGTTTTTAAAGTACTTTTGCTAATAATGAGTAATATTTTCTTAAAATCTGTTTTTATTTTGGTATAATCTTAGTGCTAAGTGACTTAGTTATTAGTGCCTAATATTTAGTCATTTGATGAATGATTCTGAGACCTTAGTGAGAATCAAGCACTGTGCTGGGTGCAGAGTAAGCAGTGTAAGCAGCATCTCTCCCCTTAAGGTTCAGCCAAAGCTGGAATTTAGTGGTGAGTAATTTTAGCAGGATACACGTGCAATCTTAACATCAGGCCAAACTAGGTAGGAGTACTCAATTGGGGAGTAAATTGTCAGTAACCACTCCAGGGATGCCAGAAAGCTAAAAGCAGAAATATCATCTGGGGAAATCTGCTGCTCTCTAGCTTTAATGAGAATGATACTGTTTTGTTCATGCACTAAGTGAGCCTGATATTTATAAAAATGCCCTTAAAAGCAAGTAGCTCCAAATGTTCATCAATAGGAGAATAAAATGTGGTATATCTTTTGGCTATATAAAAAAATACCAGATCACATTGTAAGTGAACGTTCAATACATTGAGAAACTAATTGAAGAAAGACACAAAGCCCACATACTGTCATTTCATTCATATGTAATGTCCAGAGATAGAAAGCAAGTTACTGGTTGCCATGGACTATCTGAAGAAGAAAATTAACTGTTAATGCTTAAAGCGAACAGGGTTTCTTTGAGGGGAGTAAATGTGTCCTTAAAACGAGTGATGACCCTAAATTGTACACTTACTATTGTTAGTGGTAAATTTTATGTTGTATTTTACCACTGTATACTGATTAGAATTTTATTTCTTGCTGCTGTGGTGGAACCACAAGAAATTTGTAACAAACATGTAGATTAGTGTGTTTCTGTTTCTCATTGGCTTCAGATTGCCTGGGAACGAGTTAGGGCTTTGAAGCTTTTGTCCCAGGTCTAGTCTAACTAGTCTTAATGGATGTGGCAAAATGATTTCCAAAGCTGAGTGAGGAAAGCCTTGGACTACAGAAAACGGTCGTGAGTAGGAAAAATGCTACATAATGCACTGCTGAAGAGTGGTCTTCATCAAACCCTGTGGGGAGTAACCTCTAGGCTGCAGGCAACTGTAGATAGTGTTTGCTCACACACAGTAATTTATTGATAAGGCTAGGGATAACAACCAGAGCCATTGTCTGTATCGTCCTGCACCTGGTGACCTCGTTTTCCTCATTGTTTGCTCATCATCTGAAACTGTCAAAAGTTTTCCAGAAACTGAAGTATTTGCAAAGTATGACTCTGGCCTGGGTGTGCATTTACTTGTTTCATTTTTATACTTTATCTTAATAATTTACTTCATATGACATAGTTTCTGTTGATGATGGCAGATTCTGGTTAAAATAAATTGCTCTAATTTAGAGCAATATTAAAATAGTATTAGGTTGTGTTCCCTGGTACACATTTGAAGTCAGTCAAAGCAATGCAAGAGAGCCTGCCCAGTTCTTTGATACCCTGCATAGCAAATGATTTTGTAAAGGTTTTCATTTCAGTTCTAAATTATGCATGAATATATCCTGTTCCTTTTTTTAAAAAAGTGTTGTGGGGCCGGGCATGGTGGCACACACCTGTAATCCCAGCACTTGGGAGGCTGAGGCAGGAAGGATCGCTGTGAGTTCGAGACCAGCCTCAGCTACATGAGTGAGTTCCAGGTCAGTCTCAACTACATAGTGAAACCCTGTTTCAAAAACCAAAAAATACAAAACAAAAAAGTGTTGTGGGGCTGGCCATTTGGCTTATTGGCTCTGCCACCTGCAAGGGCCTGCATTCGATCTCCGGTACCAAAAAAATAGTAATAATAAAATTTAAAAAAATAAAAGTGTTGTATATTTAAATATAAGACACTACTTTTACTTTAAAATAGAATTTTTGTACAAAAATTTCATTTCTGGTTGCATATGTAATGTGATGTTATTGGCCTATGTCCAACCCTCTACCTCTGTCTGGATATCCAGAAGCTTCCACAACTGATTTCCTTTCATTCCTTCACTTGGGAAGCTAGTTTCCTGTGTTTGCCTAATGACTTTGCTTTCCTTCCAATTTCTTCCCTGTCTCATTCTTTCCTACCCTCAGGATGTTTTTGTGCATTTGTTTTCTGTCTCTCTACAGGCAGCCAGTTTTCAGATGGCATTAAGACCTGCTTTAATTTCTTTCCCCATTAGGCCATTAACTGAGTTTTCTTCGCTGATCCTTATCTGTGTATTCTTCAAATAATTTCCTCAGCTAACTTCACCTACAAGGTTCTTAGTTCGCAAAAGCCCACAATTCTTCCTTGAACTCTCACCTCCATGGTAAGAGGAACCCACTGCTCTAAAGGGTAGCTAATACGCTTTCCCATCATAATTTTGGGGTTAGAGGGGTCAGGAGTCTTGGTTTCTAATCATAGGTCTAAAACTATTAATCTGAAGTTGAAAGGCACTAACTCTTCCATTTCACACCTATAAAATGATAGTAGCAGTGTTGGGAGTGGCTAGCGATACTGTCATGGATAATTGAAAACTATTTTGTGAAGTCACTTTTTACCCTGTTAAAAGTTATTAGTAGAAGAAATGGCAAACATCTTTATTTTTTTTTAAATCTGTTAATTTTCGAAAGCTTGAAGTAAGTTATTAGATTCAGTATAAGATATCTTAGAAAGTATTCTATAGGTCATGGATAAAATATGGCCACTTCCTCATTTTTTGGAGGCTGTGTTGGGAGAGGATACAGTCACTCTGCCTGGAGAACAGTCCCCAAAGCCTTCGCATACTTTCCCTTTTTCTAGCCATCAAAGTAGAATTAGGAAGTAACTGGGATACTCATTCTTCCTTCTGACTCACGCATCACCAACCTAAAGTAATCTAATAACTCACTTTCTCTGCTTACATACCTATGCAGAAGTGTTCTTTTGGATAAAATTGTCTCATTATCACCAAGGGCCATAGTATCTAATCTCAGAATTACATCAGACCTTCTCAGTAATAGTAGTTAAAAAATGATCAGTATGGAGTACTCAGGATGTGCCAGGCACTTTGGTCCTGGAAGTACATTTAAGTCGTGCCTTCTACCATCCAAGGGACCATAATTATGTGACACTAATAAATTATGGGAAAGACTAAAGTAATACTTACAAAGACTGAGTCCTTCATGCAGGACTTCTAGGATTGCTCTACCAACCACTTCCCTTAGTGGCAATTCCAGATCTTTACTGTTCTCCGCAAGCATCTACCGCCAACTTTCCAAGCTCTCTGATCATTCTTGTTATATGTAGATGGAAGATAGAAACCTCTTTTTCTTACAGCTAACATGCACATATCCTTTTCTTATCCCTTGTTTCTCTGAATCCAGGGCTACCTTCAGCACTGTGACATTCCTCGATCTTGAAATCATATCTTTTCCGCTACTGTTCAATTCCTCATCCATACCCTTTCCAGCTGCCAGCATAACTGGCTAGAGTGCATACCCTGAGTTTAAATTCCACCCCCTCACTAGATTAATGATCCTAGGCAAGTTTCATTTAATTTTGCCTGTTATAGTATTCACACTTACATAAATGAATAAATCAATATCATAATTTTAATAGTTGTTATAGAATATTACTTCAAGAGCTCTGCACATTAAAAAACTATCAGATTTCCATTTTCATTCTGCTTTATGAATTGGCTCAGTTTTTCCTCCCTTAGAATATAATATGGAGGGCATTAAAATAAATTGAGCAACAATTGTAAGGACTTATTTCACTGTTGCAAGGAGGTAAAATGGGGCTGTTTCTATAGTAATATTTTGAGAACTGATATTCCTAATATATTTCAGACATTAAATGCAAAGTTCCAAGACACTTACATTTAGGTAGCTAGTACTTTTGTGAAAGGAACCTGGGCCCCTCCTTTTACAAGTTTAATAAAAAGACATCTGATCCTGTTGTATTGTAAGGATGGTAGGCTTGGTGTCCAGATGCCAGTAAGCCACACCCAGGGCCCTTGACTAGCTGCCCTTTGTAGGCTTCTTGGGCATTCTCAGTGGACTTCCCTTGTCACTGCCTGAGAGAGACCACCTCCTTTTTATAGACCCATAGTACATGTTGTATTTGCCAGCCTTCCTCAAAGTTGCTCTGTCCCCTCAAGGAATTTTGTTTACCTGCTTCTAGTAGCTATTATTAGTAAGTCTGTGTCTCTCGGCAATCAAAGGTTGGAATTAAACCTTTCTTCTTTGTAGACTTCCTAGGCTGCTAGTCGAGTTTGCAAGTCTATTTACTTCATGGAAAGTCCTTCAGAGTACTGTTAAGCATCCCATCCCATGTTTTCCTGCCTTGCCTTTTAACAAAATTTCTTTTTTCTTTTTTTTTTTTTTTTT
>NW_022900913.1:40880241-40899030 GCF_012274545.1 Fukomys damarensis
TTTTTTTTTTTTTTTTTTGGTGTGTTTTTGTTTGTTTGGTTTTTTGGGGGTTTTTTTTGGTGGGGGGGAGGTTGAGACAGGGTCTCACTATGTAGTTGAGACTGACCTGGAACTCACTGTGTGTAGCCCAGGCTGGTCTGGAACTCACAGCGATCCTCCTGCATCAGCCTCCTGAGTGCTGGGATTAAAGGCATGCACCACCACGCCCAGCTCTCAACTGTTTTTGATTATATCAGTTTTACAAGTGATTTGTTCCTTTTTTCTCCAGGCAGCATAATTCGTTGTATGAGGCGCCTGGAAGAATTGCTTCGACAGATGTGTCAGGCTGCAAAAGCCATCGGGAACACTGAGCTGGAAAATAAATTTGCTGAAGGTCAGTATCGTGTTTATTAGCTTTTTCTAATAATTTAGGAAAATCTTCTGAGACTTAAGCCATCGACACAACCTAGGACACAAGAGGACTACCTAGTAGAGTTTATGTATAATTTTAGAGGGTCTGTTGGGAAAAGTCTTGAGATTTCTATATTTAGGCTCCTTTTCATGTATTTATTGTGCACATACTATCTGGCATTGGGTTTTTTTTTGGTACCAGGGATTGAACTCGGGTCCTTACTCTTGCAAGGCAGGCCACCGAACCGCTGAGCTAAATCCCTGGCCCTTTTTTTTTCCTGGCATTGTTTTTAATTCACTAGGGCAGTGATGGTGAACCTATGGCACTCATGCCACAGCCCTGTTTATTACTGAAAGCTCTAAAAGGTTTGGCATCACTGCACTAAGAGATGCAACAGTAAACGTAAAGAAATCTCTGCTTCTATTCTAGGATGGGAGATACAAACAAGGCAGTAACTAAAATATACCTAAGTCTACAACTGGGATGGGGGAGGGTTTCCAGGAAAGAGAATAGGGGAATAGATAAGGTGGTCCAGAGGCCTCCAGGAAAAAGATGATATTTGAGGCCCTTTAGATGTGCTTGGTATGTTGAGCCAACAGCAAGAGGTAAGTGTGCCTAGAGCAGCATGAGCAGAGGGTACAAGGAGGAATTTTGGAGAAGGGAAATGATACAGCCCCAGCCATTATTCTGCAGTGATTGAAGGTTTAGAACACAGAAGTTCTGTGCTACAGCATGATTTTTTAAAATAAGCATAGTTCTTGCTTTTGCGTTGAGGACAGACCCATAGAGTAGCAAGGTGGAAGCAGGGAGACCGGATGAAGGAAAGCGGTAGTCATGGGGAACACAGCACACTTGTAAATCGTTTCCATAATGAGTCTTGGCTAAGCCCAAACTATGAAGTAAAGAATCAATGCAGCCCACTTTGTTGGTCTGTCAGTCAGTGCTAGTGATTTATGTTTCCACATAATCACTCAGTTTTAAGTCTAGGTATGAAATTCATATTTGTCTTGCCTTAGTCCAGTAAGAATTTTGTGTGGCAACTAAAAATATATTGTCTTGTGATGTATGGTAAAAATCCATGTTTTTTTAGATCAGTTAACTTCATTTGATAGCCTAATCCTTACCAGAATGTCTTTTCAAACAGTTTGAGATACACAAACCCCCCAACATAGAAACCAGACCCCTATTTTTTTTAAAGTACTGTTTCTACCTCTTAAATGGTGATAAATTCTTCTAGTTTTCTAGATTACTTTCTCACCACTTTAATCTGGTTTATTGTGCATCTTTTTTTAAACGCTCAGCAAAAAGAAGTTACATGCTTTGTATATAATCTTAAAAGTTGAAACCTTATTTTCTTTTTCTCTTAGGAATCACCAAGATCAAGAGAGATATTGTGTTTGCTGCCAGCCTGTATTTATAAAGAGGTTAAGGAATGTGAGACTTTAAAATTATTCACCACCTGATTACATTTGACTGCACATGCTTCAAAATGTTTATGTGGCTCTCCCATCTCAAGAAAGTTGTCCACAAACATTTTATTATGTATTATATTTAAATCATTCTAAGAAAGCGTATTACATACACATATGTACATAAGCATTACATTTTTAATAAAAATGTACAGGTGGGGCATTGTTTTAGTGGAAGGCTTGAAATTTTTTTAATGGACTTCAGGTTATTCGATAAGCATTGTGTTAACTGTAACTATTTACACAGATAAAGTGGACATCCAAGAGGTATAGTAGCAGCAGCGGCAGTCCCATCAGCGCCTGTACAAAGACACATCCTCTTGCCTTCAGTTGTAGTTGTTTTCCTTTAGAAAGGAGGCCAGCTTCATCTGCCACCTTACCACCCTCTAAGGCTGATGATTGCTCCGGTAGTGATTTCCTGCCGTTGGTGTTTCATGCAGAGTTGTATGTGAGTCCTCCTCTTTTCTTTCTTTAAAAGGAGAATTCCTCTGCTTGAAGAAATCTGATACATACACAGCCTAGATAGAACAAGCTATATTTAGAACAGGGCAAACTATTTAAACAGTACAATTCAGTTTGAAAACTGCATGCAAAGTTCCAACAAGCACTTTCCCAAGATAAATACAGAGGCTATCCACTGCATGGTACACATTCAGGATGTAAAGTTAGTGGCTAACAGGAATATTTTCAAAGGAGATTATTCCAAATAGAGTTGCTTTGTTCATTTTACCATTGGCTTCATCCTACCAAGACTTACTGAGTTATTCTTCACGTTAATTTTTTTTAATTCATAGCAAAAGTACTGTTTATAGTCAGAGGCTTTTACAATAAAAATACTAGGACTTTTACAACTTTTGCAAAGAGTAACCTGATTTTTACCTGTCGTAAACATTTGCATTCTTAATAGGAAATACTGAGTCATTTTCTACTTTTTCATAGTATTCTCACTAGAGATTTTCTTTCAGGGTGTGCTCTAAGGTTCAGGCTGGCCTTGAACGTGCAGCAGTCCTCCCGCCTCATTTACAGGCATGTTCCACCACACCTGGATTGAGAGGTTTTTTCTACTTACCCAAATAGTTAATAGTATCAAAATGTAGGCTGCTGCCTTATATACTTACAACTAATATTGCAACTATAGCTCCTTGAATAAGTCCAGTCAACACATCACTCCAATGGTGTTTATAATCAGAAACTCGAGAAAGGCCCACATAAATGGATACAGCAACAAGACCAAATTGCAGTGTAGGGCGTAAGAGTCTTGCCCAATCTCCCTTCATCCTGGCTTGAAGGTAAAGCTAATAGAAAAGAATAAAGAAAACTTTAACATAATAGTAATTTATAAAGTACGATCACACCTCTATAAAGAGTTGGCATTGAAAGGCTATCAAAATACTGTTGTACATGGAATAGGACTTTAGGCAAGCATTCTTGTACTCATTAATGCCTAAACAGTATTGCCCTGGTAGCTTGTGGTTAGAGGGTAGATCCTCTCCTTGCAGTCTAATGGTCAAATGCAATGTTCTCATTAGTTCTGAGTCTTGGGATAAAATGTTAGCATTCTGAGTTTGCTCTTTACCCTGGGCCAGGCTTCTGTTTTCTGTCCAGACTGTCAAGGGATTATTTTCTTAATACCAATTTACTTGAGAGCTCTGCTAGCCTCAAGACTTATTAAAAAGGGCAACTGAGCATGGCAGCACATGCCTGTAGGCCCAGCATGTTGGAGGCTGAGGCAGGAGGATTGCTGCGAATTCAAGGCCAGCCTAAACTGCATAGCAAGATCCTGTCTCAAAAGGGGGGCGGGCAACTGAAACTAAATCATCTGTATACATAAATATAATCATCTGCCCAAATAAGAAAGTTGGGAATAGTCACAATGAGCAAAGGAATCTGTTTTTTAGACAATACCTGTGCCTTTTTCTGTACACTAATCAGATGTGACAATTTCCCTTTTCTCATATCTACCAGATTTTTACTTTAGGTGCATCGGTATTTAAAGATTTTGATGTAGAAAAAACTCTTTAGTAAATCTACTCTCATTTTTTTTTCAAAATTTCTATCCACAAATAATGTGATTTTAACATTTTAAAAATTCTGTTCAATAATTCTTTACTTACATTAATTAAATGCAGTCCTCCCCAAATAATGTACCTTGCTCTGTCCATTAACACTGCCTATTTAAAATGTATACAGTGTACTCCCAGATCTTTGGGTGCTGCTGTAGGTGTTCAGTTGTCAGCAGCTGGCAAAAATTCAGCGTTTGTCTAATTTTGTCAAGAATACAGTATAAATATCTGGTTCAAGGAGCATAACAGTTTAAGACTTGACCATTAGCTAGTTTAAGCACTACTGGCTCTCAGCACCTTTTCCCCTTATTTTTACTTCTTTTTCAAGGTATCGGGGGTGGTCGGATTAAGAGCCCTGTCTCAAGATTAATTTTATTTTGCAGTAATTGGAAACTTCATTTTCAAAGAGAAGGGTTCCTAACTATACCTGAAGCCAGATTTGGTTATTACTGTCAAAAGTTCAGGTGTCACCTAGGTGCAATGGTACACACCTGTAATTCCAGCACTCGGGAACACTGAGGTATGATGACTGTAAGTTTGAACCTGGCATGGGCCATACAAGAGACTTAAGTGTCTCAAATTTTAAAAGGATTAGGGATATAGCTCAGTGTAAGGGCCCTGTGCTCAATCTCCACAACCAAAAAAGAAAGAAAAAGTTTACCTATCCCAAAAGGTATTCTCACTATAAAGACAGAGACCTAAGCAATACTTTAGTCCCATTTTGTACTTTCAACCTAAGGGTAACTCAAGAAAGAGAAAATTTAAAGTTCTCTCCTCACTTAAGACATCTAAAATCTTTCTTCACATATTGCCCTCCCAAAGAAACCTGCATGACTCTAGGTAACCATTGGGTATTATTCCATTGGGTATGTTGGTTCCCAGAGAAAAGAATTAACATTCACTACGGAACTGTAATCAGGTGTGTTCCAAGACATTTTACGTGAAACCTTTACCCCTGTAAGTAACTGGTTTTCTCCTTAAATATCGAAATATTTCCCCCATCAGTGAAACACTGATGATGGACCCAGAAATTATGTTACCCAAGGGAGTTGTGGTCTCCTAATTGTGTTCCTACTCCTAATCTTACATTGTAGGCTCTGGCTTCTCTGGTCACAAGTGCCCATGACTTGAAAGCCACTGGTGGTCACAGAACAGTGTTTACCTCTGGGAGAACAGGCTGATTGAGAGTGCTTGCTAACTGGTGCACTGTGTTTCCTGGGCTCAGGGACTTAGTGTAGCCATGGAAAGGCTAAGGCTTTGCTCTTCCTGTGAGGGTTCTTCCATTTCATTTGAGCCCAAGGAAGTAAACAGTTTCTAGAACCTTAGCTTACCTGAGTTTTAGTTGACAGGCCCACAACTCCAGGCTTCAGCTTCTCCCCTCCCAGGCCAAAAGTTTCCTACTGAGTAGGTTCAGTGGCCTCAACAGAGCACAGTGATGGTGGCTTCACTGCCAAAGCCTGTTTTCAGGCTCAGCTGTGCAAGTCTTTTAAGATCCCATGCTCTGCAGACACTGGGGAATTCGCTTTCTCTACCACTTACTTTCCAAAATGTTCACCTCCTATCGTCTTCTTTATCATTCTTTCACTTTTTTACATTTTGGTTTGTTCTTTGAGAGCAAGGAACTGAAAGTCTGGGGCTGCTGTTTTTATCCTAAACACAAAAGGGTGCATCCTCCCCAGAAGAAAGAAAATCACTCCTAAGAAGTGGCATTACTTAGGTGTATTTTGTATGCCAGAAAACATAGTTTCTGGTTCTATTAGTATCACCACATAACCATGATTTTGGCCAAAGCAAGTACATGGCATACATGACTTCTTACTGCCACAGGGAAACCCAACATCTGAAGTTTCTAGGCACTGTTCTTAGAACAAGAAACAGGAACAGAGCACATGTTCTAATGTCACCTAATAGTAACAGGGTTCACTAGGTCCTTTGTCTTCACAAACTCCACTCTTCCTCTTTCCTGTACATGCCATTTACTTAAAGATATATACACTGAACCCATTCTGGGAAAGGCAGTCAGTTGCTTCCCTTTTTAAGAGTTAACAAAAACTTCATTCCTTGTCCAATATGCAGTGCAACAATGTGTTACTTTGCAATTCCCCTTCTAGAGCTGCCTGACTACACAGACCAAACAAGGGGTGAGCCCTATCTGGACCATGTCACCCTGCCTTCTCTTCTGGGAGAGCACTGGCCAGATGCACTAGGCCTCACTCAGAGTTGTGCTGGGCTACGCTTTCTCTCAGGAACTCCTACTGAAGTATGAAGATACGCTCTACTTCAGAAGTTGTAGAAAGGGCACCTACCTGATGTGTACATGATAGGTTATTTGCAAACTAAAGTTATGAAGAAACCAAAGCTACCATTACACAAAGAGAATAAGCCTTTTAGTTAAAAAGAAGGGATCGCTGGCAGCCATCCTGAGAAAACTCAAGTGGCCCATGAGACAGAGAAAGGTTCAATTCCTGTTGTGCACTAGTTTATTCAGTATCTTTTCTTCACTATAAATAAGCCTCTCTCTTTCAGAAGGTCTAAGGGAATCTGCTGTTTACAACCAAAAGACAAAGCCAATTAACTTACCCTGCGTATATGACCAAACCCCTCTTTTTCAAATTTGGATTTCTGAGACAAATTATTAGAGTTTTAAGAAAAGGCCAAGGATGTTGCTCACTGCCTGGCAAGTGTGAGATCCTGAGTTCCACCCCTGGTATCTAAGAAAGCATTGAGAAGGAAGCTGATGTGTGTATAAATCTGAATTCGAAGAGCAAGAAAAAAAAATCCCAGCAGTACAAACTTACTGTATTGGCCTATGCCAAATTGCTCATTTGCCTCAGCTGTCCCCAGGTCCGTGCCAAGAAAGATTCTTTGCACTCTGGCCAGTGGGACTGATCCTGTAACTTGAAGTTTTCTGGTGAGAGAAGCACTGAAGTGGGACAGCAGAAGGGCAGAACAAAGGCAGTAACTTGCAGTTCTTTGCAGAGGGGCTCCCAGGAGGCAAAGTCTTCTGACTGCTGCGGCAGAATCAGTGTGGCCCCATGCAGACCAGCAAGAAAAACGAGGAAAACAAACAAGTGGCAGGAATCCAGTCATGACAGGTGGTTTTGTAATTAGGGTTACCCAAATGCAAGTCGGAGAGGAAGGCTCCCTCACTGACTGTGGTAGAGGCCAGGAGAAAAGAAGACCTAGTCCAGGAAGCCACACTAAACAGATTTGCAGTAGTGATCTAATTTTTAAAGGGGAAATGAAAGGAATTAACCTAGCACTTGATCTGAGAAAAGAATAGTTGGAGATAATCCCTGGTTAGCTGCTCAAACCCAAAAGGCTTCCTTCCCTACCTTGCTTCACTCCCTACCCCTCTCAAATTTGAACACTGTCCTAAAATAGTTTCAAGAGTCTTAACAGTCTTGTTTATAAAAGGAACACCAGAGTCTGCCACCAATGTCACCCGTGCTGTAACAGGAAAATGACTAGAACTGGAAAGAGACAGAGAAGTTTCCAAAAAACACAAATTTAGAAGACAATGAAAAAGACACAGCATATACTTCAGCATTCACGCTCCTTTCCCCTACTTTAATCTCTACAAATAAAAAAGTCAACCTCAAGGCCACAGAAGGAAACCACCACTAGGCCTCTCCTCATCTCTCTAATAAGAGTTTGCTTGAGACTTTGGGGACTCAAAGCAAGAACTCAGCAAATCAAGTAGCATCACTGAGTGTTGAGAATGAGCCTTCGAAATCCACTAGCCTTCAGAAATACCCCAGCTGAAATCAGGTATCACTACCGGCTCTTGTGAAAAGGTAGGTTCCAAGTATGGTTTTTGCCTTCATGAAGAGCAAGATAAACTGCTCTCTCTGTAGGGCTCTCCTGGAATGTCACTGCTCAATGCAAGGTCAAGTGTTCTCTCATGAACGGACACAGGCCCTCTCCAATAATATTAAAGAACTAAATAAAAGCTGCTTAGCTGGGATATCACTAGAGATTTACGCACACAATTTCTTACTCTTTAAGGCAGTAAGAAGAGTCAACTTGTTCCAAAAACCAGATATTCAAGCCTAAAGAGGAGGGTATAGGGAGCTGGCCATTCCAGTTGCAACAGCAGCAGCCAGGCACCTCTTTATCTAAGTAGATCAACATTAGGGTGCTGCAAAGAGCTCTACTGTAGTTCTACAGAGTACATAAACACCTGGTCAGAGTAAACAGTGGAAGAATTGTGTTGCACAGGGCCACACTTGAATATATTTAGAAGGTTTATGCTTCATTTACATAAAAACTTTTAAAATTCAACATTTATGACACTACATGAACATTATTTTACTATTGCTAAAGGGTAGTACTTTGGCCTGAATATTGGTACCCCCCCAAACTCCATAGGTTAAAATCTTAACCCTCAAGGAAATGCTATAGGAGATGGGACTGAGAAGTGATAAGGGTCATAGGGCAAAGCCCCCATGAATGACATCAGTGCTCTTGTAAGAGACCCAGGAGAGCACTCTTGCTCTCTCCTCACCTGTGAAGATACAGCAGAGTCAGTTTGCAACCACAGAAAGGGTCTTGGTCAGAATCTGAACGTGCCACTATGCTGCTTATACGTGCAGATTCCAGATCTGCAGAATGTATTTTTGTTGTTTATAAGCCATCCAGGTGTAGTGATTGATTATAGAAGCTCAAACAGAGATAATATATAACAATTTTGAGCTAAAGTTTCTGAAAAACGTAGCATCTATTAAAGGCATCTCACTTAAAATCTTGATTGTTGAACAATATACTTTTTGAAGCTGGTTTACTTCGTTCCTTCTTGGTTGAAATTGGTAATGCTTAACTGCAAAGTGTATTGTCTCATAGTCCCTTAACTCTACCATCTTAACATAAGGGGTTTCTTCTACTCTCATTTTAAAAAATCAAAGGGTAAGCTTGCAACCTAAAAACAGTTTTCACATTTTTAAAGAGTTATTTCTGGGCTGGAGGTAGCTCAGTGGTAAAAGGCTTGCCTAATATGGTACAAGGTCCTGGGTTCAGTCTTCTTCACACACACAAAAGTTATTTTTTAGAAAGGAAGAATGTACAATCTACAAAGCTTAAGTCTTTGTTACCTGACATTTTATTGGGGGGAAAAATTGCTGACCCTTGAACTAAACAAACAGCATGCTCAACACAAATATACCTCAGTCAATTTACTTTGAAAAAACTGCCTCTAAGACCAAGCCCACCAAACTAAATTGACTGTCCCGCCTACATCTGATAAACTGTAATGTAGGTCTCACTCTTCTCTGGGCTTCAACTTCACCATCTTTAGGACTCATGCAATTTCTAAATTTACATCTTGATCCTACCACCTCAGGCAGGATTGTGGTCTGTGAATAATGAGTTCATTTGCCCAATACTGGGCTTTAGTACACACTGTAGGAAATGTCTTCCTGAAATATTAGCAATGCTGGTACAGGATCAGTGCTAAATAAGGAACTGTATGAATCCAAGTGTGTGAAGGAGAAAGTGGTAGGTGAGAGGCACTCTAAACACAGGAGTAAGGCTGGGGAGGAATTTTGCGGCAGGGAAAAGAATATAGGACACAGCCAAGAAAAGTGTTTTAGTACATTCCTCACTCCTACAGCATGGCTGTTCTGAATAATCACATAAATTTGGAGTCTGGCATTTGACCAAATTTAAGGGATGTCACCATGCATGTAAACTGGCTGTGTACAAAGGAGCTGTGCCTTAAGCTCCCGCCAGCCCAGGTGCTTTTCACTGGTACCAACTCCTTGGCACTGAGTTTGCAGGGCTGGGATGCCTGTCAAGAGTAGAAGCACAATAGCCAGGGTGTTTGCTTTAAGAGACATTTTTAACTACAGGTTAATTTGGTAGTGTCAGGAATTCTTGAGGAATTAAATGACTGCACACATCTCCACCCAAATCTGGGACTGACCCATGATGCCAAGATGCCTGGGGAAATAAGATGAGTCACTGCCTAAGGAATTTGGAGACGAGAGGTTCAACATTGTATATAAATATGGAAAGCTGGAAAGCAAGGAGACGTCTGTTATTCAAGTCTGAAATCAAAGCTGGGGCCTACGTCCTAATCAAGTAAATATTTCCACTGCCTAGAGTCAGATGTAGTAGAGTTCCTCTTCAGAAAAGCCTTGGTCTATAACAAACCTATTTATATGGACTTTTCTCTCATTATAGCTTATATCTAAATGGCTCACAGTGATCCTTTTAGCAAATTATGGTTAAGTCATTTTCCCTGCTTGTACATTTCTGAGCTCCCTCTTCATAGCCCCTGGCATGTCCAGAGCTGGCCTGCCTCTCCGACCCTCTATAACAGTCACACCTCCTGTCTACCTGGGGTTCATATTTCACAAAAGAGTGCTCAAAACAAGTTTCTATTGGAATATATAGATGCAGCAGATGTTTTAGGAGAGAACAGAAGGCGCTAAGAGATGAAATACGGTATATCTGAGACTTTATAATTAAAACACAGTTGGTCAAAGTTACCTGCCAGATCTGCGTCACCTGACCTTCAAATAAACTGGGTTAAGGTTCAGATAAAGTAATCAGGAAAGCGAGGGAATCCAATTGTCAAAAGGTGGCCTCAGAGCTCACAGACCTTATCTGGCCCTTCCCAATCCCTACTCCCTGACCTCTTTATAGAGATTATTTGAGCCAAAAGTAAAAATACCATAAAGTGTAAATCATTAGTATTAACAAAAGCACAGATTCCTGGGTCTCGCGATAAGGAAAGGAAAACACAGATGAGTGAATTACAACAACAAAAGATGCCCTGTGGGTCTGGTTCTGCGCCTACAAAGCATGTCTGCAGTTTAAAAGCCATTCAGTATAGTCACAAACTTGTGCTGTGGAGAAAGTTCCCAGGATATTGATGTCTCTCATCATTACCTAGCCGCCTCCTTCTCTAGTGCCCTATTTTTTTCAAAGGCTCTTGCTAAGTTTCCATAAAAAGGTAAGTGAGAGGAAATTAAAATATTTGCTATTAATTACCTTTAAGTCACATTTCCCATGGCACATCAAAAACATTTGAGTGTGTTTTAAAAAGGAAGCCCTAAATTGTGAATCTGTACCTTTCTTTGCTTCCTCACAAAATTAAATTAACATAAGATAAAAGCCTTGCAGTTTCCAGAAATGTAGGAGAAGCCAAAAGTGAGTTTGTAATGGTTTCATGGATTGGACTTTCATATAACATGCAATTTTTACATTGTTTTTTCACTTTGGGAATTTGCAAGTAAAAGCAAGATTCAGGTAAAGTTGACTTAAAATTCCCTCTGAAACAAAACTAACTCCCAACAGTCTTAGTATTCTATATCATGGATTTTTAAAATCCAACCTTTAAAAATTCATACAGCACTTAATGTGATCAGATGAAAAAAACAGGAAATCTAAATTTACATGGAATATGACTATGTAAAAATCCACTTATAAAGAAAATTAAGACACAGAAGTTAAAGCTGGTCTGTTAGGGTACAGATCCCCCTATGTAACAGTACACTATACAGTAAAATATAATTTTACAAGTAATTTATATTTAAATGAACATTTAAAAAATAAAAATTCAAAGATTCCTTGAATGTGTCCTAAAGCCTGATCTTCTATTCATTACTCTAGCAGAAAACTACATATTCATCTGCAGCTTAATAAGCAAAATGGAGGTACAGATGTCTCTGTCCCCTCACTACTAGCTTGGTATAATGCAAATGCAATTCAGCATGCTGCTGCATAGGCGAGCAGTCAGAACTGGACCTGGAAGTTCCAGAGATGGCAACTCACACAAGGGGAAACCTTTGATCCCATGGAAGGCAGTGTAGGGAATATTTGAGAAAGTGAGAGGCAGACAATCTGCTCAAACAGAAGCAGCAACAGCTGCCTTCACTTCCATTAACCAAAGCTCAACCCTTCTTCACATCAGTAAGAGGAAAAAGCGCGACTGCTGCACCCACACTAAGCAGGTAAGGCCATACCCCACGAGGGGATCCAGTACTTCAGAGTGGTGACCTGCTCTGAGGATACAGAAAATGACCAACGTAAGAGCAAAGGAGTAGCAGTGCAGCAGGAGACTTGCCAATCAGTCACCCACCCCCACACGACACATACACCGAACCATCAGGAGACAAATACTTACTGCCACGAAGACCATGCAGTACATGGAGAAGGAAGAGTGGCCTGAGTAGAAGGACAATCTATATGAGGAAAAAAAAGAAATGTTAATTTTCTCTCAGGCCAACAACTTTTTTTCCTTTTGTTGGTGGGGGCCAAGAATCCAGGGCTTCACACATTCTAGGAATCCCTGAGCTTCCATCTCCAGCCAGAGAGACTAACTATCTTGATATCATAAATATCCTCAGCTTCAGACAGCATACAGTTCTCTCCCACCACCTTTAGAAGGACGAGGGAGGAGGGACAATTAAGACAGGGACATGGAGTCCAAGGAGGGGCTTAGGTCAGATTTCTATACATTATCATTTTATTGAAACTTTCAGGATGGCTAATGAATCATCATGAACAAGTTTGCCAAGCATTTCTACAGATATCAGAGGAGTAATACTAGCTGGCATAAAAGGCCATGATTTTATTACATGAAAATTTATATGACCATGACTGAAGTTTTATTTTCCACTTGCAAGGTTTGCCCCTGAATAATGTAATAACTCCTTTGGAACACATCAGAAGTCATTTTTTTTGCATCTGTATTAATATTTTACATTTTAGATGGACACATATCTTGCCTTAAGATTTCCCACCAGATTAAGTGCTTTCCTGTGGTACAGAAATTGTGCACTAACAGTCCTCGAGAAGATGAACATCTCTTTTAATCTTAAAGTGTAGAAATATCTGAGTGAAAAACACGTACTACTTCTAAAAAAAGAAAAAGGTCACTAACTTTCAAGAATTAAGTTCTGCTTCCACAGACTTAGCCATTAAAGATGCTCATGCAAATAATTCAAACTCTTTTCCTAACTGCTTTTTCTACACAAGAATAAGAATGTAAGTATTTTATTGATTGCATTCTGCCTTACTCAAAAGACTTTAAGGGCAATGTTGGTTGCCTGGATTTAGAGAAGAGAAAAGGCACCCTAAAACACGTACTAGAAAGTCATGTGGAGGTTTGGCAGCCAAGCGTGGATGAGAAAATAAAGATTATTAAGTATATAGTAACTTTTTTTTTTTAATACTGGGGATCAAACTCCAGACCTTGCGCTTGCAAGGCAGGTGGTGGAAACACTGAGTTAAATTCCTGGTCCTTATTAAGTATATAGTGATGATGACTCTACCGAGAATTTGTTTTTTCTACCAAGAATTTTGATTGTATTTTTTGTAGTACATTCTGAGAATCTTCTCCAGGTACTACGGAGGCTGAGGCAGGAAGATCACAGGTTTAAGGCCAGTCTTGGCATCTTATAGACCCTCTCTCAAATTTTAAAAGGACTGGGTATGTAGCTCAATGATAGAGCACCTGCCTAACATATGCAAGGCCCGAGTTCAATCCCCAGTACCACAGAAAAAAAAAAAAAAAAGAGAACTTGTAATTCCTGTGCCACCCAGGAATTATATAATTAATCTTTACAATTATTCTGGCTTTAATCTATGTGAAACAAAAATAAGTGAATCGATTTTTAACCTTACTGTTTGGAACAAAGAATGAAGGGCTAAAAATCCTATTTTCAATTAGGTATAGTTCTAACACTTTACAGTTGGGCTTCAATAAGTTATACAGAAGAAACTATAAATTTAAAGCGAATTTCAGGGGCTGTCAAAGTCCATCAAACCAACATAACCATAATAACAGAAATACTGTATTCTCAAACTCAAACACTTTAGCTCACTAAATCTTGTACCTTATACATAAAATCATAAATTGCAAACTAACCAGAGAGTGATTTCATTAGTTGAAAAAAAGTAATTCTGAATATATAAACATTTTTATTCAAGATACAGTCAGCCAAGAAATCTGCCTATGACTTTAACAGACAGGGTTTCTAAGTCTTCACCATAGGAATTTATCAAATGTATCATAGTAATATAAACTTCTACTTCTGTTAAAAATTAACAGAAACAGCAAATTATAAATTCAAATCATTCCTATTCCACACAAAATTAATTCTATTCAAGTCTCTAAGAGTTAAAGTCCTGTAGTTATCGTATGTCCATAATTAACAAATAAACAAAATAACTGGGTGGTTTAATAAAACCCAATGGAGTAGTCCAAATGCATAGTTTTCATATAACCTCTTCAAATGAACTGTTTCAGATTTTAGCCCTAGCTGAGAACCATGTCCTTAGATTTTTAACCAATATTGGATTTTAACTAATTCGAGACTACCACCTCACTTCATTATAACACTTAGATAAAGATACAGTAACACTGTAAGCAAGCTTTCCATCAAATTCTTAGGAAAATATTTTCAGAGAGAAAATTTCCATAGATAAAAATGTATTTTCAGGATTTGGCTCAGAAGCACAGCGCCTGCCTGACAAGAGTGAGGTCCTGAGTTTAATCCCCAGTACCAAAAAAATATATATTTCTGTATCTTATAGATTATATTTTATATATTACATATATATTTTTTAAAAGTATCCACTGTATCTTTTTGTTTCTTTTTACATTTTCATTTTGTTTATTAGTATTTGTTTGCAGTACATAATAATTACAATCCTTGGGGGGAGTTGGTATATGTACATAACACATCTTAATTTTTTCTAGCCATTTCTCATTTTTTTCCTCCCCCTTCCTCATTTTTCCCTCCCCATTTTCAAAAGCTGTTTTTCCGTATTTGCTATTTTCTATCTTTTTTGCTCTTCACTTATATTTTGGGTTTCTCATATAAGAGAAATCATGCCACCCCTACGCTAGTTAGGCTGATTATTTCAGTTAACATTATGGTCTCACAGTGCATCCATCTTCCTAGAGATGAAGTAAGTTCATCTTTCTTTATGACAGAGTAGTACTGCAGTGAGTGTAAATGCCACATTTTCTTTAGCTAGTCACTGAAGTGACACAGAGGTCACCTCTAGGACTTAGCTATTATGAATTCTGCTGCTAGAAACACAGGTATGCATGGATCATTGTAATGCAATGCCTTTAACCATTTTAAGAAGCTGGGTCAAATAGAATTTCTAGTTTTAGTGTTTTGAGGAATCCCCGTACTGATTTCCACGGTGGTTCTACCAGTTTACGCTCCCACCAGAAATGTAGTAGGGTTCTTTTTCCCTGCAGCCTCACCAGCATATTATTTGATTTCTTGATGATGGCCATTCTTTCTGGTGTGAGATGGAATAATTTGGAAATATCTTTTCTTAAATTAATTTCTGAGTAATTGTTTTCCTAAATAATGACATCTACATTGATGACTTTCTTACTTATCACTTTGATATCATTACATTATCTCTGACTTCTACTTCTGCTGTTAAATGATAAGCCATCTATTTGCCATTTCTTCTGGGTTATCTGTCTTTTCTCTTCAACTGCTTTTTTCTTCTCCAAATCTTCAATATTATACAGTTCCACTATCACATATCTAGTAGGGGATTTCTTCTTAAATTAGATGAGTTTCCAGGCATAGTGGCACACATCTGCAATCCCAGTGCTCAGGCTAAGACGAGAGAATCACCATGAGTTCAAGGCTGGCCCAGGCTACACAGTGAGTTCAAAGCCAGACTGAACTACAAAGTAAAATGTGTCTCAAAAAACAAAAAGGCCAGGGATTTGGCTCAGTGGTTCCGCTGCCTGCCTCGAAAGCACAAAGACACAAGTTCAATCCCTGGTACCAAAAAAACCAAAATGTTAATAATAAACATAAAACTTATTTTGTTGGCTTCCTAAATCTGAGGATTTATTTAATTCACCAATTTTGGAATGTTTTCACTCTCTGCCCTATCTTTTTGTGAGATTCTGATTAAATGTAAAATACATCTTTTCATTCTATCCTTCCATCTCTTCACCTCTCTTCTGCATTTCCTTGGTCTCTTTAGGTCAACCTTCAGTTTCAATCCTTGCTTTTACTTCTACTTAATCTGTTACATTTTAAAATTTAAGTTACTAAATAAATATGTATCATTTATCGGTCTTTTTGGTTGTTTTTCAAACCTGCATGCTTAATTTTTATTCTCTTCATCTTGTATATTTTCAATCTCCTTATTTTACAATTTTACATTCTTCATAGTAATTCTGATATCTTTGATTTCAGAACAATCTTGGATAGTATCCGTAACTTGCATTTGTTGACTCAGTAATTTGCTTCTGTATATGCCCACTTATATTACATATATTACTTATCTTATGTATATTACACATATTACTTATATTACAAGCTCAAGTCCTTGGGACTATCTGTTGGGAATGTCACAGGCCTTGGTTTAAAGAAAGTTCTTTCATGAGGTTCTGCTGTGTCCACTATCAATCCACTTTGACTTTCTGTCTTATTTTTAAAGCCACATACACAGCAAGTACTTTGGCACCAGACCAGTGTGAGTGTGGTCTTGGGAGTCCTTAGAGTATCATGTGCCTTGCCCTACATGTCTTCCTATTTTCCTGAGCCTTAGTCTTTTATCTTGTATGCCCTACATTCACTGCCTTTGTATCAAACCCAGGCTCTCGGCTTCCAGGAGCTGGCAGATATTTTTTGGGCACATACTGCAGCACTCACTGATCATGGCTCTGGTCTGAGAAAAACTCCCTTAGCCCCCCACTGGTCATTTACTTAGGGTAAATTATATATATATATAGTGCCTGCCTTTGTGGGTCTCAAGTAGCTGGGACTACAGATACGCACCAGCCAGCATGCCCAGGCTTATACATGTGTTTTGAAATGAAATGAATATACGACGAAATTAGACTAACTATGAAAAAATAGATGTTGTCAAAGTATAAATACTCATTTGAAGAGAATACCAATTTATCTTTTGTATATTTTCAGCAAAATAAGTCATATTGCATGATGAGGATTTAACTGTTATTTCCTGATTATAACCTTAACATAACAGATTGGCTTGGCTTTCCCTGTGATAACCTTTATTACTGTTTTTAACAATAACCTTTCAACTTGGCTCATCTACTAAAAACTTTAAAATGTCCCTTAGTAGCAGACATATGATCAATGACCTCTCTTTTTTTTCCTTGTACAGGGGATGGAACACACTTATAGTTCCCAACATGTTTCATGCTCTTCATTCTTCTTCTGCATTATATATTAATATATTACATATTATATGTATACAACAGTACACAGTAAATAACATCCCATATATTACTGTCTGCACAAGTACACCCTAATCTTTCAATAGTTCTCAAAATACATAATAAAAGGAATGTTACCTCTGCATCATCACTTTATCATGTAATAAATACTACATACCTGTATGTTAGTTATACCATTACATGAGGTAAGTCATCTGATTCTGACACTTTATTTTCCCTTATGGAGGTAAGAAATCAAAGCTTAGATCATTAGAAGTCCAGTTTAACACCTAGCTGCTGTGACGCTTCTCTCAAAAATTCTGGTCAGAGTGGCACAGTGTGTTAGCTTATATAAGAACTTAATGCATCTTTTCTCAACACATCTGGCGGGCATTTTCATAATGTGTGTAAAATTTCCCTAAATTATTTTTACACCGCAACCGAAGGCAGCCAGAATGGTTTTGGAAGTAATATTCATAATGTATTCATAATATAGGTGTAGTAAGTTGCAAATTTTTTAAAATTTAAGTTTCAAAGGTAGAACAATAATGACAAGGAGAAGGAGTTTTAAAAACTGTCTGTATCCACCATTTATGTAAATATTTCTTTAGCTTTTAGAGGAGCAGTTTGTTCTTTAAAACAAAATTCTTGCCGGGCATGCTGGCGCACACCTGTAATTTCAGCACTCGGGAGGCTGAGGCAGGAGGATCTCTGTGAGTTCAAGACCAGCCTGGGCTACATAGTGAGTTCCAGGTCAGTCTCAACTACATAGTGAGACCCTGTCTCAAAAATAAATAAATAAATAAAATAAAATTCTTGAAAATTGCCTATTTTGTTTGTAAGTTTCTAAATATTACTTCAGAAGCAAAACGTTGTAGTTCCAATGTTACCTACAAAGTTAATGGTAAATATGCAAATATTAAAAGGTTAGCCAGTCCTATCATCTATCTCTCCATGGCATGTACAGTAAGTTTATAATCAGAACATTAATTTTATTACTGTTATCTATTGTCTTCCCAAGCATTACTCTCTCGAAAAAGAAAAATTAAAAATTCTCTAGCAACAGAAGTTTTTTTTTATTTTCCTGTCTGCATGCTCAATGGAGAACATCATCAAAGAAACTCAAGTCAAGATCCAGAACTAGTGGTCAAGGAGTTACTGCTCTGTAATTTTGTTGGTCCAGGCAAGTTTGGCATTCTGATACAGTACATTTTTTATTTTTCATGGGCTGTTATTGTTTTTGTTTATTTGTTTTTTTGTACCAGGAATGGAACTCGGGGCCTCTCACTTGCCAGGCAGGCACTGCACTGTGCCTGCCTAGCTATATCCCTAGCTCTGTTATTGGTTTCTTTACTTGTATATTAACTAGAAACTTATCAGTGCTGTTTCTTGCAAGCACTTTGTTGTTCAACTTCAGTGAAACTCCTATCGCCTAGGAGCAAATTGCTAAATTGTATATATGCTCTGCTTTGATATCTTGCACAAAAATAGCACCATTCTTCCAACTGTCTCCACAGTGCAGTCTTTCCATTCATTTTCTACACATTCAGTTCAAACTCTTTAGAGTAATACTCCAGTACTCTAATATCTCACCCCAAATCTATATCCTCTCAACCTCCAGCCTGCCTGCCTTTGCTAATGTGGCTCTCTGGACCTGTGAAATGTTCCATTTAAATTCTATGTTTC
>NW_022900913.1:40899077-40921547 GCF_012274545.1 Fukomys damarensis
GTACTTGTGATTGGAACTGTGAATGCTCTACCACCATTGCTCTCCTTTCATTCCTCTTTATTTTTCATTTTGAAACAAGGTCTCACAAAGTTGCCCAGGATGGCCTCAAACTTGCATAGATTCTTCCTGCCTCAGCCTCCCAAGTACCTGGGATTATGGGCGTGTACCATTGAACATGGCTACATTCAAACCTTATTCATCCTCCAAAATGCCTCCTCTAACTAGAGGTAATACTGCCATCCTCTGATTTAACGTGTCATATTACCTTAAGGCATCTATCACTTCCCATCAACCACATCATCACACACTGAATCTCCAAGACCCTGTCTCCATCACAGCCCAAAAGCTCAACATGTGCATCTTGACAGCGCCTCCAACGCCAGGGCGAGAGCAGTAAGGCATGCAGAACAAGGGAGCTGGAAAGAGGTACGCATCTTAAAGTCATATTCCTTTTAAATATAATACCTAAAGTCTTTTCATAAAGTGAAAGATCTTTTAAAAGAATCCCCTATTTCATTCTATATGTTGATATTTCCATATGTATATATGATTTAAAAGGAAGTGTCCAGTTACTGTCAATTATGCAGGTGAAGTATGATAAACCTGAACAAATCAATCTTCCTGGAGGCATAATGATTCATCTAGTACTGTCTACAGTTAAACCACACAGAAAAAGCCATTCTCTCAAACTATAAAGCAGGTTTTACCAGGTACACACATACCAAGGCCAGCCAGCCTACTTGTAATGGGTTTTTCACTAGTAGAGAAGGCATTTCCTCAAAATCCAGCTTTATTTACCTGCATGTGAGTTGAATTTAAAAAAGAAAAACTATGTCTCACATTCAATAATACCTACTGCAATTAAACATCTAAATGAAACAAGGCTGCTATAATTCAAACAGAAATAACTTTGTATTAAATATCTGATTCACAGAAGCGGAGACCAATCATTCAGAATATATCAGAAACATGAGTTTTTACTTAAATATAATTGGGGGTTGGTGACCTAGCCAGTGATGGAATGCTTGCCTAGTGTATATGAGGCCCTGGGTTCAATCCCCAGCACCACAAGTAAACAAACATACATATAATTTAAATAAAAGCAGAAAAAGGAAAAAGACATATCTTTTAAAGCAGCCAATATTTTGTGTATTATATTATCACAAATGCACCAGCTCATTGCACAAAATTTTAAATTCACCCTATATCAGTCCCTATATCCCGAGACAGATGTCATACAAGATAATATTCCCATAGTCCAGGTGATCTAACGGGGTGTCTGTCAAAATATGGTCACATGATATCAACAGCAATATCTGAGGACTTGTAAGGAACACATTCTCAGCCCCCACCCTAAACCGCCAGAATCCAAATCAGGCACTTCATTATACGGTTCAAAAATCCATTTCAAAAAGCCTGCTGGATGACTCTGAATGACTGTAGTTGAGAGCCACTGGTCTGAAGAAAATACCCAGGTGGGAGCTACAGTTCTGAACTATGAGCTCATTAGTTTTATGGATTTTGAGTCTTTTCCCCCCCAAAAAAAACTGAGAGTAATGGTATTGTCATTGGCATAAATGATGGCAGACTTAATAACTGGATGTTCTAAGGCTGCAAGTACAGCCCATTTAATTTATAGCAAATTCTCAAGTATTAATTTAAGCAGTGAACAGAACTCTCTACATATTAAAATTAGTAAGTATTAAAGTCTCTTTATGGCCTCATTTGTATGTCTAGGACCTAATGAACACCACAATCGAAATCCATACTAAGCTCTGTGACATCAGTGATGGCAGACACGGCGTGAAAACATGCACAAGTGCAGGCAAAGGGCATGTGGCAAGAAAGTAAAGGAACAAACAGGAAAAAAATCAAAACCTAAACCCAGAATTGTGGGAGCATATTCTCTTCCTAACATGTAACTCTGACTCATTTACACAGTCAACAAAAATGACTCATTTTGGGTACTTATGTTCCCTTCTCCCCAATGTCAAAGATTATAATTTTATAATTAAAATTATAAAAGGGATCAGGCTGGGAAGATAAAAGAGCAAATTACACCATAATTCTAACCTATAGATAATACTGCAATTGAAATGTTTTTGTCATTTGGCTTACTTGGCCTTTGAAATCCAAGAGAA
The DNA here is from genome assembly GCF_012274545.1 of Fukomys damarensis. NCBI lineage: Eukaryota > Metazoa > Chordata > Mammalia > Rodentia > Bathyergidae > Fukomys > Fukomys damarensis. The sequence goes on from NW_022900913.1 coordinate 40,901,219, forward strand.
AAGGAACAGGAAAGTCTGTATCTAGCTAAACTATAGCCCACAAAATAACAGCGACGCAAAGCTACAATTATGTGCCAATATCATCCAGCTCTGAAACTGGCAACAATTGACTCATTCTGGAAACAATGACAGGAACTGCATTTTTCTAAGAAGATACAAAGTCTTCCTAAAATTTCATTTTCCCAGTTGATACTTATTCCTCCTTGTTTTAGACTACCAACGTTTGTTTAACAAGGGCTCTTCTCATTGAAATTAGTTCTTTTCAATATACATACCTCTGCGATGTCCTTACTATTTTTAAAGAAGTTGTTTTCCAGTCCTTCACGTAGGATTAAGTGGATAATTCATATGCATTAATGTAGAAACTAAAGGCTGATGGACGAAAAAGCCTAAGTGTCTTTGGGTTGGAAGTACAATTAAAGTAATTATATGTCAGCCAATTTATACATACTAGGAAGAGACAGTGAGAGAGTGTGACACATAGGAATTTAATAATTATTTTTTGTCATTTTAATAAACTGCATTAAGTATCTTATTTTACCTAAATGGCTTGTGTTAAAAATCCCATCAATATGGAATATCATTATAAGAAAATCCTGAGCTAAGATTTATGTACCTGAACCACAGAAATGACGTGTGTGAGAAATCTGCATCTTTTAAGAATCACTTCAAAGACATTTTTCTGGAGCTCAGGTAAACCCTTATTACCATAATGACTTTCTTAAACTCCTTGGCTAAGAGAAAAGGTTAGTTTCTCTGCCTATTTTATGGTGGGTGGTCCAGGAAAAATAATATCAGACACACCAGGCAGAGGACTTGGTGGAAAAGTGAAAAACAGAAGGGAAGTCCTGAGGTTAAGGTCCTCACTGCACTGGGTGCTTCATCGTCAGATTAGGGCAGTGCCACTCTGCACACCTATGGTGCAAGAACGCTAAAAGGGCAACAAAGAGTAACAAAAGGCCAACACTGCAAAAGCTGGGTAATAATGCCAGATACGAAGCAGAGGGTAACTCCAGATTAGTCTTCAATCACTGAAAATAAGCATCCCTCATTTAGCTCTAAGTAAAAATACACTATACACACCAGTTCTTCTTACTTCCTATAAAACACAAAACAGTAAGAACAGAACGTTGACCCGGGGATAGCAGATGGAATTAACTGCAAAGGCTCAGGAGCAAACTTGTTAGTGTAATGAAAATATTTTAACAGTGTGACTGCCTTGGTAAAGACCTTTCTATACAAAGCTTGCGGCACTGTCTACTTGAGATAGGTGGATGTTACAGTATGGGAATACACCTAAATAAAGACAGTTCTATAATGGTTTGATTTACATTATTTCACTTTTACACAGAAACTTTACATAGAAACTGTACTTCAAATTGTGGCCCTTTTCCAGGTTAATGATATGTGTACAATTCTCTTGTGATTATGGGCAGTGACAGCAAGCTGAGGCTTCTACTCAGCTACACAAACAAGAAGGGAAAACGGGGGCCGGAGATTTAGCTCAGTGGTTCCCCTGCCTGCTTCCCACGCACAAGGACTGGAGTTTGATCCCCTGGTACCAAAAAAAAAAAGAAACGGAAGGGGAAGTGGGAGGGGTAGGGGAAAGGAAAGAGGTGAATGGAATTAATATGAGAAAATGAGGAAATGAGAAAATGGAAACAAAGTCTTTGTAAATAGGGGTGGGTGGAGGAGATGGAGGGAGAACAAGGGAATGGGGAAAAGAAAATAAGAACCAAGGGCCAGGGATTTAGCTTAGCAGCACCACACCTGCCTTGTAAGCCTAAGGTCCCGAGTTCAATTCCCCCCCGCAAAAAAAACCCCAAAAATACAAAAGATAAGAACCAAGATACATCAAGTAAAAGTAAAAGCTCCCAATGATGAATATAAACTGTACTGTACATCTAAAATGTACCAATAAACTTAATGGCAGAAAAATAAATAAAGAAGGGAAACAATACAATGTACTACACTGCTAAGCTATGATGCTAGATGTATTAAATACACATTTGACTTAGGATATTTCCAATTAATGATGGGTTTACTGTTCCATAGCCCTATATTAAGTCAAATAGCACGTGTGATTTCAATCCTTAGAGGTAGTTTTTCATCATTACATTTACAACTATGGATTTTTTTTTTCTTTTTTAAGCCAGGATCTAGACTATGACATACTGGTCTTGAACTCACACTATGTAGCCCAGGCTGGCCTTGAATTCATGATCCTCCTGCCTCAACCTAAGTGCTGGGCTTATAATTATGTGCCATCATACCAACCTGGAATTTTTTTTTAAAAAGCTTCTATAATAAAGCTGCAAATGAAAGAAGAAATCGTGATCATTTTATTCTATTTCATTCTGTTTCTCATGATATAGTTTTACTCATTTATTTGCTATTTTTTAAAAATTTATGATGTCAGTCTCAATTCCAATTAGCTTCCTCTTGTTCCACCGTGCCACTTGGTTATCCCCTCCATGGTACACTCTAGAATTCTAGTTCTGTTGTGAAAATCATCCGTCCTTCCCTATGTCTTCAAACTCTTACCTGAAGGTTCACCCTACTCTCTTATCCATCTAATTAAAGAGCCTTTCTCTATACCATTGCTTGGCTCTGCAGCCTTATTAAGCAAAAATCCAGATTCCATACCTCATATATTTTAAGAGTCCAGTTTTCTGCTGCTTTTCGCTTTTGTTTTAAGACAGGGTCTGACCATGTAGTCCAGGCTGGCCTTGAACTCAATATGTAGCCCAGGTTGGCCTTGAGACAATTCTCCTGCCTCAGCCTCCCAAGTTCTGCGATCATGGGTGTGTGCCACCACACTCATCTTAATCCAATATTGGTGGTGTCTTTATCGCTTCTTGAAGCCACTTCTGGACCATTCTTTCTCTACTCCTTCAATAAAAATGCTAGCAAACCTGAGTTCAAATCAGTATCACTTTCTGCCATCTATTTCTCAACTACCTAACTCTTTTTAACATTTTACACCCATTATCAGTGCTCCTTACCACCTCAAAGTTTGCCTCTCAACAGCCTGATCTCTCCATTCTTTGGCCTCATTATTCCAGCAAGGTTCTCTTCCACTCTTACCATTTGTTTCATATGTCTTGCCCATTAGACTAAGCTCCATGAAGATGGGGAGCAGAGATATCTTGGTTATGGCTTGATTTCCAACATACTGTATTAGTGTATTCCCTAGTTAAATAAGGTATTTTTTCATCCTCACCTCACATGAAAACTGGGGGTTACTTGCAGGTCTATCTATGTTCCTTACAAGAGAACCAAAAGGACAGTAAACGTCTAGAAATCATATAAAAGCAATCACAGGACATTATGCCCAGAGAGATCATTTGTTGGATGATACGTAAGTAAGGAAAACAAATAGCTACCTTAAAATATAAGAAGGTAACCATATAGAAAAGGATGACAATTCTAAGAGTTAAGAAAAGGAAATGACATGGGCCAGTGACTTAGCTCAGTGGCAGTACACCTGCCTTGCAAGTGCAAGGTCCTGAGTTTAATACCCAGTACCAAAACAAAAAAAGAAACTGACACTGCCAATAATTAGTAGCTTTACTTAATGTTATTGGGCCTGCATTTTATCCCTTATCTATAAATTAAAGGAGTCAGACCTTTTGGATTCTCTATCTATAAATCTATTCTATTTTATTTCTGCTTCACTGTGCTTTAGGATATAAGAAGTATTCCAATAAGAGTTCACAGAAGGCAACTTGAACTGAGGATGTAGCTCGGTGGTAGAACCCTTCCATAGCATTGTAAGAGGCCCTGGGTTCAATCCCCAGTCCCGGGGGAGGAGGGAAGAGGCAACATGAGCCTGAGGACTAAGAACTGTTATGATCTGAGCCAAGTCATTAGGGTAAAAACCTTACTCTAAGAATACAAGATTTCTAGGCATGGTGGCACACACCTGAAATCCCAGCACTTGGGAGCCTGAGGCAGGAGCATTGCAGTGAGTTCAAAGCCAGCCTGAACTACATAGTGAGTTCAAGGCAAGCCTGAACTGCACAGTGAGATTGTACCTTAAAATACCAACCAACCAAACAAACAAACAAAAAAGACCTCAAACAACAAAAACAAAAACTTCAGGTCTAGCAGAGCTTCAATTTTAGTATATGTGCTGCTGAAGCAAGCACAGTAGCAGTGCTTCATAAATGGCTAGATTGGACCAGGGTTCAGCAGACCATGACCCCTAAGATAGCTGCTGTTTGTGTAAATAAAGCTTTACTGGAACAAAGCCACACCGCTTCACGCAAGTATTATCTATGGCTGCTTTCCTGATACCATGGCAGAGTTCAATAGTTACGAAAGGCAGCATATGGCCCATAAAGCCTTAAATATTATAATGTAGCATCTTAAGAAAAAATTTGCTGACCTTGTTCTAAATGATTTCTGAGGTTCAGTTTACGTTCTTTTTTCCCTCAGTACCAGGGATCGAACTCAGGATCTTGCACTTGTGAGGCAGGCACGGTACCACTGAGCTAAATCTCCAACCCTACATTCTTATACCTCCGCAATGAATATAGTTTCAGTAAAATGCTCTTAAATGGACAAAACATCATGATTAAAACAAAAAGAATGAGAGAGAATAAGGAGCACACATATGATTTCAATTAATTCCCAGTGATTGCACCACTTCCCCTGCTGGAGGGCGGGCTCACCGTTCAGTTACTGGAAACTTCTATTCCAAGACTACCAAAGATAAAATAACCAGTAGAGATTTAACACTCACCTGGCTTCCTTAACCTTTTCTGCATTCCCTCGACATACGTAGTACTCAATGTAACCTGAATCAGTGCAGTTGATTTTGGACCAATCTGGATCACATACATTCAAGAAGTGAGGCCTCAGTCTGCCTATTGAATATTTGGCAATGTCAGTTAGGGACTGACTAGCAGCTGCACCAAATAAAAAGGTTCCAATGGCTTTGTAAATAGTGGCTATATAATTATTCCTGATAAAGGAATTTGAGTGCAAAAGGTTACAGTAAACAGACAGGGTTTCTCCAACAATCATCTGAAAAAGAAACAAAAATAGTATGTTAAAGTAGCAAACAGACACAACAAAACAGAGAAAATGATAAATCACAGTAAGATCATAGTTTTAAAAACAGCCTCTCCCCCAAAGGAGAGTCAATTTTGGATATCGAATCCTACGCTATACACAAAGAAGTATCCGGTCAATTGTGGACACTGCTAAGCAATGGCTGAGCCATAACCATTTCATAGTCTGGCCGTGTGTGGTGGTGCATGTCTGTAATCCCAGCACTCCGGAGGCTGAGGCAGGAGGATCACTGTGAGTGCAAGACTAGCTTGGGCTACCTAGTAAATTCCAGGTCAGTGTCAACTACAAAGTGAGACCCTGTCTCAAACAAACAAAACAAACAAAAAAAGAAGTCATAGTCTACCTAAAACAAGGCCTTATTTTCTTGTATTTAACTAAACTAGACTTTTAATAAATAGACAGTTATGTGTCCTGGAGGACAAAAACCAGAGCTTGTTCAAAGAATTCAAATTTCCTCTATCAGAATCTCCCTTAATTTTTATCTGACAGTCCATTATTTCTCAAATATCCTTGTGGACCAAAGACATCCATGATATTAAAAAGGGTGAAAAAGCTTTAGGGAAGGGCTGGGGATTTAGCTCAGTGGTTCTGCCACCTGCTTCACCAGCAGAAGGTCTGGAGTTCAATCCCTCCCCCCAAAAAAAAAGCTTTAGGGAGTGAAACATCTAATATAAGAACAAGTCCACTGGGTTCACAACTCTTGCCTTCCAGAAGTTTAGGTCAGTTCCCTTTTAAGAAGTCTTATTAAAAGACCAAATGTATTTGATGCTTTTCCCTTCCCCAAGGACAGATCAAGTGATTCTTCCCTCTTTTACACTGACTTTTGTAAAATGGAGTTAAAGTCATCTTGTGACCCATTTTAGTAGTACCTGTGTGTCTGTGGATGAGCACGTGAGTATAAGGAGTTTAAAGGCATAAGAATATCACCAAGTGTTTTATAAGTTCACAAATCAGTATCCTGAGAAACTGAAATAATACTGAATGGCAACATTACAAATAATATTTGTTGCTTAAATAAGATCCACTCTAGTTAACTGAAACCTAAACACTTAGAGGAAAAAATAGCTTGCTAATTCAGGAAGGGGGTTATAATTAACAAAGTTTCACTTGAGATATATACCAGTTTCCTTGCTTGTCTTAGAAATATTTTATAAAGCATTCAACCATTTCCAATTAGTGAGTACTGTCTTCAGGGTTAGACTTAGCAGAGATGAAGTAAATGGTTGCCTCCTAAAAGGGATTTTAAGAACCTGTTAGTGCCAGGCATGGTGGTGCATGCCCGTAATCCCAGCATTCCAGAGGATGTGGTAGAAGGATCACTGCCAATCTGAGGCCATCCTGGGCTACACAGTGAGTTCAAGGCTGGCCTGAACTACATGTTGAACTACAGATCTTATCTCAAAACAAAAACAAACAAAAAACCTGATAGCAAAATTCTGTCCTACTTGGGCTTAGTGAGTTGTAGAATTCCATAATTAGAATGTTGTAACTTTGATGACCAGACTGAACTCTACAAAAGGGTGATTTCTTAAATACTGAATAGAAAGCTAGAATTGCTAAAATAACCTAAAACAGAGTAGACAGTCAATAAATTTTTATTGACGACATTGTCTCTTGGATAAAAATCAAATCTTCTAAACAAATTAAGTCACACAGAAATATACTCCCCATTATAGTCCTTAATGCAAATGAACTGATCAGACCCTTTACTGAGAACAAATCACAGGAGAGGAAAATTATGGTTACTTTAGGATCTTAAACCTTAACAATTTTGCTTAGGGTTATCCTCAGTAACCTCTAGCTACCCAGTTTTACCTGGCCCATTTGCAAGTCTCAATAATTCCCACTAAAATAACAGCCAGGGCTGGCGATTTAGCTCAGTGGTTCTGCAGCCTGCCTTGCAAGCACAAGGTCCCAAGATTGATTCCCCATCCCCGGTACAAAAAAAAAAAAAAAAAAGTTTTTTAAAAATTAATAAAATAACAGCCAGAATAGGTTTCTCAAAAAACTTCATTATGGAATTAATCTTTGACAGGTGAAAATATATCAAGTATAATTCGACCACAATTTTAGCAGTTAAAACTTCTATATCTCAACTGTCAGATGTTTTTCATAAGCACTCAACTAGTTTCCAAGAACAGGTACTAAGCTCTGTGACTCTTGCTAGACAAAATCACCATTCCTTAGAAAAACTTCATTATGGAATTAATCTTTGACAGGTGAAAATATATCAAGTATAATTCGACCACAATTTTAGCAGTTAAAACTTCTATATCTCAACTGTCAGATGTTTTTCATAAGCACTCAACTAGTTTCCAAGAACAGGTACTAAGCTCTGTGACTCTTGCTAGACAAAATCACCATTCCTTAGAGCTACCCAAATCCTCTTCGTGCCACTGATAACAGAAAACCAGTTTGCTAAGAACTGTGTACAGATAACAAGCTGATATACAGAAGTAATATAAGCTTAAATTCAACTGTTAGTGCTAGGATGGCAAGGGCACTACAAAGCTAGCAGCTTCCAAGGTGGCTAACGTCATTTTTTATATGCTCCTTTATTGAGAGAAACTGACAACAGAGAAGTTCTAAATTAAGTCTTCTAAATTAAATGTACAGATGTGTTTATTTGATCTACATAAGGCAGCCCGACTCTTTTGTTTTTGTTTTGGTGCCAGGGATCAAACCACTGAACCAAATCCCCGGCCTCTTCTGTTTCATTTAATACTTTATTCTGCCCTTTTAGCTCTTTATGCCAATTCTTAACCTTTGGTGACTCCTGCAGCTATGCCAACTGTAGCCTGATTAACCCTAGAATTGAAAAGTCTTCTCATGTTTATTTATTTAGACTCTAAAGATATGATGATTAAAGAACTAAACATAAGGTCTGGGGGAGTAAAACAATAAAAAGATAAAGGTTAATAATTATCAAAATGGTGAAGGGCTGCGGATTTAGCTCAGTGGAGCTGCACCTGCCTCACAAGTGCAAGAACCCAAGCTTGATCCCCAGTACTGAGGGAAAAAAAAAAAGTGGTATGATTTAACCTTTCTAAACCTGTGCCCCACAGGACTCTCTCACCATCTCCTTTATACCTCCACTATTCAAGATTATGTCTGGGGCTGGGGAGTCACCTCAGTGGTTCGGCCGCCTGCCTTGCAAGCACAAGGGCCCAAGTTCAAACCCCAGTACCAAAAAAATAAAAAATAAAAAAATAAAATTGTAAGTCTCTATAGTGTCCCTATGGTTTCATTCAGGGGGCCATCGTTCCAAAAAGAAGTCAAGTCACTGGCACATTTCCACATCTTCCACTTTTCTCAAATACCTCTTAACTGCCTCCACTGCTGTATTCCACTGAATCTCAAAACCCAAAGATGTATCATCAGATTTAACATATTATATTTTATTGACTCTTCTCATTTGTATTGGAATTCACTGCTACTTCATCCTCATTGAAATTCTCCCTTGTCTTCTAAGAAAATATATTAATCTTGGTTCTCTTCCAGACTCTCTCAATCACTCATAATTAGGGATCATTTGCAATTCATATCAAAGCCATGGAATGAAATTTGAATCATGATCTTTAAATGGCTTACTAATAAATAAAAATAAACATATACAAGTTTAACCAAATATTGCCTACAAGAAGCTAGGTTAATAAGTAAACTGGAACTATTTTACTATTTTAAATTAGTCCATGAAACTACTGCCCTAATAAGAGTTTGTCTGATACTGTTGATATGAAAACAGTACTACTTTTATAGCACCTTTAAACAATACATTCTTTTAAGAAATTTGTATTCATCAATTTACTTGTCATTTTACTAAATATAAAAATAACTTTCTCATGGATTATGATGAAATAGTAAAAAAGTCCCAAGGTAATAAAATGTAATTCATGAGTTTGGGATATTTTGTGAGACTGTGTGCTGACACATACCTGTAATGCCAGGAGGCCGAGGCAGGAGGATCCTGAGTTCTAGGCCAGCCTGGGCTACAGAGTGAGATACTGTCTCTAAAAATAACCACCAAAAATTCCTGACAGAAAAGTGGAACTGAAAGACAAGTGTATTTCTAGCACTGCTTACTTGAATACTGTACTTGAATCTTGCCTGAAACTAGCTATTTGCCATTAGGAGAGCTACTTAAAATTTTTATATTGAAACTGTTCACAATCTTTCAGAAATGTACTTTAGAAAGAAAAAGAAAAGCCACTGAATGTGGTGCAACATTCCTGTAACCCTGTAACCCAGCTAGAATCCATTTCCTCAGGTGGTAGGAGGACTGCTTGAGCCCACAAGCTTGTGACCAGCCTATGGAGGCTAGTAAGACCATTTAAAAAAAAAAAAGCCTACTCCTTCCTAAGTCATATTGCTTGCTTTCTTTCAATAGTAAAGACTTGGTGTTAAGAACTGGGGGTTAATTTAGGGGGAAAGTACTTCCAAGTAAATCTGAGCCCTGGATTTGAACACTGGCACTATAAAATCAAAACAAAAACAAAGAACCTCGGGTTAAAGATTTGGCTAAGTTAAAAGAACCCCTGATTTCTTAAAACTTCACAGGGCTGTAAGAGAGTCAACAATGTTACTTCATAATTACTCCACAGTTTGACTCATGTGACCAGTTTCATGCAAGCACCTACGACTTGCCAGATTCTATTACACCAGGCAGTCAGGACACCAAGCTGAAAAAAGCACTATATCTTTCCCTTAAAGAAGCTCACAGTCTTATGAAATAAACATGTTTATATAATACAGGCTTTCTTTTATTAGTTGTGCATCCCAAAATATGAGTTAACTTTCACTGCTAATATGATGCTGTGACCACTCTAAAGACATTATATTTCTAAATTAAGTTAAAAAACTTACAAGATGGTATCATCTTGTTGAACTTTCTTTTGGGTATAGCCATATTTTCCAACTCTTAGTAATTTAATTAACAAGCCTAGTTTCTAAAGCTATAAGCTATAAACTATGCTGATTAAGTCACAGAATCTCTGAGTAAAAATCATCTAGTCTAATGCAGAAGTCTTCTCCCTAGAATGACATTCTCTAAGCATTTCCACCTGAAATTGTAGAAAACAGCAGCTACAACCTGTGGTTAAAAGACTCAGTCTTGCCGTCAGTAGCAGTAAAATGTCTTTCCTGTTCACTGACACATATTTATAGAACTGTACAATTAATGGGATTGTCTAAAAATTCTTTCTAAGGTAAACATGGATTGAAGTTGGGTTTTTTTTTTTTTTTGGTACCAAGGATCGAACTTGGAACCTTGCACTTGGGAGGCAGGCATCGGCACCACTGAGCTAAATCCCTGGCCCTGGATTGAATGGAGTTCTAACATTGATTAGATTTTCCTTTCTAGATAGAAAGTGACTAAAAAGAGTAGGCATGTACACACAGATACAATAAATTATAAAATACCACCAATGGAAAAAGTATTAAGGAACGTAATACTATAACATTTGACAATCACCCAATTACTGAAATAATAACAAATCAGATCTTTAATAATAACAGTGACATGAAGTAGACTAGCATAAAATCTACACATATCCAATAACGTTCTTCTAATTATACATTGTTATGTTCTGGTCTCATTTAAAATAGGTGAGATTATCTTGATCAAATAAACCTTCAATTCAAGGTTTTTTAAAAAACCACATTGTTTTGGAGAGTTATACATTTAATCATTAACAGACTAATACAAAATTAAGCCAAGTGCCCAAAAGTTATAAACTTCAAAAAGTGGATTTAACTTACAACGATAATACTGAATGGAATGATTATTCCACCTAATAATGCATAAGGAATGGTGTCTTCTTTATAAGGGTAGCTGATGGACTGATCTTTACAGAATATTCCTCGTTGGAAGGGAGTATGCCTTGAAGTAAGAATTGCAAAAGGCAATCCAGCTAGCAAAAGGGAATAAATAAAAATATCATTAAAAATTATCAAAACTGGTTAATGGCAATAATTATCCCAGAGACTATGTTTAAAAATATATTTAGCATGAAAATAAATGAGAGCACAGGTAAAAAGGAAATGTAGCAATGCATGCAACAGAAATTTAGAAGGGTTACAGATTATAGTAAAGTGTTTTTTTCCTAGAGGAAACAAAGCTTCCAAGCCCTCCATTAACCAAATTAACAAAAAGCATCTCTGCCCCTTGTTTCTGACAAATACACTATTTCCACACCAATCTGTCATGTACTTTGCTTCCAAAAGGCAAGTAATATTTTGACATCCCCCATTAAACCCCTGTATCACTACCACATTTGGACAGGGCATGGTCATAGCTAAGCTCATCAGAGTGTCTAAATATATCCACTACTATCAGAGCAGGTTTATAGCTGCTACAGCAGTTTGAACTCAAATCAAGTTTCTCATGTAAAGATGGACAACAGGTGCCAACATAAAACCACCTAACAGAGAGCTCTCTGTTATTATCATCAGTGTTTTCAGTAAAGATCATATCTCACACTCACCTCCTGCAATGCCTAACTTTTGTCCAAACCTAAGTTTTAAGGGTCGGGGATTTAGCCCGGTGGTTCTACCACCTTCCTCGCAAGCACAAGGACCCGAGTTCGATCCCTGGTACCAAAATAAATAAATTAAATTAAATAAACCTAAGTTTTAAGAATTCACTTCTCCTTTACTGAACCTGGCCCACTGATTAATACTATAGCATACTGACTAGTACTGATTTGTTTTTAAAAATGCAGTTTAGCAAAAACCCTTAATACGAAGTCTGAAAGGCTGTTCCCTTATGTTACATACTCTGTGCAGTATACCATAACCAAGCTAATATACTCACTGTAGGTTCAAGTACTATCTCTCTCTCCAAGAAGCAAAAAGACCTGATGACCATTTATAGATTTCATCCACCACTAAGGCCCTAAAGGCTGAATGACAACCTAGCCTCAGCCACTGTGCTCAAGTCTATATATCACATATACCAAGTATGTCCATTCTACAAGGGCCAAAAAGAGAAGCACATGAAATCATATTTCTTTTATTGCTAGCTCTCTTATTTACCTTTCTCTTTCTCAGTTAGACATTAAATACATGAACTAAAGTTTCTTTGTTAGCCTACTTGCTAACAGCTGTCAGCCTTTTCAAGGCTCCTAAAGCCCTAATTCTACTAAATTGCCCCACCACCCTGACACTGACCTTTATTACTATGTTGTCCAATTTGAATTTGGACTCTACTCTGTTCACCAAAGTGCTTACACTCAGAAAAATGGAGTGAAATATCAAGTCTTTAATACACGTAACTATAACTGTAGCACAACTTCAAAAGATTTGCATAAACTTTTAACACTTATCAGTACACACTATAGAGGTAAAAACATACACAGAACTGTGACTTTAGCTGCTGCCTGCTTTGCACAGTAACTAAATATTTACCCTCCAACTAATAACCATACCACTCAAATTATAACCATACTATCCAAATAAAATTTACATTTACATAGAATCACTCATTACTGCTAGAATTCATTTTAATTGTAAGAACTCTACACAAAATAATGAAAAGCTTTACTGTCTTACACAGCATATTTCTGAATTGGCTGCATTTTTCAGTAAACATCTCTTCCTTTTGGAATAACACATTTAATATAGAAATTAAATTTACAAATATGATGTGCCCAAAACTCATTAGGCTTTTGCCTCTGTTCTAAAGAAAATGCATAATAGTAGCCCACATATACTGAAAAATATTAACATATATATGCCCATTAATACTAAGAATTGTTCCTTTGACCACAAAAGTTACATTAGATATTACTCATAAATTTAGAGGGGAAAAAAGTTCATGGGTATTTTTCAGGATAAAAGGGGAACACAATAAAATCACATATGACAGAATATCTAAATGGACAAATACTGAGTGAATCCACTATGTAAGAAATTCTGCAGGTGCTACCAGGAATACTCAGCTGAATAGAGCTCAGTATATAATTATAGAAAAAGAATAAACAGAGGTTAAAAGAACTTTCAGAGAGTTCAAGAGGGAAGAAAAATTGGTGAACCTCTAAGTGGTGATATTCAACCAGCTCATGGTTACCAAGGTCTGAATCTCAGTTGAAGCATTCTAGGTGAATGATTCAGAGTTGAGAATATAAAGGATCTCTAAACCCAAAGGTGAAGACATCCTGCATTGATTGAGTTTTCAATTGTCAGTCTTAAAAGAAGTTTTAATATAAAAGAAAGGGCAGAATCTAGACTGTAGAAACTTTACGAAGAAATAAAAGCATAAGCATGAATCTACCACAAATGCACGCTAGTCTCTTGAGAGCTTCTGAAGCATCACAAAAGGCCTCAGTAATATTTCTAAATTGGTAATTACCAAGGCTGTGCATATAGCTCAGTGGTAGAGTACTTGCCTAGACTGCATGAAGTCCTGGGTTCAATTCCCAGTACCATAAACAAACAACCAACCAACAGAGCAATATTTGCCATCCCTCATACGGACCTATGAGATATATGACTACTATGCTTTGGATCTCAAATGTCCCCCCAGAGTTCATGTGTTGAAGGCCTGGTCCCCAGCTGGTGGCCCTACAGGGAGTGGGAGAACCATTAGAAGGCAGGATCTAATGGAAGGCAGTAGGTCTCTGGGAGCACACCCTTCAAGGGTGTATCTTGTGGGTTTCTCTGTCTCTGCTTCCTATGCCAAAAGGTGAGCAGCTTTGCTTCGCCATATAATCTCTAACACAATGTGCTGCCTTACCACAAAAAGAAAAACAATGCAGTCAAGTGACCATGGACTGAAAATGTGAGCCAAAAATAAATCTTTCCTCCTTTGAAGTTATCTCAGGTATTTTGTCATAGTAACTGAAAACTAATACAATTACCCAATGCTATTTCATTTTCACTAATTATCTAAACCTGAAAATAGACTTCCAAAAGGGAATGAGGACACCAAACCAAGTTGTTCACTGACCCACTTATGGCTCAAAATGTGCCAGGAGAGGTAGCATATACCTATAATGTCAGCATTGTGGGAGCTGAGGCAGGAGGAGTGTAAATTTAAGCCCAGCCTGGTAACTTAGTGAGACCCTGTCTCAAATTTTAAAATAAAAAAGGACTGGGGATTTAGCTCAGTGCAAAGGCCCTGATTTCAGTACCCAGTACTGCAGTAAAAACAGAGGGCTTCAAAATGATGAGCTAGTTCAGATTCCAGTTCTGGAAACATTAAGAATTAAAACAAAGACTGAAACCACCTAAGCTGGCAAACACCAGTGGGGCACATACAAGGAGGCTGAAGGCAAAGCAGGTCTACAAAGGAAGAAGTGGTCAGCATGACCCCTGAAAATGTGAAATGGAGAGGGTAGCTTTGGTTTCCCATTGTCAAACAGCCTTACTGCTCTTGCTACCTGGTATTGTTATAATATTATTGTAGATAAGTAAGTTAATTAGGTATCTTGTAGGCAGTTAGACAGGGCCACCCTCAAGGAGCCAACATAGAGGACACAATCAAGACACATTCACTGAAGGCCAGAATTGCAAAAGGAGAGAAACTACTACATCCTCGTGCCTCCCCTAGGGATAAATAGCAGTGATTGATATTTAAATAGTTTTAATCACCTGCACTGGCAGTCAAGGTCTTAACCCAGCCTTTCCAGAAAATATTCCTGATCCCCACCCTTACTGAAAATCCTTATATACTTGCTATGTGACTTGCTCTCCCCTTTCATCCCCCATTTAATCAATATTACCTGGATGACTGTACTTGCAATTCTATTTGTTGGCTATGGTTTTGCCCTACCTCATGCCCACCTTGTAATTTTCCACTGGGTCTTACAGTTTTATCCCACTTTGTACCCACCTCACCACATGGCATGGCTGTATAAAACATCTTTGAAAAGTGGAGTGGGTGGGCAACCCACTCTCCAGTCCCACTTCTCTCTTAGTCAGAAGCTTTTTTTCCCCTCAATACATTTTTCCTACTCTTAACCTCCACTGTTCCTAAAATTCATTTTTCAATTTCATGAACTCATGTTTTGGATATCTAGCAGGTTTGGGAGTTACATCTCTTCCCCCTGTATCATTTTGGAGGTTCCACTGAGATTACTAGTCAGAGATAAGGGTTTTCTTTCATAGGTTCTAACTTTGGTCTTTTTGTTTTCACAGATTATAATTTGTCTCATAGGCTCTCATTTGTTTCATAAATTCTGGCCTTTGTTTCAGCTTTTGTTTCAAAAGTGTCTTAATTTTAAACTGTGTGTTTCAAATGTTTACAAATTTCTTGTTTTCTTATGCATTGTGTTTTGTTAAAATTACATTTTATTCTTGTTTTGTATATGTTGAATTTGGACTTAGTTGCTTTAAAATTATGTAAAAGGGGTATCTTATAAAATCATCTCAGATAAAGACAGCACAGGCTTTTATCTATCCCTTATAAAATCATAAACAAACAATGGTTACTCTGCCAGCTAATAACTGCCTTAGGGCAGCTGCCACTCTCAAAGCAGAGTTCAGGTTTCTCCAATTGCCCTCTGGTAAATCCCCACTCCCATTGATGCCAAAGGCAGGTAAAATGTTGTTGACCAGATAGGCAATTGGGTTCCTTTTGGAGACGGATCTCCGATTGTGTACAACTAGCAAAAACTGAGGTGACAACTAAGGGGTTATGCCCAGGGCTACTATCTGGCAGATACCCAAAGGTCCCTCAGAAAAAACTATCTCCCAACAGCCCATGTGGGTAATCAGCAAAAAATCTCAGGCTGGGGATTTAATTCAGTGGCTCTGCCACCTGTCTTCCAAGCTCAAGGTCCTGAGTTCAATACCCAATACCCAAAAAAGAAACATAGCAAAAAATTTCTACATCTTTGTCCTATGTGGACTCCTCCATGAGGTGAATGGGGAACCTTTGTCAGTGATCATTAGATAATCTCTGTCTCAGGGTAATCTAAAATGATGCTGTCAGAACCCTTTCTTAAGCCTCTATTAAGAGTTGAGTTACAGGGCCGGGGATTTAGCTCAGTGGTTCAGTGGCCTGCCTTGCAAGCGCAAGGACCCGAGTTCAATCCTGGTACCAAAAAACAAACAAACAAAAAAAAGAGTTGAGTTACAAGTTTGAACTGCTTTCTCTACTACTACCAAGACAGACCTCTAGACAAACATAAAAAACAAATCTTAGGGCCAGGGAATTGTCTCAGTGGTTCCACTGCCTGCCTCGCAAGTGCAAGGACCCAAGTTTGATCCCCAGTACAAAAAAGACAGCACAGTCTTTCATAAATTAAAACACTACCTAAACCTTCTCCTCACCCCAGGCATGGTCTTCATCATTTATGTGTGTAGGGGGAAAAAATGCCTTTTCCAATAGGTTATGGACTTTAAAATGTTGACTGTGGACTTATAAAATGCTGTATGGTGATTTTTTTTTTTTTTTTTTTTGTTAGATGTTTAACCAGCTTGAGTCTTAAGACTTTTTCTCTCTGCTAGTGAGTTAAAAATTCCCCTTAAACTTTTCTCCAACTTGTTGGCAGTCCATTTGAGAACCCCTCATACTCAGACTGCTCCTTCTTCCAGAAAGTCAGACTAAGGCAACTCCCAACAGCTGTTTTGTCTTACATTAGGGAAAATAGCAATCAGTAACTTGCCTTTGTGTTTTTACATGCTAACTAGAATACGGAACTGTTCTGGTCAGCCTTTCTCTTCCTTCCTTCATCCATGTACATAAAAAGTTGATAAAGTTGCCTTTACTAATGTAGACAGTGGCAACTAAGAAGACCTATGAGTTTCAAATACTTACAAATAGACCTTTAAGGAGTAGCCTTGTCCTGCTGGTAATAAAAGTTGCCCAAATAACTGGATAGACAACAAAAATTTCTCAGAGCTTTCTCTACCCTAGGGCCCAGGGCAACATCTCTGACTTACCATCTCCGGAGGTGATCCCTTTTACAAAAATGTGCCCTAATTTGACTGTTGACATATTTTCCTCTCTCTTTTAAAAAAAACTAAAAAGCAGTGGTTTAAATCTATTGGCTTGTTAACAATACTTCTCTAAACATGATTTTTATAGCTAAAGTCAATTGTAACTTGTGCTTTGAAAATACTTACTGGAATAAGGATATGAGTTACCTTAAAAAAATAAGATCACAGCCGTGCACAGTGGCACATGCCTATAATCCCAGCACCAGGAAGCTGAGGCAGGAGGATCACTGTGAGACCAGCCTGGGCTACATAGTGAGCTCCAGGTCAGTGTCAATTACATAGTGAGACCCTGTCTCAAAAAACAAACAAACAAACCAAAAAAAAAAAAAAAAGATTGTGTGCTGGTAAAGGGTAGATAGTCCAGTCTGGTTTTATTTTCTGGGTCTCTCTCTCTCCACACAGTAGCTACCTACATCCTGGAGTGAAATAAACCTTGGAAGATGCCCTAAGGGACACAGAAATCAAGCAGAGACTTACAGGAAACCATATTTGTCTCTCTTATTTCAAATTAGGAACTCCATATCTAAACCTCACAGTCCTTTAAAATGTATTAAGAAACAATTTAGTATTTCTCTACACCCATGCATGATGTGCCTACCTCCTAGAACCAAGTACACACAAAAAAATACTATGACGCTATCTCACAATTAAAATTATACTGTAAAAAATGGTCAAAATCATTTTATGTTAAGATTTTCTTTATACTAAAAAGTAATTCTTGCTTGTGTTCAGGTATAAATATAATGAGATACACCTTACCCTTAAGACATTCAGTACCTCTAAACCTGAGACTACTCCTCACTTCTTAGAACTTAAAAACAAAGTTTCCAAGTCCACTCTCAACCTGGACCACCAGATGCTGAGGTTAGAGTATCTAGGCCAGCCAAAATGGAAATCTCCATGAGGTTATATCCATCCTTAGCTAATTTGTTCAGGCCACTCAAAGACAGAATCCCTTGCAAAAACTAAATGGCAAATATGGGCCTACCTGTGTTCATGTGTCTTTTTCTGAGTGCTCTAAAACAGATTAAACAAGACCTAATAAAGCTTTTGGATGACCCTGATACGTATAATGAGGTCTTCAGAAAACTTACTCAGGCCTATGTACTAGATTAAAAAGATACAATGTCATTCTTAAACCAAATATTGGTTTTTAATAAAACAAGTAATATTACATTTAGAGACAAATATTAATTTTAAAAGCTCACAGGACAGGTAGCCAGGTAAATAACTAGTTTCTACTAAAACATAAGCAGTTCTAAGGCCCCTACTGGCCTGCCAATCAGATAAGAGATTAAAATAAAAGACATTTTCAGACATGTATTTTTGTTATGTTTTGTTTTCCCCTTTGGAACCAGGGATCTAACTTGGGACCTTGCATTTGCAAGGCAGGTGGCGGAACCACTGAGCTAAATCTCTGGCCCTAAGACATGTATTTTTTTTTTTTTTTTTTTTTTTTTTTTTTTTTTTTTAGGTACCAGGGGTCAAACTCGGGTCCTTGTGCTTGCAAGGCAGGCAGCAGACAGAACCACTGAGCCAAACCCCTGGCCCATATGTATTCTTAAAAGTCTAAAAAAACATAAAAACTAAGCCCGTCAGTTATTTTAAATTGTCAACCATTTATCAAAGAGATGAGGACATCCCTAGATCCTGATTTGATAGAAGGAAATACTGTAGTTTTTCCCAAGTCAGTCTTGCCATATGTAGATGGTATAGTGTTATAAGCCCCCTCAAAAGAGCTTTCTAGGCAAGACACCTGCGTTCTGCTAAATTTTCTAACAGACCAGAGGCTATAATGTTTCTAGGTGTAAGGCACAACTTTACAACCTTGAGATAAAATACTTACTTAGGCCTTATTATATCTAAGGGAACCAAAGAGTGGGAGAAGAAAGAATTAAACCAATTCTTTCCTTTTCACAGCCTCAGACCCTAAAACAGCTAAGGACATTCCTAAAAATTACAGGCTTTTGTCACTTTAGATAACAGGATATAGTGAGATTCTGTGACCCCTCTATCAGCTTATAAAAAACCCAAAAGACAGCCATATTTTAACCTGAAAACCTTATTCTCAGACTGCTTTTCAGAACCTCAAACAAGCACTTGTAAGTGCCTGCCTACAGGACACCATTTCAGTCTGTATGTTAATAAAAGGTGAGATAAGGCATTGGGAGTGTTTCTGCAAGGTCAGGGACCTGCTCAACAGCCTACAGGGTATTTAAATCATAAATTAGATATTATAGATTCAGAGTAATTCATCAAAAGGACAAGTCCAATATAGTTAGAAAACTTTCATTCTCTTTCAAGAGGCAAAAAGCAGCCATTCAGGTTGATTATTGGTTTGATTTTTCTGGTTGGCAATGCAAATGGAGTCAATCATAGCTGTCTCTAGAGATGTTTTACTGAAGATTACAGATACGCCATAAAAAAGCTCTTGATCTTAAATGACACCTGAGATGGTTAAGATCTGATTCTTGTGCCATATTTAAAGGCACTCTTCTGTTCATTCTCCACTGCACTGCTCCTTAGAAATAACACAGTCCTCAACAGTGTTTGTTTCAAGACACTTCCCTCCTCTGCGGCTGCTGGATTTCAAGATAATACTTTCAAAATGGTGAGTTTCCCTTCCCTAAAACCCTTCCAGTGTACAGCTGAAAACTGGTCTAGGCTTAATCACAAAACTCTTAAAAACTAAATATAAGTTTTAGTCCAGATTTATCTGTCTTTCAGCCCTCAGGTAAAATTAGAAAATAAAAAGAACAGCTAACCTGGCTCTGGCCACTTCCTTGCACCTCTAGTCCACCACCACTGGCAATGGACAAGATAAAGTCTAAAGGACACCTTAGATTGGGCACAGAACAAGAGGGACAGCCAGGGATATTTCATTCCCTTTCGTATCAAAATTAAAAAAAAACAAAAAAACTGTCATAGGTAGATATCTGCAGCACAGTGGAGCCTTGACAGGCTTTCTTCCCTCACTGCATAGTGGAAAAGAGTGTCCCCTAGTCACTTTTACACGCAAACCTGGCCTGAGTGGACCCCCCCACCGAGATAATTTAAATTACCTTTACCAGTTTGTCCCTAAACAATTACATGTGGCTGTCAAACAACTGGCTATAAAAGCAACCATTAAAAACAAAAACAAAAAAAACATAAAAAAAACACAAAAACATAAAAAAGCCAGGGATTGCCAGGCGTGGTGGTGCATGCCTGTAATCCCAGCACTCGGGAGGCTGAGGCAGGAGGATCGCTGTGAGTTCGAGATCAGCCTGAGCTACATAGTGAGTTCCAGGTCAGTCTCAACTACATAGTG
>NW_022900913.1:40921591-40933779 GCF_012274545.1 Fukomys damarensis
AAAAGCCAGAGATTTAGCTCAGTGGTTCTGCTATCTGCCTTATAAGCACAAGGTCCCGAGTTCAATTCCCAGTACAAAAAAACCCCGGGTACAACAATAACAGCAGCAACAACAACAAAACAACCCTGTGTAGCTGGGTATTCCAGTCAGATAAACTGCTTAGAGCCCATATTAGAACTGTTTTTGCTTTAATGGGTACAGATTTTTATTCCTTTTGATTCTTATGATAAGAATCTCTGTTAATTGATCCACAAAGTTCTGACTAGTCTTTTTATAACTATAAACCTAAAAATTATAAAA
The DNA here is from genome assembly GCF_012274545.1 of Fukomys damarensis. Classification (NCBI taxonomy): domain Eukaryota; kingdom Metazoa; phylum Chordata; class Mammalia; order Rodentia; family Bathyergidae; genus Fukomys; species Fukomys damarensis. The sequence goes on from NW_022900913.1 coordinate 40,921,892, forward strand.
GTTATTACAATTTAACTTGGCCAAATACATCTGAGTGCACTCTGGTTTATAAACAAGCTGTCTTATGTGTGTGTCTATCCGTCCAATTTGTTACAACATGTACAGCTGTTCTGAGTTTTTTTTCCTTTGTTATTTTAGATTTTTTAAGATGTCTGCCTATAACTCAGGTTGGCTTAATTAAAGATATGCTTCCCCCAGATGATCCAAATAATGTCAACTGGTTTTACAAATACAGTACATATTGTTGTCTATATATATAATAACTCGAGAACCTTTCATTGGTAAAAAATAATGTGTTTTTATGATCTGGCTCTCATAGGTCATTTAAAGATTTGTTAAGATAATTAAAAAAGACTTTTAGGCTTAGAGAAAGTACTGGACAGGACTCTCCTTGGTAAATAAAGGAGCAGCTGACTGAAAAAAAATTATTCCAGCCATTGTTCACAAAGGGGACCCCTAATAATATTCATAGCCTTGTGGGGAATACACTGCTAAACATATTACTATTGTGATATATACATTGGTCATGGTCAAACAGCTAAGTTTCCTGTAAAAAAAAAAATAAGGTTTTATTTAAAATGTTCTTGGTACAAAAAAAAAATTAAAGGACAAAGAGTTTCATATAACTATGATACTCATTGTTGTTTCATGGTGCATATATTCATGCCTTCTGGGTGTATATTTATGGTAATGATCTTTTTGACTTAGGTATCTGCCTTTTTCTTGTACTCCAGCTACTTGTGATGAGATATAAGTCAAGCCAGCATAAGATAACCAGTTAAATAACAGTTTTCTTAAAAACGTATGTGATGTATGTTGTATGTGTCACCACACTTAGGGATGCTCAGTTGCCAGTCAAAACAATGTCACGCACTAAAATTAGAGGCTAGACATCATAAACTCTTAAGGTACATTTATAGGCCAATATATATTTTCTCTTTAGATGGCACCTTACTAAAGAATAACAATTTTCTCTGTGTCATTTAATGTCTTGTAATCAAATGAAAGTGTTGACTAAAAGATCTCCATAAAAAGAGAGACATTTAAATGTGTTCCCAAAGAAATGTCATGATTGTCACGCTAAAATACTAAGTGTGGCTCTTGATCTTAAGTTTTTCTATAATATATAATTGTTTTCTGTTAACATTCTATAGGAATTCAACTACTAAAACAACCATAGTTGATAAAAAAATAAGCCCCCTTGTCCAGACAATATTATAATAGTTAAACTCACTGCTCCTACTACACAGTTGTTCAACAACTGAAGTTTAGAAACTAAAACCAGAAAGGTAACTGGGCTATGAGGACAGCCAATACTTTGGCCCTGGCCCCTGAAGGTTAACAAAAAAATTCAAGACATGAAGGACCCTTTCCTTTACAGGATCCTACATCTTTAAAGTCACTCAACCTCCTGAGCAGGGAGAGTGCTGGGCACCAGAGGACAAACAAGCTGTGTGCCACAGAAGGGTCACCACGAGGGAAAAGTCTCCCACACTTCCACTAAAAGCAGCATGGTCGAGCAAGGCCATGACCCATCCTGACCGCTGACACTGACAGAGGAGCTGAGATGCCCTATGGTTCCAAAGTAATGCCTGGAGGAGACTTAACTGATCTTGATAGAAACCAAGAGGTTCACATTGATTGATACAGGTCTCACTTTAACTTGGTCTTACACATACAGCAAAAAAAAAAAAAAAAAAAAAAAAAAAAAAAAAAAAAAAAAAAAAAAAAAAAAAAAAAAAAAAAAAAAAAAAAAAAAAAAAAAAAAAAGAGGTATAAAATGCCATAATAATAAAGCAAGATATAAAAAGGGGCTCCAGCCACTGATCCCTTCTGATACCTTCCAGCTTTACCAATATGTGACCATGGTTATGGATCATTAAAAACAAAAACTAGGGCCAGGGAATTAGTTCAGCGGTTCCTCTGCCTGCCTCACAAGCACAAGGACCCAAGTTTGATCCCTGGTATCACAAAAAATAAATAAATAAATAAATAAATAAATAAACAAATAAATACAAACAAAAACTATGATAAAAATCTATAAGAGCTCAGCTACAGTTTTGTTTTTTTAGCAAAATGTATTCTTCAAAGTGTCTATCTTACAGCTAAAACTAAAGAGTCCTATGACAAAGTTTCAAACTTATAATCTCTATCAATAAAAAAAACTAAGACCAGCAGCTTCAATCACTGTTTCAATTTCTAAGTGTAACTTTCTCCCCAACCTGCCCTTTCATTCTAATGTGCTCATACTATAAAATACTCTAATTTCTTAAAAGTTTTGTTTTTTCTTGCCTAGAGGCTGCCAAACTCCAAGTGGTTATACAAAGAGAACCAATGACAAATGTGCTAGACTTTTACCAAAATCCACTAGATCGACCTTATAAACAGCTCATAACTGCTAAATTATACAATATGACTTCTATGTTAATTCTAAAATCCCCTGGACCATCTCCGTATCCTCTTTGTGGACTATATTCATAGCAATCCTGCTGACCTTATACTGTGGCCAATGCATTAACTGTTTCTTTGGCTTTGTCTCCTCCAGACTTAAAAGCTATGCAGCTCCCAAGATGACAATGCTTGGCACTTTTCTAAGGCCTTGTCCCCATCACCCCCGACCCTGGTACTGCAAATCCAACTTGGGCCCTTGGGCGGCAGGCTGCGAAACCACTGGGCCAATTCCCTGGCCCCTGTAAGCCTTTAGATAGACCCTCTGTAGAGTAACTCTAACTGCTGATCACAACTAAGACCCTCTTCAACTGGAAGGAGCCAGAGCTGTCTTCACGCTTTGCCCCCTCACAGCAGTTAGGGGTACTTCTTCAGAAGTGGGGGTACTTCTTCAGAAGGGGAATATTGCAGATAGGTAAGTTAATTAGATATCTTGTAGGCAGTTAGACAGGGCTGCACTCAAGGAGCCAGCCCTCAAGGAGCCAACACAGCAAGAAGCCAACATGGAGGACAAATCAAGACACATCCTTGGAGGGCCAGAATTGTAAAAGGAGAGAAACTACTATACCCTTGTGCTTCCCCTGGGGAAGAATAGCAGTGACTGATATTCTAAAGAGGTATCAATCATTTGGGTGAGGGGCCAAAGTCTTAACCCAGCCTTTCCAGAAAATATCCCCAACTCCTTACTGAAAATCCTTGTGCCCTTGCTATGTGACTTGCTCCCCCAATCCGACCCCCCAATTAATCAATATTACCTGGATGACTGTACTTGTAATCTTATTGGTTGGTCATGGTTTCAGCCCACCTCATGCCCACCTTTCCATTGGGTGTCACAGTTTTGTCCCACTTTGTATTTGCCTCACCACATGGCTTGGCTGTATAAAACATCTTTGAGCCGGGTGTGGTGGCGCACGCCTGTAATCCCAGCACTCCAGAGGCTGAGGCAGGAGGATCTCTGTGAGTTCAAGACCAGCCTGGGCTACATAGTGAGTTCTACATCAGTCTCAACTACATAGTGAGACCATGTCTCAAAAAAACAAAAAACAACAAATAAACAAACAAAACATCTTTGAAAAGTGGACTGGGAGGACAACCCACTTTCCGGTCCCCTTTCTGTCTCTTTCAAGATTGAAGCTTTCTTTTCCCTCAATAAATTTTTCCTATTTTTCCTACTTTTAACCTCTGTTGTTCCTAAAATTCACTTTTCAATTTTAAAAAGCACGAACTCATGTTTTGGATATCTAGCAGGTTTGGGAGTTACATCTCTTCCCCCGTATCAATATCTTGTATCATTCTCAACAAAACAGCAATAAGCTATTTACTTAAACTACTTAGAAAGAGTTTCCACTTTGAGAGACACAACTTTAAAAATGTTAACCATTCCCACTTTGAGAGCCTAGGGCCAGGGATTTAGCTCAGTGGTTCCGCTGCCTGCCTCACAATTGCAAGGACCCGAGTTCGACCCCCAGTACCAAAAAAAACAAAAAACAAAAACAAAAACCCAAAACCTACTTTAAGAGCATGTAGATTATTTTTAATTTTTTTCATTACCCAATATAATGCTGCAGTGAACATTTCCAAATAAAAACTTTTATTTGCATTTCTAAGTATTTCCTTCGAAAACAGTCTTAGGTAGAAGTAAAAGATATAAACTGTAACGATTTAGATCTAAAATATCCTCTAAAAGCCTTGTATGTTCAGAGGCAGAGCTTTTAGAAAGTGATTGGATCATGAGGGCTCAAACTCCATCAGTGAGTGGATTAATCCACTAATGTGATGGCACCGCTGTTAGGTGATGGAAGCAGGAGATGAGCTATAAAGAGAGTGAACCATGGAGGCATGGCCTTGGAGACTACAGTTTATCTAGTACCCAGGTTCCTCCTCTTTCTCTGCATCCTAGAGGCCATGAGGTGAGCTTTTCTGTTCCACCTCACCTTTTCAGCATGATGTTTCTGCCTTGCCGAAACCATGCACTGAAACCTCTGAAACCAGGAGCCAAAATAAATCCTTCCTCCTTTAAACTGTTTTTCTCAGGTATTCAGTCACCGACAGAAAGCTAACACATAAACATCGTGAGCTCTGACAACTCCAAAAAGCTTACTCTAGAGCACTGATGCACTCCATCAGCAAAAATGCACAAAAGTGTGAGAAAATGCAAAAATGTAAGTGGATATCTGATGTTATCTCTGACGGCTATTACACATTTCAAAGCAAAAAAGTAAAAGGGCTGCATTTGTTCTTTTGTCATTTCAGATTGAACATTCTTTTTCTCTTACTTAAAAGAATGCATTTCTAAAACGTTTCTAATGCATTTCTAAATCCCTCTTCATGATTTCTCATGACTGCATCTGCCAATTTTTTTTAATATTAGCTACCAAAATTCATTATTCCCCCCCGCTTAAACAACTTCAAGGTACAATTTACATATAGTATCATAAAAGTCGTCCACTCTAAAGATACAATTCGATGATTGAGTTTTACAAACCTATAAAGTCAGGCAGCCATAACTATAATACAGTTTTAGAAAATTTTTGTAACCCTAAAAATTCCCTTGATGGTCATTTCAGGACAGCATGATGTAATGTCTGGTATGTCTGATAACAGCAGGGCTGAAGGAATAAAGACGAGCAGCTCTTGAGCTCTGGCTTGCCTGCTCCTGCTGCTTTAATGGAAAAAATAAATAAATTTTTAAAAATAAAAATTCCCTTGAGCTCACTGGCATTGAGTCCCTACAGGCTTTCTGTCTCTACACATATTTGCCTTTTCTAGGCATTTCATATAAGTGGAATCATACAGTACTTGGTATTTTCTATACAGTTTACATACCTCACTACTGTAACGCTGAGCTTCATCCACACTGTAGCGTTCATCTGTTCCTTTTTGTTGCCATCATCTCCTTTCGTACACATATATCACAGTTGGTTTGTACATTCACCAGTTAACGGACATCTGGGTTGTTTCCAGCTTGGGGCTACTATGACTAATACTACTTTGAACATTCACATACAAGTCTTTGTGTGAATATATTTTCATTTTCTAATGGGTAGATACCTACAAGTGGAATAACGAGCTCATATGGTAATTCTGTGTTTAATTTTTTAAGAAACTTCCAAACTGTTTTCCAAAGAGGCTGTACCATTTAACATTCCTACATCCTGCTTTTTAACATGCCCACACAGCCAGTCGCATCCTGTTTAGGACTCAGAATTTCTGCATAATAAACTCATACTCATCCACAAACAAGCACAGCTTTCTATCTGTACCCGTGAATATGTACAAAGGCTCAAAGAGAACACGTGATATGGTAACTCATGGCTTCCATAAGCTCTTTGTTCCACAGGAGCACTTCCCTATCCTATCCCAGAGTCAGGGAAGAACAACTTCAGAACATGGATACACCACAGTGTCTTTAATTTATTCTCGTACAGTGTGGTTCTTGGAACACACAACAGAAATACTAAGGAACTGTTGTAATTGGGAATATTGGTGGTAGGGTATCCAGAAAAGCTGAAAAAATATGGCTAAAAATTATTTTATATTTGTATGGAACTCTGCTAGTATTACTGAATGACACACGTGCCTCCAAAAATAATGTTTTAATGTTCTTCTATATCAGTTGTGGCAAACCTATGGCACAAGTGCCATGGCTATTACCAGTGAAAGTTCTAAAAGATCCACTATCACTGTTCTATTATGTAGCATCGATCAATATTCTGTTCCCTCTTAACAAATAGTATTTTATAAAATATATCAGATGCCCAGAAGAGTAACCTGTAACTCCAGAGCCTACAGTAGTGAATCATTAAGCATTAATACTTAATAATACTTATTAATACATTAAGTATTAATATTTATATAAACATTAAATTATTATTAAGTATTAAGGAGCAAACCGCTGTCTCAGGGCTAAGAACATCAAGTCTGGGGAGTTCTGACACACTGATGTCAGGGGCCTTGAGATTTGTTGCAAGGTAAGATACTACCTTGACAGTCTGGAAGATGAAAGGACCCCATCAGCAGACCAGAAGACCCAGCAGACCAGAAGACCCAGCAGACCAGAGACAGAGATGATCATGTCCATTTGTGAAATAGTTCATATTCTTGTCTTTATGCATGAACGAGAAAGGAAGGACGTAGATGGAAGTAAGAAGCCTCGGCACAGACTAGATATAGAATAATGAGTCAATTGTTATTTCTGCCACCTGATTGTACCCGGGGCTAAACAGACATGTGATATGTGTATATATTTAGTCTACCTTCTCTATTAGGTCATTTGAAAATCTACCTCTGTTTATTTACCAATGGGGAAAATTCCAAATAAAAAAAGTTAATTTTGAAAATACAAGTTGGGGCTAGAAGTGTAGATCAATGATACAGCACATGCTTATGAACAAGGTCCTTAATACTAACTCCAGCATCAATAAACAAACAAACAAATAAATAGGGGTGGCTGAATAGCTTGATGGTAGAGTGTCTGCCTAGCATGTATGAGACCCTGAGTTCAATTTATAGCACCACAAAAAACGATTTCAAAAAAGAAAAGAGAAATACAAGTTATCAAAACTATTAGTGAATATCTAAGATAAATTCATGCTGAATAAGACAGTAAAGAAGTTGGGTACAATGGCACATGTCTATAGGACCAGCACTCAGAGGCTGAAGCTGGATAATCATAAATTCAAGGCCAGCCAGGGCTACCTAGTGAATCAGCAGCCAGCCTGGACCAAAAAGAGAGTCCCTGCCTCAAAGAACAAAAAGAAAAAACGACAGTAATAAGAATATGCCAGGGGATGGGGATTTAGCTCAGCAGTTCGGTGGCCTGCCTTGCAAGTGCAAGGACCCGAGTTCAATCCCCGGTACCAAAAACAAAAACAAAAACAAACAAACAAACAAACAAAAGAATATGCCAGTATCTCACTTCTTTTCCTTCTGCTTATATTAAAGAGAATGCAACTGTTGTGAGTGCTTAAAAACCTGTCCAGTTGCCTGCCCAGTTGATACATGAACTCAAGTGCATTGATGAGCACTGGGGCACCTTGAGATAATATAGAAAATACACATCAGAACACGGAATAACTCAGAAAAAAAAATAATAACCACTGAACTATACTAAAAAACAAGAATCAAGTCAGGCCTTGTGGCACAGGCCTGGAATGCCAGCACTTTAGGAGGCTGAGGCAGGAGGATACAAGTTCAAGCCCAACCTTGTCACTTCATGAGACCATATCTCAAAATAAAAAATGGACTGGGGACACAGCTCAGTACAAAAAGCCCTAGGTTCAGTCCTCTGAACTGAGCGGGAGATAAGAACTAAGAGAAGAGAAGGAACATCATGAGTACCATATAACTAAAGTTTACCTAGACTGCTGCATTCCTTTATCACTGAATCATGGATGTTATTTCCTATAAACAATTCAGAGCAGTTTCCTTATGTATAACATATTCTTCTGTGATACGGAGGACTTACCTGGAAAGTACTTCACTAATATTACTTTTACTAGAGGCAAGGTTTTAAAAAATTGAAAAATTATTTTCAGATGTACAGGGCAAATTATAACTAACATAAGCTGAGAGTAAAACATTTTCCTATTTGTAAACGCTTTGAAACAATTTAATATTAAGTACATTTAAACTCAATTTAGTATACAGACCAAAAGGCTGAGGAACACCATCTATTACGGAAGTCCAACATATTAAAGAACTTAAAATGTTTTTTTGATCAACATTAAAGGACATTTCATTATAAAAACATAACTCAACTAGAAAAAGTGGGCTCCTACTGGCTTTGATTACCACTTCTTTAGTAATAAAGCAATCAGTCAATTCAGTTCAATAATTAACTGAGTTCTTACTCTACAAGGCATTATTTAAAGATGGGGAGGCAGGCCTAGTACAAACTTTATAGTGGTAAAAATCAGAATTTAATTTGAAATTAAAGTCAACAGGATTTGTGAATAAACTGATTGGATATAACTGTAAGAAAGAGCATGCCAGACATGGTGGTACACATCTGTAATCCCAGCACTCAGGAAGCTGAGGCAGGAGGGTCAATGAGAATTCAAGGCCAGTTTGGTCTCCATAGTGAGGTTGGGGCAAGCATGCATGACAAAGCAAGATTCTATCTCAAAAGAAACAAAGAGCAGTCAGCAATGACCTAAAGGTTCTCTACTTGAGCAACCAGAAGTTTATTCTGTAGTACTGGGAAACAAACTCATGGCCTCCCACATACTAAGCATGTGCTCTACCACTAAACTACATCCCTAGCCCTTTTTAAAATTTGAGACAGGGTCTCACCAAGTTGCCCAAATTTTCAACCCTGCCTCAGCCTCCTGAGTAGCTGGTATCACAGGTATGTGCCACTGAACCTAGCATAAACTAATATTAAAAGTGCATTAACTGTGTTGGGAAGACTGAAGATGGAACAGAGGGCCAGGGACAGATCTAACAGTTTAATCTTGGATGCCATCTAGCTTGAGGTTACATTAGTGGTCATATCAAACAGTCAGTGGAAGTACAGTCTGAAGGCTGGGAAAAAAGTCCAGTCTAAAGATACCAATTTGGCATACAGGTAGAGTTAGAACAATGATATCACAAGAGATTACTAACAAAGGAGGAAATATAATTACAGGAGAAAGAAGGATCCAAGCACTGATCTCTAGAGCACTCCAGATTTAAATGGTCAGTGAAAAGACAAAGAACTTACAACTGGGGGGCCAGACAGGGTGCTGTACACTTATAATCCCAGAACCCAGAGCTTGGGAGGCTAGGGCAGGAAAAATGTGAATTCAAGGCTAACCTAAACTATTTAGTGAGATCCTTTCTCAAAAGAACCAAAAAAAAAAAAAAAAAAAAAAAAAAAAAAGAAGAAGCAGCCAGGAAGGTAGAAGTAAAACCAGGAAAGTGTACAAAATCCGAGAACTAGTGAGTACAGTATGATCACAGGATATGAACAGAAACAAAAAATCCTATCTCTACATAGTAGCAATAAACTGGAAACCAACATTAATTAAAAGCATAGTATCATTTATAATAGTTCAAAATATTGAAATATTTAGGCATAAACTTAATACATGGGATCTGTACACATAACACTGATTTAAAAAAACAAATACCTATATAAGGATATATATACTGTCTTCAAAGATGGGAAAACTTAACAAGGTAAAGGTCAATTCTCCCCAAGTGGATTTACAGGTTTAAGGTAATTCTTATCAAAATTACTGCAGGACATTTATGCAAACATAAACATAGTCATACTTTATGTAGAAAGTCAAGGGAACTAGAACAGCCAAAAATAATTTGGAAAAAGCATACTGTAATTGAAGGAGTCACATTTCCTGAATTTCTTTGAGAAACACAATGCTATATTTTCTTTTAACCAATTTTAAACTATTTATACAGTTAAGTGTGGTACTAATGTAAGGCCAGACACAAATAGTAATGGAGCTGGGCAGGTATGGTGATGTGTACCTATAGTCCCAGCACCATAAGAGAATGAGGCAGGAGGATCCAAATTCAAGCCCAGCCCGGGAAATGCTGTAAGATCCTGTCTCAAAAATCAAAGTAAAGAAAAAGGACTGAAGTAGTAGCTCAGTGCAAAGACCTTCAGTTCAATCTTTAGCACCTCAGTGAATAAAAAGCAATACAGAGAAACAGAATCACAAAAATATAGCCAACCAACCTATTTTTTATAAAGGCATAAAAGTAATAAACTGCAATTGGTCATCCAGAAGGAGGAGGAGGAAGTGGAAGGGAGAAGGGAGGAGAACAAATAACAATAACAACAATAATAATATTGGCAAAGCATTTAGAAGATGAATAGAGCCAATACCACAGTGGTTTCTTAGAATAACGACAGACTAAGATTGATGTGGTATTTGAATCAATGAAACAAACCCTTTTTGCATGACCTTTGAAAGCCATCCTTTTCATAGGAAAACAGATTATATGGCTTATATATCATATTGTGAGTGGAACTAAGGAGCAAAATTCTAATTCAAACCTTCATTCTTAAAGGGTCTAGACTGGGATTCAGAAATTCTTTCAGATAAAGTCAGACAAGCAAGCTCCAGTGTATGCCTTAGTGAATGCTATCATACCAACCCAAGTTTCCAACTATTCTTCTCTAATCTGATCTTTAACAACTAGACTCACATTCATTATAACTTGTAACTGATAAAAGAAAACCAAAACAAAAGATCTTACAGGACTTACCAAAGTCCACCAAAACAGACCCAGTCCACTCTAAAGATACTAAGAAACTATCAAAAAGGAATATGAACAAGAGAGAAAGGCAGACTTCCAGTTAAAATCCCAACTCAGACACTTAGAAAAAGAGAAATAAAAGAGAAATACTTACCAATCTCAGGGACTTACTTTGATAGAATCTGTATCATATCTAGTATAATGCTTCATATAGAATACTCAATAAACAATACAATACAGACGTCTCTTTACATAAATATGCAAAAATTCTAAACTGAACAATGAGCATCCAAATTATATTAAGGCGAATGGCAACTTAATACAGTTAAAAGCAGGGCAGGGGGACTTATATCTCTCAGTTGTTCTTTCCAACTCCTTGCTTCAGTGATTTTCTTATCAGGTCAGGGTTACATTACATGCTGGAAAAAGGCAGTATGCTGCTAATATTAAACAAAAGTATACTTCCTCAAATCATAAAGAAATTAATTTCACTTGCTAATCTCAAATTCTGACAACTTCTAAAACAATGCTGTTAGATATGTCAAATTAACATTCAAATAATGCATTTGCTTCAACACATACGTGTTTTTAACTAAACACACATCTACTACATTGTGCTTCAAAACTCCCATATATATTGATAAGGAAAAATCAGTGAATCACTGATGCCCTGCCACTGACCTCCTCTTGATCTTTCACCTAGAAATGACAACAACTCCTATACTCCACCCTCTAATCCAAGATGCCATCTAAGTAATTGAAAAGCCATCTGATTAAAAAATTCCTCACTACCAGTACCTACCCCCTCACCAGAGTCATCAAGTAGGAACCTCCTTTTAAACTAGGTTGCTCTACTCTTATACTATAAGCTGGTATCGAATGTTCATAGTTCAAAATCCTACAGAAACAAAAAGTTTGCCAAGCAGGTGGTGCATACCTGTAGTCCCTGGTACTACACGGGCTGAGGCAGGAGGATCACTGGAGCCTAGGAGTTAGAAACTACCCTTGACAATATAGCAAGACTGTCTCAGTCAGTCAAAGTACATCTCTTTCTACAAATAATATGGAATTCTATTTCTTGTCATGTTGGAAACAGGTTCAGGATATAGCAAAAACTGCCATTCTTTAATTTTATTGATACAATTTATAAATATATACACATAAATCATCATAAGAAATTTTTACCTGTACATGGTATACCTTGATTCCACTTTTTTTTTTTTTTTTTTTTTTTT
>NW_022900913.1:40934041-40935988 GCF_012274545.1 Fukomys damarensis
CACTACGTAGCCCAGGCTGGTTTTGAACTCACAGCGATCCTCCTGCCTCAGCCTCCTGAATGCTGGGATTATAGGCGTGTGCCACCACGCCTGGCTCTGATTCCTCTTTTTTTCCCAATCCCCTCCCCTTCCTTCAACACTGCTTCCTCTCATTGACAAAAGCTTTGTTTCCATTTTTTCTTGTTTTTTTCTTTTCCCTTCCTTTTCTCCCATCCACCTACCCTAGTTCCCCTTTCCTTTTGAACAATTTCTTCCTATTTCACATTATCTATCATACATTTTAGTCTTTATTTACATTTTCAGTTTCTCATACCAGAGAGATAATGAGATATTTACACATGTGTATCTGATTTATTTCACTTAAGAGTATATAGTCTCAAAGAGTCTAGCCTTAAGGTGCATTCATTTAGCTGTAAATGTCTCAAGTTTATCTTTCTTTATGGCGGAGTAGTGTGCTGTTGTATGGAAAAAAAAACAAAAAAAAACAACTTTTTAATCCATTCATTGGTTGTCAGGCATTTGGGTTGTTCCCAAAATTTAGCTATTACAAATTTCCATTCTTAAGACCCTATCTCATTGTCATTATAAAAATAAAAGCTTAAAGTTAACTGAAAAAAGCAATAGAGAGATTTTTTTTTTTATTTCTTAAACATGAAGTTCAAAGGAATGTAGTTATAGAAGAATATTGAGTGGAGCCGGGTGTGGTGGTGCACGCCTGTATTCCCAGCACTCCAGGGGCTGAGGCAGGAGGATCAATGTGGGTTCGAGACCAGCCTGGGCTACACAGTGAGTTCCAGGCCAGTCTCAATGACATAGTGAGACCCTGTCTCAAAAAAAAACTGAGTGGCATTCTAGAGAATTTGTATAAAACAAGCTATTTGTGGCTACGGAAAACATTTAAGGGTTTTATGAATGGCTTCTTTCCAGGCACTACTACTTTTACTCACATTTTCACAATTACCAAGTAATATATATTCAAAAGCACTACATTTAATTCCCGATGGTAGTTAAATGGACACTTTCATTTCAAGTGTCTTATTACATATAATTCATTCATGATAGTAGAGGTAAAAAAAAAGAGTTCCCATCTAACAGCAACATTTAACCAATTCAAATCCTGTCAAAATATATGCAGTAGAAAAGTTAAATTACATACGATAATTTAGTAGAGGTGAACTCGGCACATTAGATAACTCTACTTACCACTAAACCTTAGCAGAGGAGTTCCATGATGTGTTCTGAGACTACTAATTTATTTACCAATTCTGGTGGGGGGGGTCCCCAAAAGCTTTTTTAAGATTATATGAGCAAGTATTTCCCTTAAAAACCACATCACTGGAAAAACACTCTAAGTAAGCTTTGCTAATATGAAACTAAAAGAGCTTCACTTGTCATTATTAACAGTACATGCTCAATAATTACATGATTTTCTCCCATTAAGTTCATCCAATATAAAGTAAACTATGAAAATATTTTCAAGTGTTCTATAAAATGGATGTATAGCAAATCCTTAAATATACAAAATCTAAACATCCAGTATTTTTTATGTCAAAAAAGTATTTAATTCTACAATTACCTCTTCCAAAGGCCTCATGTAAATCAAAGTTTTAAACAAAGAAAATACCTGTGATTACAGCAAATCACTGACAGTTGCATCTGTTATTACTTCATCTTGTGAGAGTTTATATAAAGAGCAGGAGCTAGGACAATTATACATAAGAACTTACAGAAGAGTTATTTTCTACAATGGTAGATAGAAAATGCAGTTCCACATAGGAATAAGCAGACAAGAAAATAAATAATGAAAAAAAAAAAAGAATAAGAGTACAAGCGCAAGAAGCAATTTAAATATGTTCAGGGACCATTTTCATCTTCAGAATTAAGCATTATTTTAATTTTACATCATTGCCTTTTCTCTTTTTCTTTTCTCTTTAGTTTTATTTTAGG
>NW_022900913.1:40936314-40957244 GCF_012274545.1 Fukomys damarensis
ACTGTATAAATCCAAGTGTAGGCTTTAGACGGTTTGGATACCAGCTTCCTGGACCAGTGCAGGAAATGGATAGCAAGAATGATTTACAGGGCTGGGGATTTAGCTCAGTGGTTCCAGGGCATGCCTTGCTGCTTCTGCCATAAATAACATTTTACTTCTGTATTACTTTATACCTTGTAAGAATACATTATTCTAGGGCTGGGTATTTAGCTCAGTGGTGCCACAACCAGCCTCACAAGCACAAGGTCCTGAGTTCAATCCCCAGTACCCCTCCATATATGCGTGTGTGTGTGTGTGTGTGTGTGTGTGTGTATGTGTATATATATATATCCTTCTTCCTCATGACTAGAAACTTATTACCATCTATGTAAGCTATTCAAATGAACAAAATTAGACCATAGTTATCTATTTTGGAAACAGTCACCCTAATAAAATTTATACCAAAAACAACTTCAGAAAATCTATATACTCATAGTAATCTCCCTTAATTATCAAACATTATCAAATCCTCAACTTGGCAAATGCAATATTCTACAATTTTAACTCCAAAACTTTACCTTGCATTTCTTCTTTTTTTTAAGAGTAGAAAAAATTTAATGAGAGAAAGAAAGCTTCTGTCAGGCTGGATATTTAGCTCAGTGGGCCTGCCTCACAAGCGCAAGGTCCCAAGTTTGATCCCCAATACCAAAAAAAAAAGTGATTTGCCCCTACCTTGTATTTCTACTCCCCTCAAGTATTCATAGAGAATAGAAATGACTTTTAAAAAGCTAACTTGTAATTATACTACCAAAAATGAAAAGCATTTCTTGCAAATTGTACTATGCAATTCAAAAGTATAATTATCTACTTAACCTCTTACACTTATTATATTGATAGCAAAAACAGGAATAATCAACACTAGAAAAATATAATGCTTAAAAGTATGTAAAAGTCAGACATTTTTGTTATTCTAACAACTTCATTTTGAAAAGGTAATTTAAAAGGATAATTTAAAATACCTTATTTATGTGGCCAGGGATTTGGCTCAGTGGTTCCACCGTCTGCCTCACAAGTGCAAGGAGCCGAGTTCAATGCCGGTACAAAAAAAAAAAAAAGTACCTCATTCTAAATTTTAATTTAAGAGGTTATTTCTATTTCTGTATTTTTAGAATAATTATGTAGAATGACTTCCCTTGAGCACTTTTTCAGAGACAGACAAAACTAAACCCACACGTAACAGTTAAGCACTCACAACTATGTGAAAAATGGGTACACAGTTAACACAAATTTTAAGTACATCAAATGAAAATGAGAATTTCTAGGGCTTTTTTAAAATTCATACTAGGTTTCCTTGTTTGAAAAGCAATATATATTCACAGGGAAAAAACAGAACATACAGAGTAATAAAATGAAAATCCTATATATTAGTAACCCTACCATTCAGAAAGAACCATTAGTATACTTCAGGGAAATGCTGAAGGAGAAGACAGACCCACACAAAGCCAAAAACTTGGATGTGTTTGCAAGGACTAAGGGTGGGAGAAGAGCATCAAGTCCAAAATGGATCGTTAAAATTCAAAAAGAAAACAGTTTAGGCCAAATAATGGCAGAAATCCATCATCTTTTAATTAGGCATTTTTCTGACAGTGAATGAAGAAGTGGCAGAGAGTAAATTTTAAAAAAAGATTATGGACCTCAGGTTGTAAAAAATAAATCACGACTTTAAAATATAGACTTCTCTATCAGTCAAAATATTATTTGCTATCATATAAAATATGTGTACATAAAATTATATCAAACATAAACAATTTATTTCATTAAAAAGCCTTCCAAAATTCTTTTATATCTGATGTTATAAACTATTAAAATAATTTTAACTACATAAAATATTACCCTAGAAATTTGCCAGAATTATTTCATATTAGTCCACAAGACATCAGCATGTTTAAAACCCAGAAACTCACTCAGTACTACTACTTCTTTTTAATATAAATACATCTGCACTAAAATATTTTTCCAGTTCGGTTCTCTCCAACAAATACAGGAAGTCAAGAATTCATACCAAGTCCTTCACCACTACATTTAATAAAATAATTTAGCCTTATTCCTCTTCATTCAAACTCCATGGTTATTTTGATATTTATTTTGATAAATACTTTTTAAATATCTATTGTAAAGATAAGTAAACAAGGTACAAAACTGAAGTTTGTAGTGTGATTATGCTATAAAACTGCCACACTAAAGGATTTAACAACAAAATGTTACAATTTGTCCTTAGAACCAAGAATTATTTCTTGCTACTTCATAAGTTTTATTTAATTCATGAGTATGTATCACTTTATAATGAAACTTTAACAAAAAGATGTAATTACCAAGTCAAATCACTAAAAGTAACTTCTTGAGCCTCATGCAATTACCCCCTCAAATATCGAACAGTAGTTACAAGACTATCGTATCTGCCAACAGCTGCTCAAAATAATAGCTACAACAAATTCAAACAAGAGTAACACAAAGAGGGAGTGCCCGCATGCTTCCCTATGCAATGTTCCTTAACACTGAAAACAAAATAGATTTTGCCATTGTTATGGTGAAAGGAATTTCTTAGGGAAAAAGTTAAGTCTCTCCTTAAACTAAGTCCCAGATGTTTTCTTTTTACTCCTATAAAAGTGATTATCAGGCCGAAGATTTAACTTGCCTTCCTGGCAAGCACAACATCCTCAAGTTCAATTCCTGGCACACACACAAAAAAGTGATTATAATCAAATTAGAATTATTAGTAGAAATACTTGTATATCTTTTGGAACATAAAATCCAAGTCCCTTTCACCTTCAGAATACTGTGCTGATGACCATTAGGAAAAAAAAAATCTCCTAGAAAAAAAAATGAACATATATTTTAGAAAATCAAGTAAATTCTAAGTCAATTTGGGGTCAAAATGGGAAAGAAAAGCCAGCCAGTCCTATTATGGGATAAGACTGCTTAATTTTGGTGAGACACTAAAATTGTGTAAGTCAAATATCTAAGGAAGCCAAATGACAAAAGGCAGGCAGTTCAAAAATAAAATCTGATCTGCTGCACTCCCAAGAAGTTCAAGAAGGTAAATCTTTGCCTTGCTCCTTCCTTTCTATTTCCATGCCATACTAAAAGGGAAGAAGGGTAATTATTGTGTCCAAGGATAACAAAAGTAGGCACAATATCCCAAGCAGCAGTCTTAACCCAGTTTATAAATCTTAACTTAGAATAAAAGCTTCCAGTTGTCTAAAATAGTGAAATACAACATTATCCTACAAACCGATGAACCATCTAAAAAACAACACAACTTCATTAACTACTCCAGAGACTAAGGCAGGAGGATTGAACCTTCCAAGCTAGCCTGAACAACTTAGCAGAAGATAAAGACAGGTCACAAGATAAAGATTTTAATGGATAACATGTAGCTCAGTCACTAGGATCAATTCCAGCATGCACGCATGCACGCACGCACACACGCGCGCACACACACACACACACACACACACACACACAAAGAGCACAATTTTAAAAATAGCAACAGTTTTAGTATATTCTGAGATTTTATTTTGCATACATGCCTTTATACTTTCGCTGAATTTATTTTCCAAATTTAAAAAGTAAACCTATCTCTTTTTTCATGATATAAATTTCCATTTAATAGTATGATAAAGCAAGCATAATATTAGTTTCAGCTCTGCCATAAAACAGCCTGCTGAATTTGGATCAAATATCTGGTTCTAAGTTTCTCCATTTGTACAGGGAGAGGGATAGACCTAAACAATTAGATGAACCCTTCCATGCTAACATAATCACTTTACAATTCTTCAGGATGATATCAAACTGTTTGGGGTAACAACTACCTTTAAATTGAAAAACATCCATGGATTAAAACAGTATATTTCTCAAACAAACATTCATCACATCAACACTGGTGAAGACAGGAGGTGGCTTTACCCCCACCCAGCTCCATCACTTCATCCAACCTTCAGCACAGCAAACCCATCACTACCTACTTATTAGTTTACTTACAGAGGAAATGGGTAAGCCCAGCCCCACTATGGTGAGGATAGTGGATGTGATGGTACTGTCATGGTACGGATACTGGATGCTGTTGTCTTTACAGAAAAAGCCTCTCTGAAATGGATATATTTGGCCCAAATTTAGAACAGCCATAGGCATGGAAGCTGTTGGGGTAGGAAAAAAAAAAGACACACATAATTAAATTCCGTTCACTTCTTTAGGAAGTAAAGTCTACTGAATGGAATGCAAATCTTAAAAATATTTTCCCCTTTCTGGACAAGGCTAAATATTCCATAATACTCAAGATTAAAAACTGAGGAAACCATGCAGCATTTGCTTATCCAAGAATAAATTCGCTTATTTGCACTGACCTGATTTTAGGGATAATCAATAAAAGAAACTCAGAGAAGACAGCAAAATTGACCCATGGAAAATTAAATCTGAAAAAAAACCAAGATTTTTCACTTTCTATTCTATAACTAATTCATATTTAACTGAACTGTTTAATACCTTTAATACATTTAAGAAAAAAGGCAAAGATCTGTAAATAAATTCAATGTCCTACAGTCAAATGTAAAATAGCTATCATAATTTGCTTCACATTAGAATTAAAACAAATAGCTAAAAAGATAGAAATCCTAAGTATGTGGCAATGAAAACAGAAAGAAAAGAATACCTTTGCTTTCCAAATTTAATTTATCCAAAGATAAATTAAAAGTGAGTTTTATTAGCCCTGGTGGGCCTCCAAAACCACTTTAACAAGTTATAAAGGAATAATTAATTGAAAACTTCCACCTAAATAAAAAGACCCCAAAATACCAAAGTTAAATAACTTAAAATAGCAGCTTCTTTGTGCCCCTCCCCGCTTTGGTCTTGTTTTGCGTTGGAGACAAGGTTTCACTATGTTGCCCAGACTGGTTTTAAACTCGTAATCCTCCTGCCTCAGGTTCCCAAGTAGCTGGCATTACAGTGGTGCACACTGTACCGGGCTAGCAGCTTCTCAATGTGTTCCAGTTTACCATGCTTTAGACTTTGCTTTATAAAATTCAAATATCTAAGCACCTACTCACTGCATACTCAATACTGAGCTAAACTATATATGTGGGAGCTGAACTAATATGAAACAGATACTAGATTTAAGACCAACGTTTTAGGTATAAAAACAAGAATGCACCCTCAAGATTGGTATTTCTTAAAAGAAATACCAATAATATGTAGCTCAGTGGTAGAGCACTTGTGCCACATGGAAGAAGTCCTGGGTTTGATCCCAGTACCAAAAAAGAAAAAAAAAGTGCATATGTCTTTTGGGAGAGCAATGAAACTTCTGTATCTTGATTGTGATAATTACACTAATCATTTTAATATATGTAATATTTCAAAAGAAATACCGTAAAAGGCAGAAATACAACATAAAAAAATAGAAATATGACTATTAAATAAGAGGACGACCTATAGGAATTCAGAAGTTAATGTAAATCAAAGTAATTAGAAAAGTCTAATACAGGAGAGGCAACTGAGTTGAATTTGAAACAATAGGTGGCTGGGTGTGGTGGCACACGCCTGTAATCTCAGCACTCAGGAGGCTGAGGCAGGAGGATCGCTGTGAGTTCGAGACCAGCCTGGGCTACACAGTGAGTTCCAGGCCAGTCTCAACTACATAGTGAGACCCTGTCTCAAAAAACCAAAAAAAAAGAAAAAAAACAATATGCAAATCACAGGAAACAGGGAGGGGCACAAGGAGAGCAGGGCAGCAAGAGAATCGCATCAACAAAAGCACAAAGGAAATGAGCAAGGAGTTCCCAAGGTACAAACCATTTTATAGCCAACACAGACTGCATGCTCATACATGCCAGCCAATAGGTTACACAGATTAACTCAATCCTTAGCTATAACCTGTGAAGTACAATCAGTATCCTCATTTTTTTCACGAAAGTTATTATTTAGGAGCAGAAACACTGCAGAAATTAAGAACACTGCAGAAACTCTAGGTGATGGAACCAGGATTTCAACACAGGCTGTTTCTAGAGTCAGTGGGAATATATCTTACCATGGATACATCTGCAAAATAGGTTAGAATTGGAGCAGAAAGACAGGATTGGGGGGCAGAGGGACTTATCCTTTAAAAAGGCTTGTTCAGTAAAATACATGCTGTGTTCATAATAAAAAACTCAAATAGAACAATATCTTCTTTGCTGCAGATTATCTCTGAGTTGTGCAATTTTGTGGTTTTTAAGGTGTGAGGTTTTTTGTTGTTTATTAAAGGATTATAGGTTTTAAATACTGACCTCAGAAAGAATGTTTTGTTTTGTTTTTTGTACTGGGATTGAATTCAGGACCTTGCTCTTGCTAGGCAGGTGCCGAGCCACTGAGCTAAATCCCTAGTCTAGAAAGAATTTATCTTTTATCTTGTAAGAAAGAAAATATCACTCTGCTCAGGGTCAGCAACATGGTATAATGAGAATTTTAGATATTAATTTCAAAAACAGAGACAGAAAGAAAAGTAAATGTTTAATCCAGCTTTGAAATAGCTCAGAATTTGTTAATTAGTATGTTGATAGTCAAAAGAGAAAAAGATGCAGAGGAATGAAGAATGTTTTGAAACATGACACAACCTGAGGACTGATCATAATTGCTGAAGCAGACCTGAAGATGACATTTCGAGTGAAAAGTAGAAAGAGTGGTCTCAAGGAGAGAAATGTGTAGCCAGAGGCCAATGGCCACACTTGATATGTGGCAAGTATAACTGAAGGACTGAATTTTAAAATTTTATTTAATTTTAATTAATTTTAAATTATTACCTGTGGTTCTGGCTCTCATACTGAATAATGCAGATTTGAGGAGTTAAAAATAAACTAGTGGTTTGAAAGCCATTAAATTTCCAAAAATATATTTACATCTAAGGTAGCACAAAACCAATGATTCCATAAATAAGAAAAAATTATTACACGGTGCTCAAGTAAACTTAGGTCTTATTGTGAGCCTATGCACAGAATAAAATCGCCCCTCATACATACTTTTGGCTGCTTCCTTTAAAGAACCTAGCCCTGCTGCATCCCTCAAACTTCAGAATCCTGACTTCTTTTCTCTCCAGGCCACTAGTCCTCCTATGAAAGAAAACAAGTATATCTGGGGTACCCTCCGAGCTCCTTCACCAACTTCAGATCTTCCCTCCTCTTTCGTTCTGGGGTGACCATACACCTCTAACCCAGGTGTGTCTTCTTGTCCTCAGGATACCCAAAGCTTCTCTTTTTGAAACTTCTACATAGCAGCTGCTACATACTTCCTCTTACTCCTAAGAACTACTCCTACCCTGCACAAAGGAAAATGTATAAAGATTATCAGCCAAGGCTGTAATCACAGCTATTAGGGAGGCTGAGGCAAGAGGATTACAAAATGAAGTTAAATTAAAATTTTAAATTGGTGGTACAGCACTCCTGTTTGATCTTCAGTACGGAAAAAAAATAATCTATTCATCAAAAACATTTAAGTTTTTGTGACTCATACCAAGTATTGCAATAGTTATGCTTATATAATATGTAGTTTTAAAATTTAAATATTCTTTTCAGTAAAAGCTAAATCTTATTCTTTGTATATGGTCTGGTTATCTAGATTTAACCTGGGAATTATAAGGAACACTAACTCTCACTTAAGTAAGTAGTCATTACTGTTAGAACAACAGCAAAAAAAAGCACAAGTTTTTCTTTCTTTCTTTCTTTCTTTCTTTTTTTATTTTGGTACCTGGGATTGAACTCGGGTCCTTGTGCTTGCGAGGCAGGCAGCAGAACCACTGAGCTCAATCCCCGGCCCTAGTACAAGTTTTCCTTATTAGGCTTTCAAATTATCCTACCTGTAAAGTTTGCAAAGTAAAGGTTCTAAATTGAGGTGGTGGTGGTACACACCTGTAATTCCAGCACTCTCAGAGCCTGAAAGCAGGAGGATCACAAATTCAAGCCCAGCCTGGGCAATTTAGTGACTTGGCAAGATTCTCTCAAAAAAGAGGGATGAGACACCTAGAGATATAACTACCAATGCAAAGGCCCTGGGCTCAAAATCAACATAAGTCTAATGTCTTAACTTTTTAAGGATCAATGTTCTCTAAGATGATAAAGAAAGTATAGTGCCTTTCCTCAAAACCACACAGACTTTAGCCATACAGTTTTACCTCATGTACCTAACCAGTTCTCCCAAAGAAAAGGTCATCTATACATACTTTCATTGTACAGATATAAGAAATATAATTTAAAATAATATAACAATATCATAATAAGCCCATGGAGTAAAGTGATCTAAAATATTTCTTCAAAGACAACTAGAATTAACTCATATCCCTGCTTCTTCTCCAGCTGCCCTTCCCCTCCATTCCTTCCAATTTTACCCTTTTTTAATCATCTCCCCTTTATTTTCTATAGCACTTCATTTCCTTATTACTTTATAATGGAGAACTGAAGTCTTTTTAGCATTACCCAAACTTACTGGCAACTTTATGTTTTCTGTTCTAATGTCAAAAGCAAGGATTCAGTGTATCTTAGTGGTAGGGCACTTGCCTAGCATGAGCCAGACCCTGGGTTTGATCATCAGCACCACGGGGGGGGGGGGGGAAAAAATACTTATTAAACACCTAATATCTGCTTTTGTATAGTATCTTTAATCCTAAAAATTCTATGAGGAAGAAAGAAAAAAAGTAGTCCCTCCCCTAACCTTTAGGTTTCCTTCATTTTTTATGTTTTGTTTTGTGTTTTGGTACTAGGGATCAAACTCAGGACCTTACACTTCTGAGGCAGACAGCAGAACCACTGAGCTAAATCCCGGCCCCCAATCTTTAGGTTTGAAACTTAAAAGTCAATAAATCATGGGTCAAAAAAGTCAAGCCAACCATGGTGATGCACATCCATAATCCCAGCTAGCACTTAGGAGACTGAGAGGAGGACATGAGTTCAAGGCCAGTCTGGGCTACATATTGAGTTGGAGGCTAGCTTGTGCTACAAAGTGAGTCTCTGTCTCCAAACACCGAGGGAAAAACAAAAACTCAAAATACAAATCACAAAATGCCTACAAGTCAGCAACAACAACAACAACAAAAAAACTACAAATCAAAATGTATACGGCTAGGGGCCGGGGTTTTAAACTCAGTGGTGCCGCTGCCTGCCTTGCAAGTGTAAGGTCCCAAGTTTGATCCCCAGTACCAAAACCAAACAAACAAACAAAATGTACACAGCTAAAACACTACATGTAAAAATTACAGCAATAACTTCCTACATTAGAAATTAATGAAACATTCGATCCCCAATACAAAAAAAATGAATGAAACAAATATTGTGATGACTTTTTTTAAAAGCTCAAGAAAGTAAAAGTAGAAAACAGAAATTAACGGAAAAGAAAGGAAAAAAATTTTAAAAATTGAGATTTTTAAAAAGAGATGAATGAAATGGTTTTGCATTAGCTTTAAAAAGATAACAACACAAGTGAAGCAAAATATTTAAAAAAAAATTAATTTAGCTCAGCGGTGCTGCACCTGCCTTGCAAGCACAAGGTCCTGAGTTCAAATGGGGGGGTACCAAAAATTAATAGCACCAAGTGTATCTCTCAGCTTAATCTTATCAGAAACATGCAAACACGTAGTAAATCTCCTAAGTGTAAATAGCTCTTCGGTGTGTGCTAGGATGGATAACCAGTATTACACAGTTGGTAAGCAGGGAAGACAAAATTTTAACAAAATGTCTCTTTATATCATATCACCATCTCTCTTTAAGGAAGGAGTCTAACCAACAAGGTCTCAGTTTCCTTACCCATAAATAAGAAAGACTGACCTTTTCTCTTAGGCCACTTTCAGTCAATGATTCTATGGGCCTAAACTGCTCTGTCCACAGACAAACACGATTTCTTGTGCTAAGTTAGACTGGATGTGGCAGTAGAGTTCCTCCATGTGACCTAGAAAACATCTTACTTTATTACACTTGGGGTAAGTAGCCATCCTTACGTCTAAGCACTCTTTGCTACAAACTGTGGAAGAGAGATGTGGAACTTGCAAAATTTACAATAATCATCAATGGGAGAGCTGCTTCTAGGAGCTGATTTTTACCAAAATGGTATTGGAGAAAATTCATATACAATGTTTTTATAAGGAATATTAATACAGTTAAACTTATACCACCATAAAATGTTAGGTATTGATATTTTCTTCTTGATGTTCGTTTGGGTTGGTTTGGTGGTTTGATGGTTTGGTTTTTTGTTTTCTGTTTTGATTTGGGTTTGGGTTTTTTGAGACAAGGTCTTCCTATGTAGTGTAGACTGTAGACCAAACTGGACTCAAATTCACAATCTTCCTGCCTCAGCCTCCCAAATGTTATGATTACAGATGTGTACCACTATATCCGGCTTGTGTCAGTTTTATTAAAAGAGCTACTAGTTAAAGCCAGGTGTGGTGGTGCATGCCTGTAATTCCAGTACCCGGAAGGCTGAGGCAGGAGGATGGCTGTGAGTTTGAGACCAGCCTGGGCTACACAGTGAGTTCCAGGGCAGTCTGAACTACATAGTGAGATCCTGTCTCAATTAATTAATTAATTAATTAAAAAATAAAAGAGCTGCTGGTTAATCTCCTGGGTTGAGAGACTACTATTCACTAATTGAACTATTTCTTTTCATTCAAGCATATGGTCACTAGCAAAAGCTTGCAAACTTAAAATGTTAATTTGGTTTTTTTCCCTATTCTCAGCTGTCCATATACTTATTTATAGTCATTGTATTTTAAAATTCTGTTTTAAAAAAAAAAATCACATGTATCAAACACATACCATTCCTCAAAAATTCCAGCTATGTAAATGTTTGGATTTTTCTACATGTATATCTGGATTTGACAAGCAAGACTACAGTTATTTTTGTGAAATTTGCTTCTACAAAGAAACCCTTTCATTTTCTTTTAGCAGTTGAAGGTTAGAAGTAAATAAAAAGTTTAGTATTTTGTGTTACCTGAGCAATTTTTAGCAAGTTCTATTTGTTCAAAACTTAGTCCTTTGTATTCAATTCAGTTTGGACAAAACTCATTTTGGGGAGAAAAATAACTGCTTTCTTTGGAAACAGGTGTTCAAACTCCTTATCACATGAAAAATCCTCCACTAATCAACACTTACATGTTATTTCTCAGCAGAGAGGGTTTCTTCTTCTCCTTTACAGAGGGTTATGTCCAAAGTAAAAGAAGTTATTCATAATTTTACCAACTTAGTGAAATAGTAAGTTGCCCAAGTAGATAACTTTATTTTTTCTACAAATAAAATATAGAGTCTATTTTTGATTACCTTTCCTAATCATTTGACAAATGCTGCCTGTCTACCACACATTCTTACCTGGCACTCAGAAGACAATACTGACTAAAGAGAAACATTTGTAATCACTGACTATACAAAGATTAGATTAATCCATAATATGTTATTAAGAACACTAAGAGAAAATAACAAAATCCATAATCTTGGAAAGAAAAAAGAAAATCAATGAATATAGTCAACTAAGAAGAGATACATTACAAGTTGAGTATCTCTTATCTGAAATGTTTGAGACCAGAAGTGTGTCAGATTTCAGATTTGGCGGGGGGGGGGGATTTGGATATTTGCATAAATTTTACCAGATAAACCTCCCTAATCTGAAAATTCAAAATTCAAAATGTTACAAATGATTTTCAGATTAAGGACGCTCAGAGAGGGATTTAGCTCAGTGATACCACCACCTGCCTCTCAAAAAAAAAAAAAAAAATGTTCAACTTGCATCAGGAAAGCAAGATAAAAGGCATTAAAGAACACTGTCAGGTAAAGTGAAGGAGGACTTTTTCAAAATGTCCTAACAGGATACTTTCTATTTAACTCCCATCACATGTTCTCACATTTAGGTAAGTGTTATACCTTTTTAATCCTTCAGTAATAGTCTTCCCAAGCCCTCAAGACCTAACCATGCTGCATAGCTACACAAATAAAATATGAACTTTTTTTTTTACTCCTCTTCCTAACTCTCTTTGGCCTTTTAGCCTTGATGAAAATGGTGTGGCATAGGGGAAGAAAGTATTCTAAGACACTGTTAAGCAGCTCATGTCCAGCACATTACTGAACATTTAACACAAATTTTCATTTAATAGTCACAACTTTAGAGCACAGCTCCAAAAAGACACAGATAGCCCAAACACCTGACTCAATGCCTAGTATAAGGCAGGCCTTCAACAAATATATGATGTATGTACAAAGAATCACCCTGTAAAACAAGTATTATATTATCATCCCCATTTTAAAGATCAAGGAATGACTCAGGGAAGTTACTGAAAGTCATACATACAAAAAGAAAGGATGAAATTAAAAATATTTAACTAATTCCATGCTAACCTTGGTCATTAAGAACAGACACCAGATGGTGCTGGAGGAGCTGGGTCCTGCTGCAACCCTTCAGTTGTAGAACCAAAGGAAGGTCCTTGGGAAGGATCAGGACATGGGGGTGGTAGGCAGGTCAAGACTCAAATATATAACAACTAACAGCCTTGCTATTAAGTGGTAGACTTAGGATTCCAATCGGTACTTACCTGACTCTGAAGACTTCATCTAAACGAATTTGGAGACACTACTATTTGCCAAATGTGAAAAAAATAAAATAAAAAAGACAAGTGGAAGTGCTAGTTGAGTAAAAAAACCATTCAAAACAACTGTAACGGAAATAGAATTTGAAATAAATTAAAGATTGGTAACTAAGCTCAATATGCTGCCACACAACATAAACCAGGCTGATTGGACTAAAGTAGGGTAAAGGCTAATAAGAAAAAGAAATATAACTTTTTTTTTTTTTTTTTTTTTTCCAGAACTCAGCACCTTGTCAGGTACAGCACCACTGAGCTACATACATCTCTGACCCAGGAAAAGAAATATAAATGGAGAAAGCAAAAGTACAGCATGATGGTTTTCAATTCTAGATAAGTAATTTGTTGAGTCTGCAAGGTAGAGTTGGAAAAGGGGCAGAGCCCAGAGGTAAAGAGGAAAGGTCAATGCCAAAGGACACTGGGTAGTCAGTCAATTCAGAGATGGCACAGAGTATCCAACAGACCAGAATGCAAAGAAAAGGGACCCTCAGCTCTTAGAGTCACCTTACATCCAGTCACTGGCTTGCAGCCATCATCTCTATATAATTCTATTATTAAAATTAGTTATCTTTTTTAAAAAATTGAGACAAAAGGGAAAGCAGTTTGCATATGTTATTTACCAAAGAAAATGTTTTATATTTTATGATTTTTAAATCAATATGCTCAACCTTGGAGGATATTCCAAGTGTTAAGACTCCTAAAATAAATTTATGACTATATCTGTAAACAGCTTATAAAAAAAGCCAGAGCTGGGGCTGAGGCATTACCTTAGTAGTACAGCACTTTGCCATAATGGGTGAGGTTCTCAGTTCAATCCCAGCACCAAAAAATAAGTAAATAAATAAACCAATGAACAAACAAAACCTCCTAAACCTTTAGATCAGGTTACATTACATGAACTCTATTGAGATTTCAGCGCGCGCACACGCGCGCACACACACACACACACACACACACACACACACACACGGTGGCCTACTTATAAAAAATAAAAAGTCAACAAGTTTGTCCACCTGTTGTTCCTTCCCCAGAAGGTACACTGGAACAATGCCAACTGGCTAAGAACAACATTCATTCTTCCACTCCTTCATGGTAACAGCTGTTCTCTTTCTTTTTTTTCAAGCTGACAAACATCACAATCAGTAGCAAGCTTTCCATGCAGATTTCTATATGAAAGCGATAAGGAGATGACTGAAAGAAAGGTAGATGATCTTCTCTGTATTCACTTCCCAAGGGCACTTATCAGGAATCTGTTTGTGGCTTCAAAAAAAATCTGCTTACATGGGATTGGAGTTGGAGATGATATAAACACATTTTGGAAAGGGCAAAAAAAAAATACAGCAAAGGCGTATAGTAATATTTATATCATAAATGGCTGACCTAATCAGAAATGCACTATGCTAAGAAAAAGACCAGACTCCAAAGGCTATATACGCTATGATTTCATTTATATGACATTCCATTTATATGACATTATAGCAGAGTGAACAAATCAGTGGTTGCCAGAGAAGGACAGTAGGAAGAGTTAATTACAAAGCAGAAGGGAATAATACGCCAATTCTGGGGAGTAATTGGCCTATTTTCTATCTTGACTGTGTTATAATTACATGACTAAATTCTAAATTGTCTAAGTTCATAGAACTGTATAGCAAAAGTGAATTAGTAAAATTACATAGTAAATGTGTAAATTAAAAAAAAAACACTGAAGCTTGGCATAAATTTTTCATCTCACCTCTATTGCCATTGCATGTTTCAACCCTCGTCACATCTACAAAATGGTCCCACCCCTTCCACCTAACAAAGATCTATTTACCATCTTCCATTAAGCTACTTCTGGAATCCACCATTTGATGTGGCAGGGTGTGGTCCTGGAGAGATGGGATAGTCAAATATAACTGGCTGGTTTCACTTCTGGTATTGTCTCAGCAACTACTAAGTGAACCTGAGCAAATTTTTCACTTGTCTGAGCTCACTGTCCTCATCTAGGGAGAATAAGTACGTATTACATTTCTCCCAGAACTGTTGCAAACTTACAACCTAGTAATGTGACTAAGGTAGCACCTGGCATATTAAGAGAGTTTAACAAATGTTTATTCACTAAGCTTTTTCCTCTACTCTCTTGCCAAGCCCCCCAATCTGACACATACAATCTATCACAATGCTTATTCTGTGTACTGTAATTATCTATGCAAAAAAAGTCTCTTTAATCCTTGAATTCACAGAAGCCAGCATGTCCACTGTTTGATAGTCGATAAAATGAAGAATAATTTGTTCACCTGATCTGATTTTTTTTTTTTACAAAAGAAGGATTAGAATAGATAGAGGCAGGCAGGAAAGGCCAGAGTACATTGAGATAGCCTGGAATCCAAAGGTTTCCAAAGTTTCTACAAGGATGTTGTAAGAAGCACCACAGCACAAAATGTGTAAATAACCTAAATACTCAAAATGGAGGTAAAGTCACTCATGACAAATACATGTGATGAAATATACCATACAAGCATTACAATTTTGTAGAAAACTGTGGCCTGGAACCTGCCTCAGCCTCCCAAGTAGCTGGGATGCCAGGCATGCATCACCACACAGGGCTTACAAAAGTAATTTTTAACTTGGAAAATCTATACTCGACACATAAGAACACTTCATCAAATGTTAACTAAATTGTCTTTCTCTTTTTCACAACTTGTCAATAATAAGCAAACTTTAAAAGACAATGTGGATAGTGAATCAGTGGTTAAGGTTCTCCTCTAAAGAATAGTTTCTAAGTTTATTTAGTCTCTAGTTTAAAGTTGTGATCTATACACATATTACTTAAGCTTGCAAAACAAGCTTATCCTGTATTCATCCTGTATTTGGGCGAGAAGACCTGGCTACTTTTTTCTCTTTGAATGAACAATGGGACTTCCAGTTTGAGCAATCCCACACACAGAATTCCCTTAACTAAATGATGTCTCCTTTATCAGTAGCTGGGCAAGAAATAACAACTTCTCCCATTCTACAGTAAGATCTATTTTTGAAAGGATGACAAACATGCTTAATACTATATTGCAGCATGTGTATAGGTGATGTGCTATGTCTTACTGGGGATTGAATCCAAGGTCTTCACACTGATTTACATCACCAGCCCCTTTCTTTTCTTCTTTTTGAAACAAGTTCCCATGAAGTCACTAAGTTGCCTAGGCTGGGTACAAGCTTGCAATCCTTCTGTCTCAGTCTCCCAAATGCTAGGATTACAACTGTGTGCCACACTAGGCTACTATATTGACAAATAAAGATAGGCATCTTCTAGAGAGTTGAATACATAAATTCCTCAGAAAATGTTGTATAGGTTAGTAGTTGAGGGCAAATTTTAAACTCTAAGACAGATCATCTAGACTAAAAATTAACAATGAAATACTAGAACTGAACCAAGCTTCTGAACAAATGGACATAATAGATGTTTACAGTGTTCCACCCCACAAAATCAGAATATACATTATTTTCGGCTGCACGTAGGTCATTTTCCAAAATAGACCACATGCTAGCTAATAGAACATGTTTAAGTAAATGCAAAGGAATTGAAGTTATCCTATGTGTATTATCAGACCACTGTGCAATTAAACTGGAGATAAATAGCATAAGAAACTGACAAACACATGGAAATTGAATAACACTCTCCTGAACAATCAATGGGTCACAGCAGAAATTAAAGAAGAAATTAGACAGTTTTTACAATTTAAAGACAATACCAGTACAACATACAGAAATCTATGGGATACAGTGAAAGCAGTTTTATGTGGGAAATTCACAGCAGTGAATGCCCACACTAGGAAAACAGAGTGAGCTCAAATAAACAACGCAATGCTGAATCTTAAGCTCCCAGAAAAAGAAGAGGAAAAAACACCTGAAGGTCATACAAGGCAGGAAATTATAAAGATCAGATCTGAAATCAATGCAATGGAGACTAAGAGAACAATACAAAAAAAAAAAATCAACAAATCGAAGAGTTAGTTTTTCAAAAGAATAAATAAAATTGATAAACCCTTAGCCAACCTTATCAAAAAAGGAAAGGCTCAAATTCATGCAATTAGGAATGAAAAAGGTGAAGTCACAATAGATTCAGCAGAAATCCAGAGGATATTCAATACTTACTTTGAGAACCTATATTTGAATGAAGTGCAGAACACAGAAGAAATGGACAGATTTCTAGATACATATATGAATTACCAAAGTTGAACAAAGATAAAAAATTCTAAACACTCCAATTACAATTGGTGAAATTGAAAATGTAATTAAAAAATTTCCAACAAAGAACAGCCAAGGTCTGATGACTTCACTGCTGAATTCTATAAGACATTCAGAGAAGAACTACTGCCACTATTTAAACTTTTCAATGAAATTGAAAGAGAAGCAATAATTCCAAATTCATTTCCTGGAGGCAAGTGTTACTTTGATTCTAAAACCAGGCAAAGACCCAACCAAAAAAAGAGTACTACTACAGACCAAACTCACTAATAAATATAGATGCAAAAATCCTCAATAAGATATTGGCAAAGAGAATACAGAGGGTCATCAAGAATATTGTACAGGCCGGGCATTGTGGTGCACACCTGTAATCCCAGCACTCGGGAGGCTGAGGCAGGAGGATCACTGTGAGTTCCAGACCAGCCTGGGCTACATGGTGAGTTCCAGGTCAGTAAAAAAGAAAAGGCCTCGATTACAAAAAAAAAAAAAAAAAAAAAAAAAGAATATTGTACACCCTGATCAAGTCAGATTTATCCCAGGGTTGCAAAGATAGTTCAACATATATAAATCAATAAATGTATATATTAACAGAATATTAAGAGAATCAAGGACAAAAAACATATGATTCTCTTAACAGATGCAGAAAAAGCATTTAACAAAATTCAACACCCATTCATGATAAAAAAAAAACCTGCAGAAAATTGAAATAGGTGGTCTTTATCTCAACTTGATAAAGGCTATCTATGAAAAGCCAACAGCCAACATCATACTAAATGCTATACAGATTCAATGGATTCCTGACTAAAATCCCAACAGTGTATTTCACTGAACTAGAGAAAACAATCCAAAAATTCATTTGGAATCAGAAGAGAACTAGAATAGCAAAAGTCATTCTAGGCAACAGAGATATGGCAGGGGGTATCACAATCCCCAAACTGAAACTATACTACAAAGCCACTGTGATAAAAACAGCATGGTACTGGTAAAGAAACAGACCCGAGGATCAGTGGAACAGATCAGAAGATGCAGAAATAATTACTGACATACTCAGCTACCTCATCTTTGATAAAGGAGCCAAACACTCTCACTGGAGGAAACATAGTCTCTTTAATAAGTTATGTTGGAAAAACTGGATTTCAACTTGTCAAAGATTAAAACTAGACCCCTATCTTTCATCGTGCACTAAACTAAAATCCAAGTGGATTAAAGATATAAATATTAAAACAGAAACAAACTTGCTGGAAGATAAGTTAGGTAGAACTCTTGAAAATATCAGCATAGGAAAAGACTTTATGAACAAATCCTCAGCAGCACAGTAACTAGAACAAGGAATCAACAATTGGATCTCATCTTTTTAAAAAGCTTCTATGCTGCCAGAGAAATCACAAGCAGAGCTAAGAGACAATCACAATGTGGGGAAAAAATTTTACCAGCTGTTCGTCAGACAAAGGTCTATTATCCAGAATATACAAAGAACTAAAAAAAACAGACCCCCTCAAATATAAAGACCAATTCAAAAATAAATAAATAAAGTATTTGGAAACAGGGAAGGGAGGAGGGGGTGAAGGGAGGACAGGGATAAGGGGAAAAAATGAGAACCAAGACCTGCCATGTAAAGGTACAAGATCCCAATGATGAATGTAACTGTACTGTATACCTAAAAATGTACCAATAAACTCAATGAGAAAAAAAGTGGGCATCTGAAATGAATAGACATTTCTCAGACAAACAAGTAAAAGCAGCAAATAATCATATGAAAAAATGTTCAACATCACTGGTCCTTTGAGAGACACAGAGGAAAACAACACTAAGATTCCATCTCACCCCAGTAATAATGGCTGCAAGAAATCAATGAATAACAAATGCTGGCAAGGTTTGGGGAGATAGGAGCCCTTCTCCATTGTTGGTGAAAGTGCAGACTGGTGCAACCACTATGGAAATCAATATGGAGATACCTCACACAACTAGAATTAGAAGTCCCATTTGACCCCGGTATTCCTCTGCTGGGTATCTTTCCAAAAGAATTAAAAGAATCATACCACAACGATATATATTCACCCATGTTTATAGCAGCACCGTTTTTAATAGCTAAAATTTGGAAATAGCCTAATTGCCCATCAACTGGAGACTGGATAAAGAAGAGGTTTGTTTTTTTTTAATGGAGTACTATTCAGTCATAAAGAATGAGAAAGCAGAGAGATTTACAGTTAAGCGGATGCACATTGAGGGCATAGTGTTAACTGAAATTAATAAGCCACAGATATGTAAATACTGAATAGTTTCTCTGGTGTGAAAAAATATAAGTGTAAATAAGGATTAAAATGTATAATTGATATTGTATAATCGAAAGAAAAGTCTAAGAGTAGAGGAAGTGGGATGGGTAGGGGAAAGGGGAAAAGGGAAAAGAAAAAATATGTTGAAAGGAAAAACATGGAAACACTGTCTTTGTAAACAGGGAAGGGTGGAGGGGCTGAAGGGAGGGCTGGAGAATGGGAAAAATAAGAACAAGACAAGTCATGTATAGGTACAAGATCCCAATGCGAATGTAACTGTATTGTATACCTAAAATGTACTAATAAATTTAATAAAGATAAAAA
The DNA here is from genome assembly GCF_012274545.1 of Fukomys damarensis. Classification (NCBI taxonomy): domain Eukaryota; kingdom Metazoa; phylum Chordata; class Mammalia; order Rodentia; family Bathyergidae; genus Fukomys; species Fukomys damarensis. The sequence continues at coordinate 40,955,749 of NW_022900913.1, forward strand.
ATAATTAAAAAGACAGCTTTAGCATTCAAACTTACATAAACCAGACTGATTTCATCATTCTGGTAAAAAAACAGTTATCTCAGTGCTCAATATATGTGTAGGGGGCTGGGAATTTAACTCAGTGATCCTGCCAACTGCCTCTCAAGTGCAAAGTCCTGAGTTCAATGCCTGACACTGTGAAATGGGAAGGAAAAGGGCTAAAGGTGTAGGGAAGGTGGGATGGGTAGGGGAAGGGTAATAAGGGAAAAGAAAAAAATGTGAGATAATGAAAAGATGGAAATAAAGTGTTTGTAGATGGGAAGGGGAGGAGGGGGTGAAGGGAGGGCAGGGACAAGGGGAAAAAATGAGAACCAAGACCTGTCATGTAGAGGTACAAGATCCCAACAATGAATGTAACTGTACTGTATCCCTAAAATGTACCAATAAACTCAATTAAAAAAATATATATGTATATATTCAACAATGTACCAAAAAGGGTTGAGGTTATAGCACAGTGATACAGTGTGTACCTACTATGCATGAGACCCTGAGTTCAATCCTCAACCCTGCAAAAGCAAAACAACAAAAACCTACAAAAATTTTTAAATAAATAAAATCCAGACCTGAGATTGCTTACATACTGAGTCTTTAGACAGTTTCCATAACACCCTCAAAATAAAAACTTCTTTAAAATCTTTAAAGTATTCACGTGGATCCATCATGTCTAGTCTGAAATGATGCCAAATGGCAAAGGTCTTGATACTAAAATAAAGTTATACTAACTTTAGTGTCTCAAAGGAAAAACATAAAAACTCTCACTTTGTCAGGAAGTCACTAAATTGGCATATCTAAATTAGTATGCTTTGTTTATAACATACACACAAGTTTTTAAAGGCACACAAGCCAAGAAAGTTTTGCAAAATTCTTTTTTTAGGGCCAGGGATTTAGTTCAGTGGTTCCACCGCTTGCTTCACAAGTGCAATGACCTGAGTTCAATCCCTGATACCAAAGGAAAAAAACAAAACAAAACAAAAATTCTTTTTTTTAGTAGTTATTATTGTAATAGAAAATCATATCTCCAATTTTCAAAAAATACATGTTTCCATTCAAGTTACTTTATATAGAAGGTAAGCTAAAGGAAGGAATCTCACAAATTTTTTTAAGGCTAAGCAAATATTCAATGCTGAAACTATACCAAATGGGAAGGAAAAAAAGGCAAATGTTACTTTGTTGACCAAGTGTTTTATTTACATAGATTCTTGTATAATCCTAACAAGTCAGTGAAACAGACATTCTCTCCATTATGCAAATGATGAAAATGCAACTCAGCAAGAGAAACCAACTGTGTGACCTGAAGCAAGAAAATAGCAAAGCAGAATTTTGAAATTTTGAATACCACGTTCCAAGGCTCAAACTCTTTTTACCACACTTGATTATATTACTTTGAAAAATAATGTACCAAATAATCAACTGCTCTCAGTAATGAGCTTTCTGTAAGAAGTCCTATTTTATTTTAT
>NW_022900913.1:40957327-40971438 GCF_012274545.1 Fukomys damarensis
CAGGCACTGAGCTAAAATCCCCAGCCCCAGAAGTTCTATTTCTTTACTACTGATTGAAAAATGATTTCCCTTTATGTAAAGAGATCATCCTTTTCCTGTCCAGGCACCACAGGAAATTATGACTGCCTATTATTCCACACTATCACCCTAATAAACCTCCCACTTATTACCTCAGAAATGATCCTATTAACCTGTGCTTTAAATTTTCTTAAAGAAGTTCATGATGTACATTTATTCACTCAGCCAATATCTGGGTTTCTTTTTCACCTACTACACTCTTCTTTCTTTCTCTAATTTTTAAAGTGTAATCTATACCCTGCAATTTCCTTTTATTCATCAACTAACCCACTTTTTCAGCCCACAATAATTTGGTTTCCAATTCACTGCTGAAATGGCTTTATATATGTTTATCAATGATCACTGTGTATCTAGACCCAATAGATAGCTCCCAATCTTTATTTTATTTGCTCTTTCAGGAGAATAGAGACATTATCATTCTCTCTAGTTGGCTATTAGAAACACTTTCCTAGTTTGTAAAATGTTCCTTCTCAATCTTGGTGGTCATAATTTCTTCCAACCAATCCAAAGTGGCAATAGTTTTTCAAAGCTCAATCCTAAACCTTCTTCTCTTCTCACTTTATAACTTCTTCCTGGTATTTTAGCACTTCTTAATTATCTTTCATTATCATGAATATGCTAATAATGTCTCCGAAAAGTCAGCCTTTCCTCTGAACTCTAGCACCACTTATACAAGGGCTAGATACGTCCACTTAAGATATTTGAAAGGTACCTTAAATATAACATGCCCCAAACCAAACTCACTATATTCTCCCATTCTCCTTCCTACAATTCAGGTTCTGTGCTAGTGGGCTCCAGCTCAGTGCTTGGCAGAAAATCAACACCAATCCAATAATGCAAGCCAGAAAATGCAGAACTAGTTTTGACCAACACTCCCCCTCCCCGCCACACTCTCCAAACTGAGTGTCTCACCAAGATGAGTGACTTTTATCTCCCAAATACCTGTTCAATTTATCCCCTTCTCCTCCCCATCTCCACCACTACTTCCTTAGTCTAGATTTTTTCAAAAGCCTCCTAGCTGCCTAAGTATTACTATCTTTACTTCCTGTCTCAACTAATTCTATTTGATAGCTCAAAATCTCAAACTCATCTGCCACAACTTTAATTTATAAAATATTCAACCAAGTTACTGTTCCAAATTCTTCTCTCTTTTTTCTCTTCCTTCCTCCCTCCCTCCCTTTCTTCTTGAATAGCTAAGACTACATGTATATACCACTGTGCCAGGCTCTGCTTTGGTTTGGTTTTTGCAGTACTAGGGATACCTAGGGACTTCACACTAGAGCTACATACTCAGCCCTTTTTTAAATTTTATTTTCATTTTGAGACAGAGTCTCACTAAATTGCCTGGGCTAGACTCAAACTTGCCATCTTCCTGTTTAGCTTCCAAGAATATAGGGGTGCACTATGACACTAAGCTCAGTTTTTCATTAATCATGAAAAGTCTAAGGCTATGAAATAAGGACAACCATCACAACATTCTTCCAGTGTTTTGCCCTTCTGTGTAGTAAATCCTAAAAAAAAAAAAAGGCTAACTGGTGAACCTAAAGAACAAATTCCATACTTTAGGAAATTTGTATCATTATAAATGTGACTTTACAGGCTTGTTCAACTGAAAAATCAGAATCTTCACAATTTGGGTAGCACTTCAAGCATTGTAAAGCATGCTGAAATTTTAGTGAGTCTGACCAAATTATAGTCTGCTTTGGCTTCTTAAGGTAGTAGGTATCACAATTTTTCACAATATGACTGACACAGAAATATTCAACTAGTTGCGGTATTTCATGAGCTACTTAGTCACTGATAAAAACATGTACCTATGTATGGCAAGAGAATAAAGTCAAGAAAGGGGCCTAACATTTATTTGTATCAGGGCCCAATTTTCCGATATTACTACTTCTTAAGACTAAGTGCTTCAATTATTCTTGAGGTTTTTTTTTTTTTCTCATTTTCTGCTGACAGTAACACTCGCCCTACTCTTGGCCAAGCTAGATTTTTAATTAATCTCCTACAAGTCTGCTGCAGCTGCTCAAAATAATCTGTTGTACACCAAGTGCTCTTTGTCTTGAGTCCTCTGATGTCAACTGCTGCAGTATATATCCCACAACAACTGACTCTCCTTAGCTAGTGAACATTTACACTATGATTCTCAGAGATGGTCAAGGCAGACATTATTTTCATTATAATTTACATGACTAAATGAAGCAGCCTGGTGATCTTACCTATGAAGATCACATAGAGTGTAGAGACGAGCAGAATGAGACTTCCAAACCAATAGCTTTTACATTAAATCACGCTTTGAACTCTTTAAATAAAAGTTACACAAATAAATTACCATTCACTACAAAATCATCTGTAATGTCAAACTCTGTTCATGAAAAATTTATCCGCAGAAAAGAGAACTACTCATTTGTTTTCAGATTTAGTTAGTAACTACAATATGTTCAATAACAGCACTTCAAACTTCACTTAGATTGTGGGACCAAAGTTTTAATATAGCTATCCAACATCAGCTATAAAGTTAGCATTAACCACAACCTGTCTAACAAGTTTTAATAACACTATGATTTAAGAAACCTTTTCTCTAATTGGGACATTGGGTCGATGCAGAAAATATTTGGAAAGAAGCACAAATAAAATTCCTGTCCCTTATCCAAGCTCTTAAAAAAAAAAAAAACTACAATATAACAAGAGTCATTTAATGCTACATTGCATTACTATGCTAGGGATATTTTCAAAATCAAATTGGGATGTTATTTCTAAAATGTGTATTTAAAAGATTACTTAAGGGAAATTTTTATAAAAATACAAATTTTAATTCTACTTGGTTAGATTTGGTTTAACTACTTGGTTTAATTCTACTTGCATTTCTGAAGATTATCACCTAAAATTAGAAACAATCCCAGAACACTATAGATGGATGTGCCCATTATATTTTTTTTCTTAAACTCTGTGGACAAAAGGATAAATTTTGACTGATAAATCATAAAGAGAACTAGTATGTTTGGCTCAATCTGCATTTTAAGTTACTTCTTGACCAGTTTATATTCAAGAAACAAAATCTTCATGTTTTAAGAGTAAATACTAAGAGAATTTACCTTACAAGCACCACTGTTTATTTCTGTTTTGAATTGACTGTTGTCTCTTGAACCACGAACATTCATTTGGGTACCTTATCTATAAGCTGTGGGAATACTGCTCACCTGGAAGTACAATCAGAAGTAAATGAGGTATCTGATTCCAGAAAGAAATAGGTTAAAAATAATCAAAACATTTCCCACAGTAACCCAGGCACTAGGAAATGAAATACAAGTCAGGATCCACCCTCAATTCTATTCAAACTATAGCTAAAACTATACTGAGTAGTGTTTTCAAAGAGAAATCACCAGTACATGAATCACATTTAAACAGCACAGCATGTCACTGGTACCAAACTGGTTTATTAGCTTAATAATGATAATAGTAGCAGCAATATTTGAGTGCCTGCTGCAAACCAGGACTATGGTAAATACACTGTCTCACACATTATCTCATTAGATTTCACAGGAAGACACTATTAACATCATCTTTCTCCTCATTAGATGAGGAAATGAAACTCAAGGAGCTGAGGCCTAATATCATATAGTAAAAGATGAACTAAAATTCAAATCTCAAATAGGTGGTTGATTTAAGTACTCGACCATTCATGTAACAAACATCTGAATGCCTACTGTGTGCCACACACTTTCTAAGCCCACATTACAGTGTTTTCATTTCATAACTGGTAACTTAACTTTCTGCAGCAAGTATTTCCAGGAGTTTGTTGTGGTTTGGTTTTGTTTTGCTTTGCTTTGCTTTCTGCAGATCTGAGGACTGAATCCAGGGCCTTGCAATGAACTAAATCCCTAGCCTTATAGGGATGTATGAGCCAAAAATAATATTCCAAATGCTCTCCATTATCTCTGATCTAAAGAAGAGCAATGGTCCAGGGGAAAACTTCCAAAACAAAAAGTCTTCACTAAAATATCTACCTATGTCCCCTTACAAGGCTCCTCTTAAAGATGGAGACCTTGCCTGGTTCACTTACTCTTGATAATTCCAGTGCTAAAACATAACAGGCACTCAATAAGTTATCATACAATATTATCATTATTTCTTATGAGTTTGTCTACCACAGCAAGAAGCTATCAGAAATCTATGGGTTTACTTTTCCAAAAATTTTTGTGTCCCAGTGGTAGGGTATAAAATTAAGCCAATACTGTATGCCTCATAGGCTTCTGTGATATAACATGAATTTATATAAAGCAGTTATGAAAGGCCCATTCTAAGCACTCAATAATTTTTCTCTTCTCATTTTACTCTCTTGCACCTAAGCAGCCAATCAATCTCTCCTGCTGACACAGATGAACCAAAAGGCAAGGCAGAACCTAGTTTAACAAACTGCCAATTATCGGAGGTGCTCATCTACTACACATTTCCTATATGTCACTTTCCTGGTCACCCCACCCTGAAAAAGACTAAGTAAACATTTCTGAGCAGTGACAACTTAGCACTAAGCCACCAGGTTCTAACTATATCTACTGGAATGCCTGCCCAAAGGTGACTGAAGGTTACTGAACACTATACACATGATTCACATAAAAGTGCAGGAAGGGCAAAGGTCCTCCTTTCCTGTTTTTATTTTATTTATTTATTTATTTTTGGTACCAGGGATAGAACTCAGGTCCTTGTGCTTGTGAGGCAGGCGGCGGAACCACTGAGCTAAATCCCCAGCCCTAGGTCCTCCTTTCCTGAAAAGACTCACAAAAAATGCCTACCATGGTATTTGAAGACAAAGGCTTATTACTGAACAAGGCAAATTAGTTCACATCTCCAGATATATCTCCAACAAGTCACCCTTGTTGCCAACTCGTTAATAGGAGTCTGAATTAAAATGTCTCTTTTAGACAGCAGATATATGCTTAAAATATAAAAAGCAGATGATTGGGCATGGTGGTACATGCCTGTAGCCCAGGCTTAAGAGATTGAGACAGGAGGATGGCTACAAGTTCAAGTCCAGCCTTTTGAATCAGTATTCAAAATTTATGAATCTCAAAAACGCACTTCCTAGTTCCTGACATGCCACATGTTAGCTGGATTGCCTTGGGTCAGTTTGCCAACTACCTTAGGCCTCATTTCCATCAGCTACAGAAGAAAGACAACCAAACGAGCCTCACAGAGCAAGATGAGGGACTGCACAAGGCCTAGAGAGCATTAAATGTCAGTTATTAATATTATCCACTCTGATACTTAAAATAAATGGTATTTAGAACACCACTGAGATCTGGGTGTGACAGCACAAGCCTATAATCTCAGCACTCTGGGAGCCTGAGGCTCAAGCCCAGTTTGGGCAGCTGAACAACTTAGTGAGACCCTGTCTCAAAATAAAAAGAAAGAAAAAGGTTGGAGATGTAGTTCAGTGTGAAGGCCCTGGGTTCAATCACCAGGAAAAAGAAAGAAAACAAACCATGGGCCCAGGCACAGTGGCACATACCTGTAAATCCCAGCCAAATGGGAGGCTGAGGCAGGACAATCACAAGTTAAAGATCAGCCTGAGCAACTTTGGGAAACCCAGTCTCAAATTTTTAAAAAGGGTGGAAGGGTAAGCTCTGTGTTCCCTAGAGTCAATCCTCAGTACACCACAAAAAAAAAAAAAAAAAAAAAAAAAAAAAAAAAAAAAAAAAGAAGAAGGCTGGGGTGATAGCTCAGTTGGTAAAGCACTTAACAAGCATGTGAGGCCCTGAGTTGGATTCCTAGCACTGGGGGAAAAATGATATATACCATAATCCAGCCATACTAGTCTCTTCCTTGTCAAAAAATATCCTTTCTTCCTTTGGTCCTCCAAACTTACTCTTCCCTATTGCGCAAAATCTTCCTCCATTCCTCCATGGCCCAACTGACTTTCATCAGATTTCAATGTATCTCTTAATTCAAACACTGTCTCCTCAGAGCAGCATTCCTGAGACTGTCATTTCCCAAAGTCTCACTCTGCTATAACCATGTTTTGATTCTTCCATAGCTTTTATAAACCTTATTTTTCTATAGTAGTATGGAGAAATCATAATAGCATTTTTGGGGCCTAACACTGTACTAAGCACTTAATGTGTACTCAATTAAATGAAAGATGGAAAGCCAAATATTTTAAAAACTTAACATTATGTTCACCCAACATTAAAACAACTTCAGGTTAATATATGTCAAATTAAGTATTTGAAAAACAGTGTAAGAAGAAGAAAGGCTATGAGTAGGTATTACACTGGTTTGTTTTTGCTAACTGCAGAAAGGAATTCAAATTAACAGAATTTATACAAATGAGAAACTACAATTATCATCATTCAAAAGATTTAGGGATATTAACTAGTCTTTTTGTTTTTGTTTTTTTTATAAGAAGACTTGGACAATAAAAGCAGTGAAGGTATAACTAACTTTTCTGGAATAAGCTGAAATTCAGTTTTTATTACTATATAAAATTAAAGTTTTTCCATTTGTTTAATTATACTCTGCCACAGGCCTATACACATCAATTTCTACAATGCTTCGGATAAATACTACTCAGAAATCGTATGTGTGGTTTTACACATGACTGATAAAACATTAAACTTCAAAGGCATTCTGTAAGTACTCAAGAAAAACATTTTGTTTGGGTTTCTGTCCCTAATACAAAACTAGTTGGAGTTACTTCTAATAAATTATGTTACAGGTGGTAGGATTATAAATAACGCTTTTATGTGACAAACATATATTAAGTGCAAAGCACTTCTGTAAATACTGAACATATTATAGTCCTTTATCTGAGGAACAGCTAGTAAAAATTTTTTCCCACATTGTAGGTTGTCTCTTAGTTCTGCTGATGGTTTCTTTTGCAGTACAGAAGCTTTTTAATAAGATGAGATCCCAGTAGTTGATTCTTTCTGCTAGTTCCCTTGCTACTGAGGATTTGTTCATAAAGTCTTTTCCTATGCCAATGTCTTCCAGAGTTCTGCTAACTTACCTTCCAGCAAGTTTAGTGTTTCTGTTTTAATATTTAGATCTTTAATCCACTTGGATTTTAATTTAGTGCTATATAAAGAACTCAAAACAATCAGCCCCCCCAAATATAAAGACCTGATTCAAAAATGGGCATCCAAAATGAACAGACATTTCTCAGACAAAGAAGTAAAAGCAGCAAGTAAATATATGAAAAAATGTTCCACATCACTGGTCATTCAAGAGATGCAGATGAAAACAACACTGAGATTCCACCTCACCCCACAAAGAATGGCTGCTATCAAGAAATCACACAATAACAAATGTTGGCGGGGTTGTAGGGAGAAAGGAACCCTTCTCCATTGTTGGTGGGAGTGCAGACTGGTGCAACCACTATGGAAATCAATATGGAGATACCTCAAAGAGCTGGGACAAGAGGTTTCATTTGACCCAGCCATCCCTCTGCTGGGTATCTTTCCAAAAGAACGAAAAGAATCATATCACAGTGATGATGTATGCACACCCATGTTTATAGCGGCACAGTCTGTAATAGCTAAAACTTGGAAACAGCCCATTTGCCCATCAGTTGGAAACTGGATAAAGATGATGTGGTTTTTCTATAAAACGGAATACTACTCAGGCATAAAGAATGAGAAATTAGATTAATTCATTGGAAAATGGATACATATTGAGGATATACTCCTAAGTGAAATAAATAAGTCACACTTGTGTAAATACCAAATAGTTTCTCTGGTGTGAATAAACTGCAATGATACACAAGATCCTAATAAGATTACTGACATTGTGAAATGGGAATAAAGGGGCTAAAGGTGTAGGGAAGGTGGGATGAGTAGGGGAAGGGTAATAAGGGAAAAGAAAAAAATGTGAGATAATGAAAAGATGGAAATAAAGTGTTTGTAGATGGGGAGGGGAGGAGGGGGTGAAGGGAGGGCAGGGACAAGGGGAAAATATGAGAACCAAGACCTGTCATGTAGAGGTACAAATTCCCAACAATGAATGTAACTGTACTGTATCCCTAAAATGTACCAATAAACTCAATTAAAGCTGAAAAAAAATAAAACAACAACAAAAATACTGAACATATTGACTCGTTTAAGTCTTACAACAATCATAAGATGTATGTTCTCTTCCCATTACACTGCTGAGGGGAAAAAACATACAAGCAGTGAACATTTTCAAAGCCAAGCAGTAAGTAAATGGAAGAGCTGGAATTTGATTCTAAATATTCTGAATACAAATTTTACCACTACGTTGTCTCTAATGTTTTAAAGAAAAACCTACAGCTTATAAAGAACAAGTTGTTCCCAATTTTAAACTAGTTTTAATTAAGTATAAAAACAACTCTGCGTGAGCCATCTGGACTATAAACCTAAAGGCTGGGGTGGAGGGGGATCAGGAAGAAAGGAGTGGGGGAGGAATGAAGATAAAAAAGATAAAAGAACAGGGCAGGGATTTAGCTCAGTGGTTCTGCTGCCTGCTTCCTAAGCACAAGGTCCCAAGTTCAATTCCCAGTACCAAAAAAAAAAAAAAAAAAAAAAAAAAAAAAAAAAAAAGGAAAGAAATTACTTATTACCATCATTCATAATCTGTGGATGTTAAATGCTTTTTTGAAAAGAAGAGAGAGAAGTGGCTATCTAAGCAATCCCTAATTAGCCTTTTATACAGACTCTATATTTTCATCCTAAATGCTGAATTGAGAACTAAATTAAAAGGAAGTAGAACCAGTGAGACTATGTCTCAAAAAACAAACACAAAAAAAGCTGAAGTGGAAAGGTACATCAAGCACAGAAGATAATAAACTGACCAAGAACAGATTCCCCCCACCCACAAAAAGGAAGCAGACTGTTAACATTTCAAATTCCTTTCCACAAAAATTGAAGCTACATGTTAACTAGTTCACTAAAATCTTAAATTTAGTCACTTTTGTTGCCAGTATCATCTTCTTCCTTTTTTTTTTTTAAATCTCTTTTGGTGGGCTGGGGGTTGAAGCTAAAGACTCTGCTCCTGAGCTACATCCTTAGTCCTTTTTAGTTTTTATCTTGAGACTAGGTTTTACAAAGTTACCCAGGCTGGCAACTTGTGATTCTCCTACTTCAGCCTCCAAAGCAGCCGTGGTGACAAAAATCCAACACACCAGACTCAATTTCTCTTTTATTAATAGGATAAATGTTAACAATTTAAACTTCAATTTCTTATCCAAAACAACAGAATAATTCCCCAAACCGAGTAATATATTGGAAATTTTGGTAGAGCTCAGCCCAAAATGACTAACTGAAAAGAGAGGTTAATAAAGATTCATAGCATGTCTGAGTTTCCAAAAGGATGTTATTCAAAGAAAATATACAGGAAGAATTTAACATTTCATAAAAGACGTAGGAGGAGTAAGTCCTCTGAACATTTCCATATCCAATTGCAAACAAGGTAAATTTATGTTTAAAACTCAGCTGTATGAGGAAGCAAGAAGAGCCAAATAGTAACAATTTCCTACAGCCTCTACTTTTGCTCTAAACTATCCATTTAAAGGCAGAGAAAGCCTTGTAAGCCAACTGCAGTCTGACTCAAGAATATGCCAGTTTGACAAATTTTTGTTCATCTTTTTTTGGTACCAGGGATCAAACTCGGGACCTTGCACTTGCGAGGCAGGCGGTGGCACCACTGAGCTAAATCCCTGGTCCATTTTTGTTCATCTTTTGAGATTCCTTCCCTCTGTGGCTGAAAGCAAAAAATAAAATTAAGTAAAATAGAGAAACTAAACCAGCAAACTTCTATCAGGAACAAAAGAAATTTCCCTAAAGTTAACAGAAGCTGAAAAGGCAGTCAGAATGGGCAATGTATCCTTTTTGTTTACATTGCCTAATTCAACGCTTAGCACCTACTAGTCAACAAATGCTACATGATAAGTGGATGGCCAGGTATAGTGCATACATTCAGGAGGCTGAGGCAGAAAGATCCCTGCAACTTTAAGGCCAGCCTGGGCCTGAAATAGTGAGTTCAAGGCCAGCCTGAACTACATAGTGAGACTGTCTCCAAAGGAAGGAAGGGAAGAAGGGAGGGAGAAAAAGACAGAGGAAGAGAGAGGAGGGAGGCAGGGAGAGAGAGAAAAAGAACAATAAATGCTAGAGGGGAAGCACAAAATGCTGGAGGCTATTTACCAAATGTGAAATTTTTTTCAAAATATTTCTTTTTTTTTTTTTTTTCCACTTGAAGGGATCCACCCAGGGTGGGAGCTGGAAAAACGACCACTCCTTAGGAGTTTACTTACAGAGTAGAATGATGTCAGCCTTATGATTAAGGAGCTGACAAATGGCATCCGTATTTGGGATAATTACTGTGGTAAAAGTAACAGATTCCACAGGCAAACACCTAGTGTTAGCTGCCAATGATTTTGATGCCAGATTTTATAATACACCTATGGACTTAGACATAATGGTCCTGTCACATCTGGAGCATGCCGAGGGAGCCATTAAAATTCTCCTTCCCCAAAAAAGCCAAAACTAGGGCCTATGGGCTCCTATTTACATTTGCTTTAAAAGGCTACTGTAATCGGTATCTAGTAAAGAAAGGAAAACTATTTCAAATCAGTTTTGGATATAGGTATTACTCATAGAGGCTGGTAAATAACAGCGCACTCAGATATATATATATATATTTTTTTTTCAAGATAATTTAATGAAGGAACCATTTTCAAAGGTAAAGCCAAGATTTTAGGAAAACAGCAAAGGATGGTGGCATATGTATTCTCAGGTAGAAACATCAGGAAGCCATTATAATTTCTGTCTGAAGGGCCAACAGAAAGTTTACAAGGACCCAGAAAGATCTCTGGTTCTGTGGCCTGCCTTGTACGCGCAAGGATCGGAGTTCAATCCCCGGTACAAAAAAAAAAAAACGATCTCTAGCTGGCTGAGACAGTTGTTGAATAGGAGGTGTGAGCTACTGAGTCGTGGCAACACAAATCCAGCAGAAGGGAACTGGCTCGCCCAGGCCTTCTGTTGGCTTCCTTCCATAATGGCTAGAGCCAGCTAGAAACTAAAAGGTAAAGGCTCAGCCAATACCCAGGATGGTTGTCCCCCAGAGCATAGAGCGGGGTGGAGAAAAGATCTTGGGGGGCAAATGGAGAATGTGTACACACCAAAGTATTCTAAATGACCACCATAAAGCAAAACACAGAAAGTTTTGCCAGCCAGTTTCACCTATATCTTGTAGACATCATAAACCCAGGTGAATTCCTACTGTCCTAGATCAGGTTAAAGGGGGAAAAAAAGATTTTAAAGTAACTTCTGGTATCTCTAAAAGCAAAGAGATGAGCCAGGCGTGATGGGTACCCTTGTAATCCCAGCACTTGGGAAGTTGAGGCAGGAGGATTGTTGAAAATTTGAGGCCAGCCTAGGGATACGTAGTGAGTTCAAATTCAGCCTGATCTACGTAGGGAGAACAGTCCTGAAAACAAAAACAAAAAGAACCTATGAGCCATCTCCTACAAGACAAAGCCTTTCTCTGTGCTCAAAGGGCACCTATTCCATAACTTTATTGCACTTATCATGACATATCATAACCTCTTGTTTACTTGATTCTCCCTCCTTAGACTCTGAGCTCCTTTAGGGCAGGGACTGCACTCACCAACTTTTGAATCACCAGAAATTAACAAGGTACAAAGTTGGCTTTCAACCAATAGGCACAGAGTCTATTAGTGTCCATTAACTGGCAGCCTAATGCCATGGTGGCTAAAATACGTACAGGAAGATCTTTAGCAATTAAACACTAACAAGCAGTATTCAGGATGTGGTTCAGTCACTGGGCTAAAATATAAGCCACTTCCATAGTAGTCCACCATCATTCTCTGCAGAGCAGTTTTTCTCACGTGCTCCATGACTATGGTCTTTTCTACTATCACAGAACCATCCATCAAAAGAATCAGAGAAGCTGAATACAGTGGCACACACCTGTAATCACAGCTACTCAGGAGGCCGAGACAGGAGGATAACAAATTCAAGGCCAGTCTGGGCAACTTCGGAGACTCTATCTCAAATTTTTAAAAAACAGGCTGGAGATGTTTCTTAACACTTAACTAAATTCAATCTTCAGGGCCAAAACAACAACAGAAGTCACACAGAAAAAGATGGCAAGACTATGTTCCACTTCAGAAAGGAACCAAATATATATAATTTCTCAGAATTTTAATTTTTTATCCAAGGACTTACCAGGTCCATTGAAAGAGCTAATAAAAATATGTTTATAGAGGAATTCATGTTTCACACTAAAGATAAAGACGATTTAGGGACATAAACATACAAACACATAGTATATTTAATGAACATTTCAACAGACATCACCCTTGGTAAAATTATAAAGTACTTGTGTAACAAAATTCACATAACATCATCATATTGAAATGGATGTACTGTATAATGCTGGGGTGGTCATTAACAGGATCTGGAACATATTCACATTATAATTATGAATAACTTTCACACAACCCTGTACTTATGAAATGCTTAATCATCCTTTGTTGGTATAGTCAACTCTTACCGCGCTGCTCCACAGAAAAAGTTAATGCCAAGTTGATAACCCTCTTTAAGCTACTATTCTCAGCTGCCAATCTCTTGCTATCAGTACAGTGAATAAAACCAAATTTAATATGATCTTTAGACTCCACTAGAAATGAGTATGCTATATAAAATCCGTCTTCCAAAAGTCAATATGAAAGGTTTTGTGTCATGCTCTCCTTCATTGCTGTTTGTAATATATATCTAATTAAAATAAGTCAGGGAGATAATTCACTTTCTATTTAGCAACAGGGACTTCTGGGCAAATTGTAATGCACCGAATTACATTAAAAGAAACCAGGGCCAGGCATTTAGCTCAGTGGCACTGCACCTGCATGGCAAGCTCAAGGTCCTGAGTTCAATTCCTGGTACAGAAAAAAATAAAATAATAAAAACAAACCAGTGATATAAAAATAAAATGTTTCAAATAGGGCAAATGTCTTTTTCTAAAACAAATTTAATGCCTAAGTCCCCAAAGAAAACATTTTCCAAAACCACTGAAGTTTTGTTTTGTTTTGTTTTTTATACCAGGGATTGAACTCAGGACCTTATGATTGCAAGGCATGGTGCCACTGAGTTAACTCCCTGACCCTTAATTGCCTATTTTAAAGCCATCATATTTTTGCAACTGTTAGGTCAATGAAGCAATAAAATTAATCCCTATAGGCCAATTATGTGATATTTGCATCATATTGAACACATAGTCAACAATTATAATTTATAAAACTGTACTGCATATAGGCTTCTCCATTACATAAGAGTTTTTGGTTTTTTTTTTAATGTGGATGTACCATGTGGCTGTGTGTTTAATTACATTAGTTTCAGCTGCCTCAGAGCAGTGTGTATTTTGTTTCACCCCTCCTATTTGGTGTTTGGTCAATTTTAAAATCCTGTTTTATAAATTAATTTCCACTGGTAGGAAATGAGGTTGATCTATAATTATAGTACACAATATATGAGAATGATAGAATAATGCCCAATACATTAGAATTATCAAAATTATTATTTTTAGACAGGGTCTAACTATATAGTTCAGGCTGGCCTTAAACTATGTAACCCAGGCTGGCCTCGAACTCGGGCCAATCTTCCTGCCTCAGCTTCCTGAATGCTAGGATTTCAGGAGTGCAACTCAACATCCACCTCCAAAATTACTTCTGATTGAACATTTTCCTTTCCCTTCAATAAAACCTAAATGAAATTTAACAAATTTCCACTAAAACCAAGAACAAGTTGAAATACACTTCTAATGGGGGGGGGTACTGGGGCTCGAACTCAGGTCCTTGCATTTGCAAGGCAGTCGCCAGAACCACTGAGCTAAATCCCCAGCCCATACACTTCTAATTTAATATTGTCAAAGGTAAACTTTCCATTGCAATTAATTAATTAATTTTGGTGTTTTAGGAAGGCTTTTGTTTTTCCTAAAAAACAAAACAACCCAGGTAAAATCTACAAGGAAGATCGGGAGTAAAAAAAAAAAAAAAAAAAAAA
>NW_022900913.1:40971658-40972628 GCF_012274545.1 Fukomys damarensis
AAAAAAAAAAAAAAAAAAAATCGGAAGCAAGGAGATGAGATTGGAAATAAGAATAGTCAGGAACTACTGGATTAAAACAAGGAAATTTTCCTGTTTCGAAGCCATTATGCAGACCTGCTTCTAAAATGCTAAAGCCTCACATCTCAGACCCTGAAACTTGACAATACTACTACTTAGATTACTTAAACAAGAGTCAGGCTGCAAACCTCCAGCAGGTTTTGTTGTTTTCCATAATATAAATCGCTCACAAGACAATAGCTTTACACAATACATATAAAAATGGGGAATGCCACTTCTTGCAAAGCCTATAACTTATTCAATTTTTGTCGTCAAAAGAACACCTGGCAACCAGAAATCCCAGAACTGAAGTCTTCCAATTATTACGAAAATAACGCCAAACTTGCAGTTAAAGAATGGCTAATGCTCCTTGCGGGGCTGTCACTGGAGATGGAGAGCTATACCTCGCCAAGGACTGCGCAGAGAGGAAACAGGTCTGAGATACCCTCCCCCTCAAAAGCAAACTTCTTTAGACAACAGGCAGAAACCTGGCACCCTCAGCCCCACTTACAAACTCACAATTTACAACCTGGCAACACCTTCTAATTAGAAACGTTCTAGCCTCTTATAACTGCCTTTCACAAATAAGATAAATTAGGCAACTGGTGCCTACTACTGAGAAGCCGCAGTGCATCAAACCTCCAGTTTCGATACAGAACCTGATGAGCCAGTGACCAGGCTTCTCTACAGCGGAGGGAGGAACCCACCCGGCCAGCTAGAGTGGAAGGGGAAACAGAGGACAGAAGCAAGAGACGCAGTGCAGAGGCGTGAACAGCGTCAAAGCAGAGTTGGGGCTCAGCACCCGCTGGCAACAGACAGGCAGCGGCGGCCACGCAGGAGCCGGGGTACAGACTGCGAAGCGGGGTGCCAGGCTGCAGAAGTCGCCCCTCACGCCCCTCCCCGGCTCGCCCGA
>NW_022900913.1:40973406-40989226 GCF_012274545.1 Fukomys damarensis
GAGCGGGCAGCCAATCGGAGCGCCGGCTCCCTCCTGCAGACCTGCGGACGCGCCCTGAGGTTGCGCGCGGGAGGGACGGGGTGGCGAGACCTCGTTGCGACGCAGGTTCTTGGTGGGTTTTGAGCTCGGCCTTTTTACGTCGGGCTGCTGGGCAGTGCTCCTTTCCAAAGGAAGCAAGGCCCCTTAACCATAATCCCAGAGCCTCGGCCACCCGCCACCTCTCTCCTTCGTAGGAATGGATGATGAAGAGATCAGGGTTGACCGTGACAAAGACGCTACTTGTCCAAACTTCAGTTAGGCGCCTCTTGTCCTCTTGTCTGTGAATCGTCTACCTGTTTAACCACCTGAACGCAATTTTAGCAAGAATCCTACTGTCGTTCTCCCACTTTTGATATCTGATCACTGTTGATATTTTGATAGTTGATATCGGAACAAATTTCTTAGTCCCTGCACCCACTTTAATGTATAAATCTTTCGGCTACCTTTAGCAATAATCCTCCTGCCCTTGATGTCTCTAAGTAATTTTCTGTCCACTGACTTTCACTCCCCTTGTTCCTTGATTATAAATCCCCAGTTGCTTTTGCTATTTTGTGAGTTGAGCTCATTTTCTTCTCCTACTGCAAGTCCTGACTCCTATTGCAAACGAATGAATAAAGATTTCACTATGGGCTCTGGGAATGTGGCTCAGTGGGGAAGCACTTCCTACCTAGCTAGCATGAGAGGAGACCCTCGTTCAGTCTCCAGTATTGAGGGGAGTGGGAAGATTCATTGTTTAACCAAGTATCAGAGTAATTTTAATAGCGAGCAATCCTACCCTATTTCCTAGGAGGCCTAAAGAATAGATTTAATAATCTCAGTTTCCTAATCTGTAAAATGAGGATGTTGATAATCCCTGCTCTGTGTTCTGCTCAGGGGGAAGTGGTAAAGACCATAAAAAGTGTGTGAGTTGCCTAATAAAGAGTTAAACCACTACAGATGTTAACACTTGGTAGCTTTCCTATTATACCTTACCTTCTTAAAAAAAAAATCACAAAATGTACCTATTGTGGCTCACATTTCCTATAAAGCAACCCTAAAACCAATGGAAAAATAATATTAAACTCAGGGAGACTAAAGATATAGCTCCAACTCATCTTCCCCAAGTAAAATACGTATTTCAAGAAGCATGTTTTTCTTTAAAAGGAATGCAGATTTTGGATTTCAATCTTTAAATAGCTTCCAATAGCTTTAAACAACACCTAAGAAAGACATGCCATTGTTTATTCTGTGCCTTCTCTTACTTCCAGAGGAAGTCACAGTAAATTGAAGATATTTGTGATATCTCTGTATTCAGTATCCATTAAAAAAACATTTATTGAGAATCTATTGCAGTCCTCCTGCCTCAGCCTCTCTAGTAGCTGGGGTTACAGGTTTACACCACTGCACTTGGCATAAACATTTACTTTTAAAGTGTTCTAAGTTTTTAAATTGTATTAATGATTTTATTCATTATTTACTTATTCAGTATTTTTTTAAACAATGTACCCATTCAAAGTATGCAATCTAGTTGTGATACCAAAAATTTCAGGACATTTTCATCATCCAAGAAATTCCATAAACAGTAATTTTTCTTTATCCATCTCCCCAACCCCCACAACCAGGCCCCAGGCAATACATACTTTCTATCCATATGATATTTTGGATTATTTTCTTCTGTCTATTTATATATCCTTCTATCAGTATTTCCCCACCTCTTTCCCTCCAGTCACCAAAGCCTAAGGCAACCATCATTCTATTCTGTCCTTCTATGAGATCAACTGTTGTAGATTCTAGGCAAATGCTCTGCCACAGAACCAAAGCTGTAGCCCTTGTAGATTTTGTATATAAGCAGAACGTACAGTATTTGTCTTTCTGTGTCTAGCTTAATAATATTCTCCAGGTTTATCCATGTTATCACACATGACAAGAGTTCTGTCCCATAAATCCCAGTCATGGGATTGCTGGGTCATATGGTAGTTCTATTTCTAGCTTTTTGAGGAACCTCTGCACTGTTTTTCTTAATGGCTGTACTGAACAGTATTCCATTGTGTATATGTACCACATTTTTTTATCCTTCTATCTGTTGATGTACATCTAGGTTAATTTTGTGTCTTGGCTTTTGTGAACATTTCTACAATAAACATGGGAGTGTATATGTCTCCTTGACATTATTTTATTTGAATAAGGACCCAGTTATGGGATTGCTGGATCATATAGGGGAGCTCTATTTCAAGCTTTTTTGAGGAACCCCTGTACTGTTTTTCTAAATAGCTGTACTAATATACACTCCCACCATATAAAAGTTCCTCTTTCTCTACATCCCCACAACATGACTCTTGTCTTTTTGATGCTAGCCATTCTAACAGTTGTGAGGTGATTTGTATTCCTCTGATAATTAGTGACAAGAGCACCATTGATTGAGTTTGTAATACCATATCTACCAGACCCAGGACATAGCTCTGGAGAGTCCAAAATGATCAAGAGAAATTGTCTTCCTCAAGGAGACTGCAGCTCAAGTAGGAAGGCTGGCGTGTAACTAAATAAATATGTATTGTGACAAGTGGGTTTGTGTGCAACAGGCATGCAGAGCAAAGGGTAAGGAGGTCTTGAAAGATGCCCCAGGAGGTGACACTTGAATTGTTTTTTCCTGCCCCGCTTCAATACCAACATTTTCTTTGGGGAGAAGGAAGTAAAGCATTGATATATTTGTTAACAGGGTTTTTGTTTTGTTTTTGCCCTTTGGAAGAATTACACATAATAGCTTTAAAGATAGATTAATAAACCAAAATCCGCTAAAATGTCTTAAGTCATTTCCTGTTATTTTGAATGGGATCTGTGCTATGTGCAAATGATACACATTTTAATCAGTTCTCATTTGAGGGAAAAATGACAAATATTTTGGTTTTGAGTAGAGTGTTCATTGGGTTCTTGTTTTGGTTTATTATAATAACTGAATTCTGGCATGATCCATTGTAATTGAGAACAAGTTAACTTGAAATGCTGGAGGAAATAATAAACAGGGAAATGCTGATTGAATAGTAAAATTATTCACATCCCTGGGAGCAGGTATGAGTGTGGCCCTGGACTGGAAATGAAACCTCAGGGCCTTCCTCAGATGCTTAACAAAGTTTGTCTATGGGCAAAAAATTTTCCTGCTTGAAATACAAGTATCTCTTCTCCTATTGCTAAACTTTGTAAAAGGAGTCTATAATCTACATCCTCCATTTCCACTTTCTTTTTAAATACCTTTGCATTCTCAATTCTGTCCCTTTTCCTCTACTTGCACCACTCTCCAGTCTATCACTGGTATGTCTCCTTTTCTCCATTCTTTCTTGTCTCAACTACTTAGTCACTTCACAAAATGTCTGCAAAGTAATACTTCTCTTAGGTATTTATGTCCTTTCTCCCCAAATGGACTGAAATGAAGCAAATATAGCTTTTATTATGCTCACATAGCACTGAAAAACTAAAATACTTTAAAATGTATATGAAAAACCTAGTTGGTGGTATAGAAGTATAATTGCAACAGAAAAGTCAGCCAGTTACCTAGCCAGATCCTATCTCAAAAAAAACCCAAAAAAGGTAAATGACTGGTTCTCCAGTCATATGCCCCCAAAGAAAAATTCACAATATATTAAATTCTTTTTACACTTACTATCAAAGCTATTTCTTTCCTTATTAAAGTTTTAAATCATATAATATTTTATACATAAACATGTAACATATAAATTGTGAACATTCATGAATCCACTGCTCAACTAAACACCCAAAGTGATGATGAACCTTTTAGAGCTTTTAATAACAAACAGCTCACGCAGCACGTGTACTATAGGTTCATCAATTCACCTGCGTGCTCTATCCTTTTCTTGTTCCCCAGTTGAAAAGTAATGATTATCTGAAATTGTGTGTCTATGTTTTCCTTACTTTGTCCCCCCACATAGATTATGCATATACATGTATATGTATCTTTATATATAAATATATATATATTGTTTAGCATGTGTTAGCTTTAAAAAATATGCCATATATGTAGTCTTCTGCCCTTGATTTTTTAAATTATATTTCTTTTTTTAAAATTTAGAGTCTTATTTTTAGCCAAAATGTATTTTGTAAAAGAAAGGAAAATAAACTTTTAAACATGCCAAAGCTGAAAAAAAAAAAAATCCATCACGCTGCTCTATAGGATATTATACTTGAGGCAGGAGGTGAATATAACATATCTACAAAGGACTTGTATCTATACTATTTAACAAACTCTTACAACTCAAATGTAAGAAGACAAACTCAAAAAATTTGAATAAATATTTTATCAAAGTAGAATATTAATGGGCAGGTGGAGTAATGTGGAGAAATCGGAACTCTCACATATTGCTGGTAGGAATGTAAGTGGTCAAAAATATATATAAATGTTTGAAAAATAATCTGGTAGTTTTGTTTTTAGAACTTAACATAAACTTACCATATGACTCAGCAATTCCACTCCTTGGGATCTACCCAAGAGAAATGACAGCATGTATCCCTGAAAAGACTTGTACACAACTATTCATAGCAGTCGTGTTCATGATGCTCAAAAGCTGATGACAGTGCACATGTCCTTGCTTAATGACTGTGCAAAATGTGGTATCCATACAATGGGTTCTATTCAGCAATAAAAAGGAGTGACCTACTAATACATTTTGCATCATGATGAACTTCAAAAACATTATATATACTAAGGGGCTGGGGATTTAGCTCAGTGGTTTCAGTGCCTGCCTCGCAAGCGGCAAGGGCCCAAGTTTGGTCCCAGGTACCAAAAAAACCGAAACAAAACATTATACTAAATGAAAAATATATTTGTTAAGATTCAGTGATGGACTTGTGGAAATTCATTATGTTATTGTCTCTGGTTTTGGTTTTATGCGCGCGCGGTGTGTGTGTGTGTGTGTGTGTGTGTGTGTGTGTGTGTGTGTGTTTCGCTGGGAGGTGAACTCAGGTCCTCATACATGCAAGTGCTCCATCCCTGAATTATACATCCCCATTCCTTTTTTTTATTTTGAGACAGGTCTCTTTAAATTGCCCTGGCTGGCCTGGAACTTTCCTTTCTCCTACTGTACCTGGGATTACAAATGTGTGCCACCATACCTGGCTTGATTTTCCTCGTATTTAAATTTTTCTATATAATAAAATGTAATTGTTAGCTATTCTTTCAAAAGAAGGGGGGGCGGGGATTTAGCTCAGTGGTTCCATCGCCTACCTCACAAGCAGAAGGTCCCGAATTCAATCCCTGGTACAAAAAAAAGAAGGAAGGAAGGAAGAGGGGCTCATCTGTCCACAGATGAAACTGCTCTGGGCAAAAACTGTGTTCATCAAGCTGTATAACTAGAAGTGGAGGTATGTTTTAATGTGCTTGGCTTTCCAGGGCTGGCAGATCTCATAAAAGGCTAAATGGACTGTCTAAAGTTCAATGTATCGTATGTAGTGATTAGTTAAAGCTGACTGGCGGGTATAGGTGTTTCAATATAACATTTTTTTTTTTTTTTGGTACCGGGATTGAACTCAGAACCTTGCACTTGTGAGTCAGACAAGGCACTGCTGAGTTAAATCCCCAGTCTCATCAGTATAACTATTAATTTGTCCATTTCTAAAGATTTTTTATTTAATGAGTTTTAAAAATAAGGTTGTCTTAGTCACTTTCTCATTGCTGAGACACAATGCCTGATACCCACAACTTAAAAGAGAGAGTTTATTTTGCCTCACATTTCAGTTCACTGCCAGCAAACTCCGGAAAAGAAACAGTATGGCAGAAAGGCTGGTTTGTCATGACAAGAAGCAGAGAGAGTGAAGGGAAGATCCGAGAAGGGAGATAGATCCTTCTAGGCCAATGATGGCAAACCTTTTAGAGCTTTCAATGATAACAAATAACTGTCTGTGGCACACATGCCATAGATATGCCATCCCCCAGTGACGGGCCTCTTCCAGCTTCACATTTAGCTATAAACTCAAAAGTGGACAAATCAATCCACCAATGAGTACAGTATCTCCCTTATCCAGTCATCTCCCAAAACTCTGTCTACCATAGCACAAGATTTTGGGGGGACATCTAGATATAAACCATAGCATTCTGCCCCTTTGCCTCCCAAAAACTCATGCACATTTCTTTATGCAAAATGCATTTAATCCATCTTGAAGAGTTGCCATAATCCTAACAGTTTCAACATTGCTGAAATGTCCAAGTCCAAAGTTTCCTCTGAGACTTAAAGCAAACTCACAGCTGAGAGCAATGTAAATATCAAAAAGTTTTAAACACTGCCAACATACAATGGCACAAGATAAATATTCTCACTGCAAAATAATGGATTTAAAAGGTAGAAACCAAAGGACCAAAACAAGACTGAAACCCAGCAAGGGAAATCTTAATTCCCATAGTTTCATGTCCAGCACCCAGAGCATGTTATGATGAGATGTGAACTCCAGAGGGTTTGGATAACACCACCAATAAGACATTGCTGCTAGTTGTATCCCTCAGGGTTTCTCTCATAGGCTGGCTTTGCTCATGCCTGTGGCTTTCCTCAAACAATCCATGTCTCTGTGGTCTCCACTGCTCTTGCAGCTTCACACACTGCCCCCTCAGGGGTACACTACCTGGGGTTTCAGGCCTTCTGAAATCTGATGGAAGCCTTCCTGACCCCTTACATGCCTATAAAACAAGCACTACATGGATGAAGCCGAGGTCTACTACCACCTTGAGCAATATCCAGGCTATCTTGGGCCATGGCTCCAGAGGCCTCCAAATGCCTGAATGACTGAGCGCTGTGAACTGAATCCTGGGGAGCAAATTCCCTAGGCTGCTATTCTGAAGCAGTGACCTAGGACTCTCATCAAAGAAAAGTCACTTCTGCAATTTTGAGCCTTCAAAGTCTTTGTGATTTGTGACATTCCCTTATGCCAGTTTTTTTCCCCCCTATTATCCTGATCCAAGTACTTGGTTTGTTTTTAATGCTAATTTTTTAGACACCAAGCTCTCATCTACTTCATGTTTTTTATTTTGGTACCAGGGATTGAACTCGTGACTTTGTGCTTGTGAGGCAGGAACCACTTCATCCCGGCCCTATTTCATGCTTTGTTTTGTTTCCAGTACTGCAGATGGAACTCAGAATCTTGTACTTGTCAGGCCAGTGTGGCACCACTGAATTACATCCCCCACCCTTCTACTCCATCTTTTTAGATGCTTTCTTTCTGGAAAAACTGAAAGCTTTTTAAAATGGATTTTTAAATTGTGTTTCTCACATTAAATATCACTAAAAGTAGCAAGCAATAACCAGGCCACAGCCTGAACATTCAGCTGCCTTGAAATGACCACCAGATAAATTAGTCTACTACCCTTAATCTCAGTCTCCTGTAAGATCCTATAAGGTAGGACATGAACAAAATGCAGACAGATTTTCTGCCACAGAACAACAGACATGGTCTGGAGTCCAGCTGCCAATAGAGTTCTTGAGTAAAACCTGAACCTGGTTTTTACCATCTGCATTTCCTATCAACACAATGGACTTCTGAGCTCCAATCAGAATTGCCCATCAAACCTGGCTTACACTCAAAGGCTGCTTCTCTCGCTGGCATTTCCAAGCCTTCCCAAAGTCCTCCTACTAAACAGTTCCAAAGCTTCTGAACCATGTGCTCAGTTAGTCACAGAAATGATTCCACCAGCCTGGTAACAAAATTCATCTCACTTTCTTGTCACTGGGACATAATGCGTGACACACACAACTTAAAGTGAGAGCGTCTTATTTTGCCTAATGTTTCAGTCTACAGCCAGCCAGCTCCAAATAAGAAACAGCATGGCAGAAGGGTTGAAATTGGGTTGGTCCTGTGGTGTCAAGTACATCCTAGTATCACCTGGGCTGATCAAAGCATGTAGCTAGTGAGTCACAAGAGGTATTCTGTTCACTAGGTACATCTTAAACAACTTTTAGCATAAAATTCAGAAGTGCTGAGTACATTCTCAATGGGAGAAGAGATTTTGGAGATTGAGCAATGGTTAATTCTCCTCAAAATACTTCCCCTCACTTTGAACACACTTATCCCATTGACCTTTCTGAAAACTTTCTGAAACAGTTCGAAATTCCTCTTTCATGCGTGTCTTTAGTTGCACCGAAATAGTCTTGAGGTCCTGAATCAATTCAAAACATTTACATTTTGTAATCATTTTGACCTTGGGTAATACCTCAAAGTCCCATGGTGCCACACACATGAGTAAGGTGACTGAGGACACACTGTAATGTTTTTACAAGTCTGCCCTTCCATAGGATGGCACTGGGTAGCAACATTCACCACATGTTTGATCAAAACTCATAGACACAAATGAGGACTTCCAGAACCACTTCAGAAAGTGGCAAAACAAATAGAATAAGTGTGTTCAAAGTAAGGGGGAGTCCCAGGTGTGGTGGCACACACCTGTAATCCCAGCACTTGGGAGGCTGAGGTAGGAGGATCACAGCGAGTTCAAGACAAGCCTGGGGCTACATAGTGAGGTCAAGGCCAGTCTGAAATATATTGTGAAAATCTGTCTAAAAAACGGGAAGAAAGAGCCAGGGATTTAGCTCAGTGGTTCCACTACCTGCCTCACAAGCACAAGGTCTCCAGTTCAACCCCTGGTATCATAAACAAACAAACAAACAAAACAAAACAAAACAAAACCAACAAACAAAATAACAGGAAAAAAGAAGGGGAGTATTTTGAGGGAGATTAATGGCAATATGCCTTTTATGGTAATATATTTTAAACATTCACCATATATGTCCACACATCTCCTACACTAAAAAGGCTTATCTTATAGATTATCTATATTTTGGTCCTTTTCCATGTTTACTTCCATTTGTTTCTTTTTGCTGTGCTGGAGATCAACCCAAGGCATCAGCAGCTGCTGGGAAACTGCTCTACTGAGCTATACACGCAGCCCTTAAATCTTCTCTTTTGTGAAATATTTGTGGCTTCCTCTTAGTTTTGCTAACAGGTTACAAAGGGACATGTCTTCTGTTCACACTTATTCCAGTCTATAAATGTGAGGTAGTTAATTACCATGTCAGTGAAAAACTAAAAAGGAAGTGAATGCCAAGGATCAGAGTCGGGACCCCTGGGTCAGAAATCCAACTCCACCAAGAGAATCTCTCCTTCGCTGGCAATCTTGAGGGGCCTGAGTTTCATGTTGTTTTTGTTGTTGTTGTTTGTTGTTGATTTTAGGAAAACAATAATTTATCTTTTTAAATAAAAATAGTCTAACTTTAAAAAAGGGTTTTGTGTGTGTATGTGTGTTGGGAGTTGAACCCAGAGACTCATTAATACTATCTTGGTAGGCTTATTGTCATGATCAGCAGAATAATATCTGATATATAGAAAGATCTTCCTAGGACCAGGGATTTAGCTTAGTAGTTCCACTGCCTGCTTCACAAGCAGAAAGTCTCAAGTTCAATCCCCCGTACCAAAAAAATAAATACATAAAAAGATCTTCCTTCATACACACACACACACACACACACGCACAAAATCTGACATACACCACTGTACAATACATGTTAAAACTAAGAAAGACTTCTGTGAATCCACACCAAATATTTCTGCTTCCCTACCACCCACTCAACCCACTGTCTTCCACGGTTCTCTAGTCTACCAAATAAATGGGGTTAGTATCATATGACTTGTTCCTCGTAAATCCACACCTGGCCCTGGTGATCACCACTTCCTTTCTCTAAAATGCTCACGCATTATTAACAATCTTTTTAAAAACAGACCATCAGACATATCTAGGTTAATTACTTATAAAGACACATACTAAGTGCTCAAGAAATGTTAGATATTACCAGTATCTGAAGTCTTAAAAACATATTTTTCTTTAAAAAATTTTTTATTTTCTTTATAAAAATATTTTTTTCTTTTTAAAAAATCTTGGATAAGGGGCTGGGTTTGCAGCTTGGTGGCAAAAACACATACTTAGCATGTGTAAGGTCCTGGTTCAAACTCCAGCCCTGGGGAAAATTGCCATGCGGTGACTGGTCTGCAGTCAGAATCCACTTTCTTCACTTGTTTCAGAGATGATAATAAAATGTGGCCTCTCACGTTTTATTTCCTTTTCTGTTCACAACTTCATTTGTTCACAGCTCTTCACATGCTGTATTTGCTCCATTCTTTGTGCTCATTTTGTATTTTTATCAGTAAGAAAAGAGAGCAAGATTTCTTTGGCTTCCACAGTTGTAGTTGGCACAATGAAGGCAAATACAGGTTTGTTTTAATTGCTTGAATAAATAAGTGAATGAGAAAAAGAAAAGTAAAACAAGAGTTTAAGAGAGTCAAGCTATGATTCCCCCCCCCCGACAAAAAAATACTTAAGCTTGAAAGGGTGGAATGAGTGACATAATTAAGCTAAATCTTCCCTCTGCTTCTGAAAGCCTATGACAATGATACTCGAACTTTGCACATTAGAATCTACCTGGGCATCATTAACATGCAGTTTCCCAGCCCCCTCCCAGAGATTCTGATTCAGAAGGTCTGCGACAGAACCCAAGCATTATTTTGTTAGTACACTGGGCAAATTTCCCAAGAGATTCTGATGCCCAACAGAATTTGAGAATGTCAGGTCTAGTCAGCCATCATTTCCACATCTTATTTTAATAATATGTAATCACTTTCTTCAAAGTCATTACTACACATTATGTTTGCAGTACTACATAGCAATTAAACATCCAGACTCAGGAATCACACTCCTGAATACTCCACTGAATACCCTTGGGGAAATTACTTAAAAGTTTCTGTGCCCCAGTTTCTGTATTTGTAAAATGAAAATAATAATGCTTACTGTATATAGGTCTGCTGTGAGGATTAAATGAGTACAGTGCCAAGGCATATACTAGGTACTCAAAAGATATTGAAAAAATAAGAACCAAGCTGAGTTATGTAGAGGTACAAGATCCCAATGATGAATGTAACTGTATTGTATACCTAAGATGTACCAATAAACTTTTTAAAAAGATATTGGACACCATTAAAAGATTTTAAAATTAGAGAACCTTTCCCGATGTGGTCATAGGGAGACATGGCTATGAAGGAAAAGTCAGAGAGATGTCAGTTGTTGGCTTTCAAGATGGAGAGTGGGGGTCACAGGCCAAAGAAAGTAGGTAGCCTGTAGAAGCTAGAACAAAGAAACTGTTTCCTGTATCCTCCAGACAGGAACATAATCTTGTCAACACCTTGATTATAGACAGTGGGACACCTCTTGGACTTCTGACCTATTTTAAACCATTAATTTGGTGGTAATTTGTTGCAACTAGAAATCTAGTACACTGGGCCAGGGATTTAGGTCAGTTGTTCTGCCACCTGCCTCAAAACTGCCCTGAGTTTGATCCCTGATACAAAAAAAAAAGAAAAAAAAAAAAAGAAAGAAAAAGAAATCTAGTACATTATACCTTCCTTCTCCTGCATGTGAGTTGGAAATGCAACATTTTGTTTTAATGATATACTTTTGGCCATTATAGGTTACCACTATCAGTAACAGCAGCAATGATCCTGGAGTGTTACAAATTTGGGAAGATAGAGAATTATGAACTGCATTCAAATCAAACCAGATAAGCAAGGAGAAAAAGGCTTACAGGGTTACCTGTGGTTCAAACCCTTCTCTGTCTTCTGTCATGAGAAATGCTGTTTCTGTGAGTTGCAGAGTCCAAGTCAATGCTCCTATATAAACCTGATATTCATTTCAACAACCAAAACAAACCTTCATAAGTAGAAAAATCTTCAAGTAAGCATATGGCATGCCAAAGAGCCCTAAGAACACTTACACTACTTATATCTCCCTGATTTGGGGCCAAGAAGATGATCTTTTCAAAATCCCCAACAAGAAAATACTGAGCAGACACTCAGTGGTTATTAGCTATTATATATGCCATGTGCCACCATGCCCAGCATACATTAGTTTCTACTGCTGTGACAAAATATCTGAATTAAACAGCTTATGAGGAGGAAATATTTATTTAGGCTCACAGTTTCAGAAATTTTAGTCCATGGTCAGCTCTCTCCATTGTATTTGGGCTGGTAGCAAGGCAGAATATCATGGGGGAATGCATGGTGGAACAAAGCAGCTTCCTCATGGCAGCGAGATAGGACACCAGGACAGAGTAGCAGAGAGAGAGAGAAGGAGAGAGAGAGAGAGAGAGAGAGAGAGAGAGAGAGAGAGAAAGATTGGGTCTCTATATCTCATTTGAGAATACACCCCCAATAACCTAACTTCCTTCCACTAAGTCCAACCTCCTAAATGTTCCAACACCTCTCAAGAGCAACATTAGTTGGAGACCAAGCTTTCAACACATGAGACTTTGGGCAACATTTAGGATTCAAGGTACAACTCCACATAAGCAAATTAATATTCAAAGCGCCCCATTAAAACATTGTAAAACATAACATAAATAATTTTGCATTTATTTCTAGTTAATGTCAATGAATTATATAATATGTACTCAATATCAGTGGAATATCTTAATATCAGTGAAACCGTACAGTATGTGCTTCTTTCACTTAACATTCCTTTGAGATCCATTCATCTGTTGCATGTAGTTGTAAATCATGCATTTTCATTTTGTAATGTTTCCCATTCTGTGAAGATACCATAATTTATTTATCCATTCTGTTGTATACAGGTTCTGGATAACTTACAAATTTGGGGCAACAATGTACCATACTGCTATAAACATGTTGTGCAGGCATGTTGGTGAACATAAGAGCACATTACTTGAAAGAAGCATTTCTAGGCCATAAAGTATGGTTGTGTTCAGCTTTAGTAGGGGTTATCAAATACTTTCCCAATGTGTTTGTACCATACCACCTCCACCAGCATGTGTGAGTATTCTACTTATTCAATATCCTTACCAACACTTTTTTATTTATAATTCATCTTCTTCTTTATAGAATTCTGATGAGTAGATAGAGGTTTTTCGATATGGCTCTGAGTTTCATTTCCTTCATAACTAATAGAGCCAGGCATCTTTTTTTATATTTATTAGCCACTCGAGTATTCTCATTTATATAGTGTCTATTCTGCCCTT
Source organism: Fukomys damarensis (assembly GCF_012274545.1). Lineage (NCBI taxonomy): Eukaryota > Metazoa > Chordata > Mammalia > Rodentia > Bathyergidae > Fukomys > Fukomys damarensis. The sequence goes on from NW_022900913.1 coordinate 40,986,492, forward strand.
GTGTGCATTTTCTTATTTGTTTGTCTTTTTCTTATGGAGGTTTAGGAGAATTAATGCACTCTAGAAATAAGCCTTTTGTTGGATACATCAATCGAATATCTTTTGGTAAATAAAATTCCTAATTTTAATATAGTCAAGCCAATTTGTCAATTTTCCTCTTAAGGTTAATAATTTTGTTGTTCTTTCTTTTTTTAATTTTAAAAAATTTTTTATTTTTATTGAGTTTATTGGTACATTTTAGGTATACAGTACAGTTACATTCATTATTGGAATATTGTGCCTTTACATGACAGGTCTTGGTTCTCATTTTTTTCCCTTGCCCCTGCCCTCGCTTCACCCCCTCCTTCCCTCCCCATTTACAAACACTTTGTTTCCATCTTTTCATTTTCTCACATTTTTTTCCCTTATTCCTTTTCCCCTACCCTTCCCACTTTCCCTACACCTTTAGCCCTTTTCTTCCCATTTCACAATGTCAGGTATCACATTAGGATCTCATGTACTATTACAGTTTATTCACACCAGAGAAACCATTCGGTATTTACAAATGTGTGACTTATTTATTTCACTTAGGAGTATATCCTCAATATGTATCCATTTTCCTATGAATTAATCTAATTTCTCATTCTTTATGCCTGAGTAGTATTCCATTTTATAGAAAAAACACATCTTTGTTATTCAGTTTCCAACTGATGGGCAAATGGGCTGTTTCCACATTTTAGCTATTACAAACTGTGCCACTATAAATATAGGTGAGCTTATATCACTATGATATGATTCTTTTAATTCTTTTGGAAAGATACCCAGCAGAGGTATGGCTGGGTCAAATGGAACCTCTAGACAGAAACACTAAACTTGCTGGAAGATAAGTTAGGCAGAACTCTTGAAGACAATGGCATTGGAAAAGATTTTATGAACAAATCCTCAGTAGGACAGGAACTAGCAGAAAGAATCAATAACTGGGATCTCATCTCATTAAAAAGCTTCTGTACTGCAGAAGAAACCATCACCAGAACTAAGAGACAACCTACAATGTGGGAAAAAAATTTTAACAGCTGCTCCTCAGACAAAGGACTACTATCTAGAATATATAAAGAACTCAAAACAATCAGCCCCCCCAAATATAAAGACCCAATTCAAAAATGGCCATCTGAAGTGAACAGACATTTCTCAGACAAAGAAGTAAAAGCAGCAAGTAAATATATGAAAGAATGTTCCACATCATTGGTAATTCGAGAGATGCAGATGAAAACAACACTGAGATTCCACATCACCCCACAAAGAATGGTTGCTATCAAGAAATCAAACAATAACAAACGTTGGCGGGGTTGTGGGGAGAAAGGAACCCTTCTCCATTGTTGGTGGGAGTGCAGACTGGTGCAACCACTATGGAAATCAATACAGAGATACCTCAAAGAGCTGTTGTTCTTCCTTGAAAAAAATTTTTGCTTTATATTTTAATTTTAACTTTGTTTTCTTTCCCATTTGAAAAGGATGGACATTCATTTTAGAAACATATTAAAAAGTTAAAAAGAGCACAGTAATTGACCATAGTTCAATATTCCAAAGACAAAAATAATATTTATAAACTTTTAATTTTTAACATAAGAGCTGCCTGCCTGCCTGAGATCACCCGGTGGGTGCGTGACCTCCCGGACTGCGCGACAACAGACCCAGTAAGGAAGGTAGCCACATGGGCGCTCTTGAAACACCCACATGACTTCCCCGCCCCGTTCTCAAACCTCCTGATTGGGCCAGTCCTTAGACCAACTCTGCAGAGGCATAGGTTCTCATGAAGGGTAGTTTTCTGAGCTCCCAGCTTTGAACATCTTTAAAGAAAGGGCAGGGAAACCTGTAATAGAACTGAGTGGAGTTCAACCCTGAGGGTAGGGAAACTCAAGTTAGGCCTTGTAGACTGTGTTCAGTCTCAGTCATGGGGAACTGCCATTGGCTAGCAGAAACCAGGGGATTCGCTTCTGCATATGGCTGTACATGTGGTATAATATGAGAACAGAGACAGTCTGAAAGAGGCCCTTCAAATTCTTTTTTTTTCTCTCTCTCTCTCTCTCTTTTTTCTTTTCCTCATTCCACCCTAAAATTTCTTTCTTTTTTTCTGTCCTCTCTGTCCAACTCAGTCTCTTGCTCCACCATATTGTCCCTCATTTCCCTTTTTATTCCGGCTCCTGCCCTAACTCAGACTTCTTCTTTTATTATTTTTTGTTTTTAGGAGGGGTTTCTCTTTATGTTCTTTTCTCCACTCATTTTACCTCACTCATGGCTCTGTACCTTCAAGGGAAGGCAAGCACCTGTTGTTGTGAAGGGGATATATTCTTGTCCTTATTCCTGCACTCTCTCTATCCCCCCTGAAGCTAATAGCTTTGTAAAGATAGTAAGGTAATTCTACAACCTCTGGATTCACTTCAAACCTGCTCTAAATCTTTCACTTATCTAATCCTCTCATTCTAAGTCTAACCCTCCATCCTAAATGGTAAAGATGCTATATTGAAAAACATATTCACTGCAAAATACTATGGGCTGCTTCTTGAAATTAATTTAATTCACATGAGTTAAAGGTGATACATTAATGACTACCACAAGTGGTCAGTTTGCAAGCTGTGCCTGATCCTATTGGGCTGCTGAATGTATCAATTGGGATAAAGGGTTGTGATTGATTTAAAGAGTTGTTTTCTCTGATATTATGAAAATGAGGATGTCTATGAGTCATTAGAAACTCAAAA
>NW_022900913.1:40993367-40998787 GCF_012274545.1 Fukomys damarensis
ATAGATTCATTCATAGGAAAATGGATACATATTGAAGATATACTCCTAAGTGAAATAAATAAGTTACACATGTGTAAATACCGAATAGTTTCCCTGGTGTAAATAATCTGCAACAATACATAAGATTCTAATAAGATTACTGACATTTAGAAATGGGAAGAAAGGAGCTAAAGGTGTAGGGAAGGTGGGATGGGTAGGGAAAGAGTAAAAAGGGAAAAGAAAAAAATGTGAGAGAATGAAAAGATGAAAATAAAGTGTTTGTAGATGGGGAGGGGAGGAGGGGGTGAAGGGAGGGCAGAGGTAAAGGGAAAAAATGAGAATCAAGACTTGTCATGTAGAGGTACAAGATCCCAACAATGAATGTAACTGTACTGTATCCCTAAAATGTACCAATAAACTCAATTAAAGCTGAAAAAAATTTTAACATAAAATGAACATATTCTGGTTATTGAATGAAACTAATTATATGGAAAATTTGACTTTCTGGAACTTTAATAAATAAAAAATTATTTTATATACCATGTACTAAAAAATCAACTCATTAATATCAATACATTTTGTTTGTTTCTGCATTTTAGTCTCATGGTAAACTAGGATTTTTCTTTTCTAGAAATGTTAACATTTTATTGACAAACTGGTAAAAATTTAATACAAGTATCTGACCCGGTACGGTGGTACATGCTTATAATCCTAGCAGTCTGGGAGGCTGAGACAGAAGGATCACAAGTTAGAGCTCAGTCTGGGTGACTTACCTAGATTCAGTCTAAAATTTAAAAAGGGTTAGGGGTATAGCCCAGTACCACAAAACAAAAACAAAAATATACCAAGTATCTGACATTGACTATCCAGTCAACATGTATTGTTACAAAAGTAAGATATTGGCTAATCATGCTCATTGCCAGGTGGATAAAAATAAATTCTTAGTTCATAGGTCTGGTTTTCTGGTTAAAACACCAAAACAAAGCTGACTTAATTCCAAGAAGATAGTGTCCAGTTCAAAAAAATTTCTGTGTGCTGAAAAATAAGCAGCTTAAAAAATAACCTTTCATTTCTTTATAGTGGCAGAAATATTAGTAGACAGGATAAAAATATTAATAATTTCTTCCCCCTAAATTAGATCAGGTAGCTTCCCTTGCAAACTATGCATGTACAACCAATAAATATTTATTAAGCAGCTACTATACTATATCTTTGGAGATGAAGTAGAGAAACCTGTATTTTTAACAACTCAAGGTAAATCTGATGTAGGTGGTCTTTGGACTCATTTTGTATAGCAGTGCTTAAAGATAGGGCTACTCTAAAGCCAAATTTCTGGGCCCTCCAAGTCTTTCGTCCTACTAGAATTAAGCAGGGGAGGCAGTGCATCCCTGTAATCCCAGCTACTCAGAATGCTGAGTCAGGGAGGATGACAAAATAAAATAAAAGCTGTTAGACATGTGGCTCTGAGTTTGTCTAGTATATGCTTGCCACAGGTTCAGTCCCCAGGACCACAGAAAGAAAACATCCTGCTGGAATTAAACCTCTCATGCCTTGCTGGACTGTAGATAAGGCTAGTCTCCAAACATACACACAGTATTTAACATAGTAAAAAGATGAAGTTTACCCAGTATTGCTGAAATCCACATAATGGATTAGCTTCGGTACATTTCTATTAACTACATAATCTCTAACCATATCTCTGAATATCGTTTTCTGATTTAAATTGAATTCAGCTGGGCATTAAGAAGGAAAACTTCCTATATGATCTGATTTGGTTAATACTGAAAGCGACTAGTTTAGACTCTACCATAATGGTGTTATTTCATGTACTTTAGAAGGCACTGAATTTCAGAGGTATGCATCTGCAGAAGATAGAATTGATTTCTTTCCTCACATCGAGTCTCTCCTGACAAGCATCTTGTGTATGACTTTCTTTCATTTTTATTTACTTTAGACCCAATCTCAGTCTGATGCGTGCTGCAAGGATAGTAGTACTGGGGATATGATGGGATTTAAAAAGGGGGGCTCTGAGCCCTGGCCTAGCTTGGACCAGAGCAGATTTTCTTTAACATTTTATCTACTGTTTCTATATAAGACTTTATTTGAAAAAAATGGGTCACACTTTTTCATTTTTTACAGTTATAGATTTTAGACAATACATAAAGCAAAAAAACGTGTTCAGAATTTCAGAATCCAATATGCTTAATGGTTCTAGGAAGCAGATTCTTTTTTTTTTCTCATTAGTACATGTTTGCAGTACACAATGATTGCATTCATCGTGGGGAGTCGGTACATGTACATAACACATCTTGTTTGATTGGAGCTTTTTGTTTATTTCACATCTTGTTTTTTCATCTCTTTCCCCTCCTTCCTGACTTCTCCTTCCATCTCTTGGTCCCCGTACACTTTGCAAAAGTTTTCCTCCCTGTTTCCTATTTTTTTAATTTTGCTATTTAATTTATTTATACTTTGGGGTTTTCATGTAAGAGAAATTTAGTGATATTTAGAATCTAAGTGATGTTTAGTCTGATGTGTTTGATTTCAGTTAATATGGTCTCAAGTGCATCCATTTTCCTGCAGATGACTCGTTATCCTTCTTTATTACAGAGTAGTAGATTCTTGATCAAAGTGTGGTTTAATACATCTTGGAGACATGCATGTAAACGGGCTCATCGGCCTTTATTTTATTTTATTTATTTATTTTTTGGTACCGGGGATTGAACTCGGGTCCTTGCGCTTGCAAGGCAGGCCACCGAACCGCTGAGCTAAATCCCCAGCCCTCATCAGCCTTTATTTTAACTATGAAGTTTTTTGATGATGACATGAAAATTTCTGACAGTTGTCATGAGACATACCACCAGGAACACTGTATACATAAGAAGTTAAGAAGTCAGGTCAGCAAATATTATGTGTGATCAGAAGACACTGTTTTCCTAGATTAACTGCTAATGAACTATTAGCCAGAAACCTTCTCTTGCTCTGATGTGACTTTTTTTCCAGTGCTGGGAAATCAAACAAAGGTCCCAGGCAGCTTGATAAGTACAACATACTAACCATGATATTATATGACTTAAAAAAAAGATTTTTCACTAAAGAAACAATTTTCATCTTTGAAATATTGACTTAGTTTCTTAGTCAAATGATGGAGATGATTCTTTTACCTCTGTCTTTTTAGCTTTTCTTATCTTTTCAAATATAATAAAGTTCTTAAAATCACTTCAATATTTCTTTGGCTTTAGCAAGACATACTTTTAAAGACACATTTAAAACCACACTGAATCCTACTCAGGATGTAAAGACAGACGCTACTGTTTTTAGTTAAAAATAGTAATGTGTCTCATGTATACTATTCATAAGACTAATTAATATAAGTTCTAATGACTTGATTAGCTATATTTATATAGCTCAGTAGTATGATGGCTTTAATGTGGCCGTTAAAATGTATGTACATTCCACTGCCTGCTCACAAGCACAAGGTCCTGAGTTCGATCCATGGTACCAAAAAAGAAAAATGTATGTATAATGTTAATGCAATATCATAAAATGATACAGGTTTTAGTGGAATTAGAGGCCACAATTATATATGCTGCAATTATGTAATATGTAAATATATATGTATTTGCCAAATATCTTTGATTCAACAATTCTACCTCAGTTATACAAAGACAAATAAATATACAAGGATATCACTGCATTTTGTATAATAGCAAAAAATAAGAAATAACTAATTTTTACCAATAGAGATTAGATTAAAATGTACAGTACAACCATACTATGGAATACTATGTAGTCCTTTTGAAAAACAGAGTGTGTGTGTCTGTATATATAAATATATATATATATATATAATTTTTTTTACCAAATGGCTTATACTAAACGTTCTATTCTATAATTTGTTCCCTCCCATAAGAATATATCCATATATTTTCAAAGGCAATATGTTGTCATTTGGTAAAATATCAAGTACATATATAAGATACAATAGATAATATGTAATAGATAACATGAGATACTATATATCATGATTATATATAATAGATTTATATATGTATATATTTCAAGTTTGTCACAAGTTAGCAGCAGAATTGGGATTATATAAAATGTTAGTTTTTCCTTTATTCATTTCTGTATATGAATTGTTTATAGTAAGCATACTGCCTTATAATTTAACATAATACAATTTATAATACAATATGACACATAAAATTTGTAATACATCATACTAAAACTTCGGCAAAGAAAAACAGACTAGAAGGAAAAACACTGACATATTCTGATGGTTGTTTCTAGCAGATAGAATCATGGCAGATTCTTTGTTTTTTTCCTAATATATTTCACTGCATGTGAATGTCACACACTTGCAATTAAAAAAAAAAAAAGAAGAGAGAGAGTCAGAAGGGTTGTTAGGGATTGGATATGGCAATTTAAATACCTAAACATTTTCTAGCCTCTTTTGGGGGCGGACGATTTTTTTCTTTCCTTTTTTGAAGGGGAGGGGGAGGGTATGATCTAGCTTCAATTTACTCTGTGTAGTGCAAAAAGGCCAAAGAGATAGATTAAGCTATTAAAAAAGGCAAATAGGCCAGGCATGGAAGTGCACACTTATAATCCCACCTACTCCAGAAGCTGAGGCAAGAGGTCAGTTTGTAGCCAGCTTGGGCGATTTAGCGAGACTCTGTCTCAAAATAGTTTTAAAAGTTATTATTATTATTATTATTATTTATATCTTTTTTTATACCGAGGATGGAACGCAGGACCTTGCACTTGTGAGGCAGGTGTGGTACCACTGAGCTAAATCCCCAGCCCCATTATTATTATTTTAAAAAGAGCTAAGGATGTTGTTCTGTGCTTCTTGGGTTCAATCTTTGGCACTGAAAAAAAAAAGATAAGAAGAAAAGGAGGGAGGGATGGAGGGAAGGAGGGAGGGAGGAAGAAAAGAAGGAAGGAAGGGAATGAAAAAATGAAAGATGACAAGAGGGAAAGGCTTTCAAGGACAGATACATAAGCTGATTTTGCTGGGGATTTCCAGTGTATGTGCTTTCACCACTGTTACTCATACCAACAGCTGGCCCTTAAATCCCCTGGAACATAGGATACTTGCTCTTAGACACAACTTTGACATTTGTTTGTAAGATGTATCAGTGCATCTGACTCCAAGCTAAAGTACATTTTGAACAAGCAGTGAATTTGGCAGTTTTGGAGAACGTTAGAGTCTTGAAGCTGTATGCTCTTCAAGCCTATATTAGCTTATTTCTCAGGAGAGTTCACAATTTAGATTTTCTCAGGAATGTTGACCATCTAATACAAAACTGTGGACACCAGCTCCTCACCTCAGAGATTTCTTGTCTTTTCTTCCCGCCCCCCAGTACCAAGGATTGAACCCGGGACCTTGCACTTGTGAGGTAGACAGAGGAGCCACTGAGGTAAATCCCGGCCCTCCA
>NW_022900913.1:40999020-41037398 GCF_012274545.1 Fukomys damarensis
AAAAAAAAAAAAAGAAGAGAGAGAGTCAGAAGGGTTGTTAGGGATTGGATATGGCAATTTAAATACCTAAACATTTTCTAGCCTCTTTTGGGGGCGGACGATTTTTTTCTTTCCTTTTTTGAAGGGGAGGGGGAGGGTATGATCTAGCTTCAATTTACTCTGTGTAGTGCAAAAAGGCCAAAGAGATAGATTAAGCTATTAAAAAAGGCAAATAGGCCAGGCATGGAAGTGCACACTTATAATCCCACCTACTCCAGAAGCTGAGGCAAGAGGTCAGTTTGTAGCCAGCTTGGGCGATTTAGCGAGACTCTGTCTCAAAATAGTTTTAAAAGTTATTATTATTATTATTATTATTTATATCTTTTTTTATACCGAGGATGGAACGCAGGACCTTGCACTTGTGAGGCAGGTGTGGTACCACTGAGCTAAATCCCCAGCCCCATTATTATTATTTTAAAAAGAGCTAAGGATGTTGTTCTGTGCTTCTTGGGTTCAATCTTTGGCACTGAAAAAAAAAAGATAAGAAGAAAAGGAGGGAGGGATGGAGGGAAGGAGGGAGGGAGGAAGAAAAGAAGGAAGGAAGGGAATGAAAAAATGAAAGATGACAAGAGGGAAAGGCTTTCAAGGACAGATACATAAGCTGATTTTGCTGGGGATTTCCAGTGTATGTGCTTTCACCACTGTTACTCATACCAACAGCTGGCCCTTAAATCCCCTGGAACATAGGATACTTGCTCTTAGACACAACTTTGACATTTGTTTGTAAGATGTATCAGTGCATCTGACTCCAAGCTAAAGTACATTTTGAACAAGCAGTGAATTTGGCAGTTTTGGAGAACGTTAGAGTCTTGAAGCTGTATGCTCTTCAAGCCTATATTAGCTTATTTCTCAGGAGAGTTCACAATTTAGATTTTCTCAGGAATGTTGACCATCTAATACAAAACTGTGGACACCAGCTCCTCACCTCAGAGATTTCTTGTCTTTTCTTCCCGCCCCCCAGTACCAAGGATTGAACCCGGGACCTTGCACTTGTGAGGTAGACAGAGGAGCCACTGAGGTAAATCCCGGCCCTCCAATTCCGGTAAATGCTCTAGTGCTCAGATTTTACTATGCCAACAAAACCTGCTGCAGATTTCAATTGCCCCAGGATTTGAATTCCATGCATCCTAATTCTCCTCCCAGAGCCTGTTTTCTCAGCTCATACAGCCCTTGCTGATTTTCCTGTTTTCTAACAAAGGAAAGCTGGGGAAAGAGAAAATTAAAGGCTACAAAGTCAACATCCATGAGTGTCCCCCGTCGAATTCACTGTAAAACCAGAAGCACAACCAGGTTTGTGACGTTTGAGTCACCAATAGCGCTAACATTTTGCAAAGAACTTTGCTGAAGAAAACTGTTTCATTGATGGAAAATCACCAAATTACTTCAGTTCTTTGTTGTTTTGTTTTTAATTGGGATTCCCTAAAATTTTGTGGCAAGGGTTGCAGAATACATAAATAAAGTCTTTTCATGACACGGAATCTTTTCAAACTCCAAAATTAGGAAAGGAAAGGAAAGTTGATTCAAATGCCATAGAGACAAAAAATGTGTTTTTCTGGGACAAAGGGAAATGAATTATTTAAGTTTATGGCAATTTTTAGGCTCATTTGTGCAATGTGCGCTTGCACAAATGAGCCTTTTTAAAAAATTCTATTCAGCACTTGGGTACAAGTACATGGTGTACCCGGGAAGTTCAAATGTCGATTATCATTATTAATATACCCTTGGTTTCCTTGCTTGCTCACTGCCAAATAAAACAACACATTAAGTAAAAGCTGATGCAGGAAAAGGACCAGGAGCACAAGTATCCCAGATAAAAAAGGCCCAGTCAGCTTTTCCATTTCCCCTAGAGAGGCTTCTCCACATGCGAGGCCCAACTCTTGGGGAAGGTTACCACAGCACATCATGCTGACAACTGTCTCATTTCAAAGGCGAAAGAACTTCCTACACTTCCTGGAATATGCACTCCTGAGAAAATGGTTACCTGATCAGCAGGCAAATAAAAAGAGCCCCTGCGGGATGCTGCCAACCCAGAGGCTCTATTTTCTGTCTGGAAATGCAGCCTCCATGTAGGGTCAGGTGTGGTTTGGTGTTGATGTTTCTGGGGGTTTTTTCACAGAGCCCTCCTATCTTTGTAGACAGTTCTCAGTCAGTTTTGAGACAGGAGACTGGAGCCAGGATGCTTTAGTCCCAGAGGTATGCAGTTTTTAGTTAGAGTGGCCAAAGGAATGTCCCAGCCACGCAGTTCTACCAATGAGACAAGCTAAGGGATTCTTTCTATTTTTTGGAACTTCACTGAGGGATGGAAGGAAGGAATGAGTACAGTTGTCTCTCTTTCTTCTTCTTTGTTTGTTTGTTTGTTGTTTTGTTTTTATGCTGTGCTATAAATTGAACCCAAGGTCAAATGCACGCTCGGCAAGTGCTCTACCACTGAATACACTCCCAGCCTCTTTAAAAGTTTTTTTATAAATACCTAAAACAGAAGCAGATTTGCAGCAGTTATAAGCTGACATATATTTTTAACAGTACCTATGCCTTCAGAGCCTTTAAAATCCCTGGAACATTTCTGAGAATTAATGTTTATGCTGGGACCTTTTAGTTGAGGGTGTGTGTGTGTGTGTGTGTGTGTGTGTGTGTGTGTGTGATGTACAGTATCAGTACTGACCCAATAGCTCCACATGGTCTGGAATAACTTAACACTGCAGAGAAATAGGCTTCAGTTCAACACTCTGAGGATGGAAGAATTGGAATGAGTTTTGCAGGCAACCCAAGAATGCCCTTGACATTCAAACCACACACTCTAGCCTCGCTGACTACCAGACCAGTAATTCTATGCCTTCTTCTCTGCCTGTGCAAGTTCTGGGCAGTGTCAGGCTTCAGCCTGTTGGCCTCAAACCCAGTAAGGATTTTATTTCTTGGCCATAAGCCCAAGACCCAATTGTACAGGGCTGATTTCAATCTTCTCCCATAAAAGAGGCTACTACATTTAAAATCTATAGCAAAAAGACTGAGCAGCTTGAAAACTGCATTTTTATCAGAGTTATGCCAGACTGATTTTGCATCTACCTAGTAATTAGTTTCCATGTTGAAATATTTTTTAAAAGAATCTATGGATCACTGGGTGCTCTTTTGCAATCATAAAATACTAGCCTTTAAAAGGACTGTTGAGCCAGTTTACATGTGAGTTGACCCTTAATTGTAGTCATGATGAGGGCATAACCATGACTAGAAAAGTGGAGAAAGTTTTGTTTTGGTGGTGGATCAGTCAAGTCATCTTTCATGGGGAAAATGGTTGGCTGTCTTTGTTGAGGTATAATTTTTAGAAAGTAGAAAACATGACCCTCTAACCAATTCTTTATCTTGTTAATTGAGGAGCATTCAAGATGGTAAAATTGGTTCGCAGGAGAATTTAAGAGATTGAAAGAAAGGCTTTAGGATAAGATTTCTAGGCAAGCACTCCTCCACTGGGCCACATTCTTGAGATGGAGGACTCTTAAATGCCTATGGCTAGGGCCAGGGATTTAGCTCAGCCGCACCACATCTACCTTGCACACACAAGGTCCTGAGTTCGATCCCCGCTACCAAAAAAACAAAACACCCAAACATATGGCTGAGGGAAAGAAGTCAATTTAAAAAGGCTACTTATGAGGCCAGGGATGTAGCTCAGTGGTGCTGCACCTGCCTCGCAAGCACAAGGTCCCAAGTTCAATCCCCAGTACAAAAAAAAAACAAATAAATACTACTTATGTCCTATTATTCCAATGATACGACATCCTGCGAAAGGTAAAACTGTAAAGACAATAAAAGAATCAGCAGTTCCCAGAAGTTCAGGGTAAAGCACAGAGGACTCGTCAGGGCAATGAAACTATTCTGTACAGCACAGTAATGGTAGGTACATGGCATTGCGTATTTGTTAAAACTCATAAAACTGAGCTGGGCTTGGCGGCACATGCCTGTAATCCCAGCTACATGGGAGGCTGAGGCAGGGGAGAGTGAGTTTGTGGTCAGCCTGGGCAATTGAGCAGGCTCTGTCTCAAAACAAAAATTTTAAAAAGAACCAGGGATATAGTTCAATGACACAGCATTTGTCTAGCATGTGTGAGGCCCTGGGTTCAATCCCTGATATCATAAAAGACAAAACAAAACAAACATAAACGTATAAAAATAAATGTAGTAAAAGAATGAATATTATGGGAAATTGTGGACTTTAGTTAATAAAACTATATCAATTATCTAAAAATGTATCTCACTAATACAAATGTTACTCATAGGAGAAACTGCAGAGGTAGGCTGCAGATATGTGAAAACTGCCTGCACCTTATCCTTGATTTATCAACAAACCTAAAACTTCTAAATGGTCAAAGGTTTTATTTTTTGTTTAGAAAATTGTTTAATTCCTTATACTGTAATAATAACCATTGGAATTCCCTTTTCTATCCTCATCAGAAGTTATTTGTGACTAGAAAAATAATTTATTGACCACTTATCAATATTCAAACATGCCCAACTTCAGAGGGTAGCCCTTGAGTAATTATAAATAGTAAATGAAAGGTTTGTTTCCACGGGGAATTACATGTGAGCAGACCTGTCTGTCAGACACTGTCTGTCAGATGCTGAAGGGTCAGACATATACAGTCATTCTTCTATCCTATTGATAAGTTTTAGATTTTTTTCTCAACATCATCACAGGTCTTATTTGCCATAACTTTAGCCAGTCTTTCAAATCCATTTCCAAATTATGAGCTAACTACTAATATCAGTCAGAGTCCAGTCAGGACACAGAAGCCATACCAATGATTTTAACAGGGACACAATACTAAGATTTGTTAACCAAGCATGGGCACTGGAAACACAAAAAGAGAGTTATCACCACTCTTAGGTATAAAGGAATGAAGGGAACAGGATGAATTATTAAAATGTAGACCCTTGGGAGTTGAGCTGGAAGATCTAAGAAGCTGTTTTCCTGATGCCTTAGGACTTTGAGAGCCAGATCTCTAAGGGCGGTTGTGGCTGGGTATGGTAGCATATACCACATTCCAGGAATCTGGGAGGCTGAGGCAGGAAGATTGCAACTTTGAGTCCAGCATGGGCAACTTAATGAGATTCTGTCTTAAAATGAAAAATATAATAATAAAGGGCTGGGCTGTAGCTAAGAGTGAAGGCCCTGGTTTCAATGCTCAGTACCAGAAAATAATGGGGCTGGGGTGTGTTGCTGGATGGTACTGGTATCATTGAAGAATGTAACGAGGCTTGTTTGAGGAATGCGGAAAACCTGCAAACTGGAATCAACTTCTGCTAGTACAAATTACCATGGCCAGGGTGCAGACCTGTTTCCAGGTTGACTCTGATAACAGGAAGCAAATGGCAAGGAACAAGTACCTTGTTCCCTAGGGCCCCCTATTGGCGAGATTGATCAGAACAAGCTAGGAAAGGAAAATTGTGATTTACTGTACACAGAAAGCAGCGAATAGAAGAGTGAGTTGGAGGTTGAGAAAATATAGTGTAACAACCAGCACACTGCTATAACTGGAATACTTCTAATGGATATATTTGCCGCCATGGCCAAGCACAGGTTAGGGGGTCAGACACATCTGGTTTTGTATCTTAGTTTGAACAGTTTTAGTGAATTATGCTGACATGATGTTTTAAAGTTTTTTATGTGATTAAAATAAATTATTAATGTAATCATTATGAACAAGACAAACCAAACAACTTGGTGATACTTTTAAAAAAACAAGAATCCAAAGTACCAGCAACATTAATAAAAGCCATGCGCTATTGGCCAAAAGACAGATATGCAGGTCAATGAAATAGATAGAGTATAGAGAAATAAACCCATGCACATATATGGTCAATTTAATACCCCCCTCCTCCCCCTTCCTCCTCCTCCCCCCTCCCCTCTCCCCCCCTTCTTCTATACTGGAGATTGAGACCAGAGCCTTTGCACTGAGCTATTTCTCCTGTCTCCCCCATTCCTGCCTTTTTGAGATAGGATCTTGATAAATTGCCCATTCTGGATTCAAATTTGTAATCCTCCTGTCTCGGCCTCCAAGAATGCTAGGATTCTAGGCATGTTTAATTGATTTTCTTTAAAACATTTTTATTAGTACCTGTTTACAGTGCATAATGACTGTATTCATTGTAAGGAGTTAGTACATAATATTTATTGATTCTTTTCTCATCCCTGTTCTCTCCGTTCCCTGCCTCCTCTTTAGTTTGATGTTTGAGGCCAATGAACTTAACTTTCTAAACTAAATAAAAGCTACAGCACCTTTCAATGATATTCTAATTTTACAAAACATGATGAACCTGATGTTTAGAAAGATTTGGGACACTGTCCCAAACAATAAATGCAAAGCTTGAAAAAAATACAAATTGTTTAATCTCTGTCCATTTTATTCCATTTACTGAAAGTAAAATAATTGAAGTAGGCTCTCCAAATTACAAAAAGAGTTCTTTTTGAGCCAAGTCATTCAGCAACCTCTCTAGATTGTCCACTTCAAATTGTGCTTGGAGACAGCCAACAAACCAAGCTTTCATCCTCATTGGAAATGTCAAAATGAAGTGACATTTGAAAGAACTCAGCTCGTCCCACAGATAAGAGACTTCCCGAAAAGTATATGTCAAAAAGATCTTGCCAAACAGCTCGAGCAACTACCAGCATCTAGCTGGTTTCCTGCAGAGTCCTATCTGCCTTCTGTGGATTTGTTGTTTTCAAGTGTGGAGCATTTATTTGGTTTTAGGTATCTTTCCCACTGTGTGACTGTGGTTGAAATAATCATTTGTTTTGACAATCAGTTGTCCATTCTTAAAGACTATCCTGTGTATGCAGCTGTATCTAAACTTTTTTTTTTTTTGGCCTATATCAGGCCTTGGCTCAAGAAATGGTTGAGAAGAGTAATAAAAATAAAAGTCAGGTTTTTGTAGCCAAACAAAACCAGAGAGCTATCCTGAGAATTCATTACTCATCTCTGCTGTGCCAAATGGTGATGCTACAGCTGTCTGTTCTTCAGGCTTGGAACATCTCCCTCACCACTAAAACTGCTTCTGCCAGAAGCTGGGAGAGGGCAGGGAATAGAGAAACCCTTTCTTTAGTGTCTTCATAGAATAATCATATCTCATTTGGCATTCAACTGCAAATTTATGATAAGTCATGCTATCTGATGCCACATATTTCTATTACTGAAATATAGTTGAACTAAATTAGAAGATGACTCCTATGTAAAGGAAAAAAATAAACTTTTATTGGCCTTATGGAATTAGTAACTTGTTTTGAATCCTGCACAATGAAACTCTATTATTGTGCTCTGTACAGAGTGGGTGTTCCACAAATTCTTGTTAATCATCTGTGATTAAAAAAAAATGAGAAGAAAAAAATCCACCCACAGAGCTATTTCAGTCGGGAATTTGCTGAAAACATTTGGCTTTCATAAACCAACCTTTCTTTTCAAAAATATTTCTATTATTGCTTTTATTTTAGTTAAACATCTTCTGCTTATACTTCAAGAGCTATGAATATATCTCAACTTTCCAAAACACCTTACAATTGTGTCATGAGGTCAGACCGCTGAAAAAGACAATGGAGCAGAACGATGCACGCAGGACCACATCGCATGCTTGTCTGGGCTTCTTCCTCTCAGGCTCCCTTGAGCTCTGCCGAGAAGAAGCTGCCAATGGTGTATAAAGGCCTGCCCTTGGCTGCAAAAAGCTCTGCTCTTCTGAGGACAAGGCTGCTATCAGGCAACAAAGCCAGTATACTTGGGAGTTGAACTCAGCTGTAAAAGAATAGTCGGTTCTAGTCGGCAAGTTCCGAGTGGAGCGTTCTAAATCAGAATGAAATCAGGATGAGATGAATCCTTCAGAAAGGCACATGTGATGGGAGTGGGCAGAAGGCCAGAAGCCACAAGGCCACCCTTCCAGTCTGAGCCCCTCAGAGACCTTAGTCTGTACTGATCTCAGCAAGGAAGTGTCTTTTCCTCCTCCACCAGTGACAGTTGTAATGAGGGATAGAAGGGAAGGCAGAAAGCTGTGTGTAGCCATCATTCCTGGAAAGTCACCTGTAAGCCCAGCAAATATCTTAGAGATAAAAGACAGAATGTTAACTAATAATCAGAAAACGAAGGCAAATTTACTCCAAATAATCTCTGTTCTGCCATTACGATCACAATCTTCTGAGCCATGCCAGGATATGAAGTGGGTTAGGACAAGCTTCTCAGTAGCCCTACTTTTGCTAATGGAACCATCGCTGTTCCGTCATCCTGATTTCCACCCTCAGAGATGGAGCAGATGCCCTTCCATCCTCACTGCTCATAGTCAGCTGGTGTAGTCAGTCTATTACTTCCTTCTCCTCTTACTCTGTAGCCATCCATCTTCCCTCCTGGCGACATCCTCTTATGCCTAAATATGGCCTTAGCCTTTCAACACTGCACTCGTTGCCTTCTGAAAACTCATCTTCCTACCACCACTTTATCACATCAGTCCTTTGCTCAAAACTCTTCAGTGGCACATGCCTGTATGCTAGCAGATAAAGGTCTAAATTCAACCGAGCATCCACACACAGGCTCTACAAATACGTCCTGGAGTTGCACTTCCAGTCTTATCTCCCTACATCAATTATGCATTCTTCCCAAACCGTTTCTTCCCTATCCCTAAGCATGTGACTCATCCCTCTCCCCTCTGTCTTCCTGAGGCCACGGCCCCTGTCTGGAATGCCCTCCCATGCAACACTTAGTCACGGACTTTGCATTCTTTGTTAACTTCTCCCCGGAGAGCTCTTGCCTCTTGGGTAAATATCATATCCAACATGATGCTGATCCTGTAATCTATGCTTTGAAGAACTTCTTCCTTGTGTGGGGTTTTGCTTTTTAGTTTTATTATTTGACATTGTGGCAGAAAATCATGGAATCCAAGCTGTAGTCTGTTACTGACCTTAACCTGCTGATCTATGCATTCTGGAACTCATTCTGGATTCTGTATGACAAACGGCTTCTAGATACGATACAATTTAATGTTTGGTGAAAATACTGAAATATGAAATGTTATTGCTGAAAAGAATTTGATAAACTGTCTCATACCTTGCTTTTGGAAGTGACATTGACAGCAGGCGTGGTGCACATGACTGTAATCCAAGCACTCAGGAGGCTGAGGCAGGAGGATCACTGTGAGTTCCAGGCCAGCCTGGGCTACATAGTGAGTTCGAGGCCAGCTTGAGCTACATACTGAGACCCTGTCTCACAAAAAAACAAAAACAAAAATCAAAGGGACATTGACAGAGCCAGTCTGGTGGCACACACTTACAATCCTGAGTTCAAGGAGGATCTTGAGTTCAAGGCCAGCCTGGCCAACATAGAGACACCTATTCTAAACAAGTGGTGGTGCGGGGAGAACTACAAAGTGAGGGTCACAACCAGTGGTGCTGTATCATCTAACTTGTTAGATGTATAGAACTTGTTAGAAGCATCAGATCTTGGTCCCTGCCCTTGTTGACCAAGTTCTGCACTGTGAACAAGTTTAGATTTACTGTGCACAGTAAAGTGTGAGATGCGCTGGGGGTTTTCTTACCTTGAGAGCCAGAGAAACAAACCATACAGCAGGATGAGAAGGAATCAGGGCAAGCTAGTAGAAATAATTCTGAAATAGGAGCCAGAAGTTGTGTGTTTGTGCCATTTACCAGCTTGTGATTCTGGAAAAACCACTGAGCCATTCTGGGCCTTGTTTTCTGATCTTTCAAACGGGAATCATAGCCTTTCGTTGTTTGGTGTGGGGAGGCATAGTTGTTGGGTTCAAAACAATGAAGTGAGCAAGTGTGAAAGTGATATTTACAACTGTGTAAGTTTTACACATTTAATAAAAATAATCATGATTATTGTTCTTTAAAATTTACTCCCCCCCCTTCTCTGGGGGTAGGGGTGCTGGGGATTGACCCAACAGCCTTCATGCTGGACTACATCCCCAGCCATTTTAAAAAATATTTTGGTCCATAAAGGTACAAGTTCCCAATGATGAATGTAACTGTACTGTATATTTAAAAAGTACCAATAAACTCAATAAGAAAGAAAAAAATTTCGGTCTTGCTAAGTCATTACATTTCCCAGGCTAGATTTGAACTTGCAATCCTCTTGCTTCAACCTCTTGGAGTTCAGTTCTGAGATTACAGGCATGCACCACCATGCCCAACTTGAAACAATCTCTTAAGAAAGGAATTTGGCCACATGTCACAAGAGCCTTTAAATATGTCATTTCCCTACGGCTCAGTAACTTATGAGCAAGGGATGTGCCTTAAGGAAATATACAGAGATGCAGACAAACAATTTTAAGTAATTATGTCCACAGCAGATTTATTTATATTTGAAAGAGAGGAAAAAAATCCTGCAAACAACCTGAATGTACAAAAATAGGGGTCAGTTAAATAAATTGTAAGATATCCATAGATAGTAAATTATTCAACTTTGAAGAATTTTCTTGAAACAGCTTTTAAGGACATGAAGAATTTTTGATGCAATATTGAACTAAAAAAGAAGTATTTTATAAAATTATTCATGAAGTATAGTCTCAACTGTGTTTTGTTTTTGTTTGTTTATTTGCTTTGGTTTTTGAGACAGGGTTTCACTATGTAGTTCAGGCTGGCCCTGAACTCATGGCAATCCTCCTGCCTCAGCCTATGAGTGCTAGAATTATTGGTGTGCATCAACATGCCCAGCCTCAACTGTGTTTTTGTTTTTTGAGATAAGGTCAGGTTGGCCTTGAACTTGCTATGTAGCACAGTCTGGCCTCAAACTCACAGCAATCCTCTTGCCTCAGCCTCTCATGTACTGGGACTATAGGCATGCTCCACGATACCCCACCTCAACTATGTTTTTAAAAAGAGTGATTGGAAACAGGAAACAGGAAAATATTAATTGTGCTTGTCTCTGGGCAGCAGTATTTTTGTTTTGCCTTCCTTTTGCTTTTTTTGTCCTTGGACCAGAAGGACCAAGCTTCAAAAGGATTGAACTAAACACTACACACTGAGCTACATTCCCAGCCAATTTTAATTTTTATTTGAGTGAGCATCTTCCTAAGTCACTAAATGCCCAGGCTGGGATAGAACTTTTGGTCCTCCTAACTCAGTCTACCAGAATGCTAGGAGTACAGGCATGTGATACCACGCTGGGCTCCGTTGGTTATTTTTTATTCTGCCTCAAATTTGGGCATAGTCCCAAGCCAAGCCTCCCAGGAAGCAAAAATTTTCCAGTAAGCTTTATGGGAAGCAATTTTTCTTCACCACCAAATAAGTCCAAAAACTAATACAGCTTTAGGCTCTGAGAACTTGGGAAGCCTATTGTCCATTTTTAGAGAGTATTGGGCTTTTCAGATCATTTTTTCTTTCATATAGGGCATTGAACCCACAGCCTTTACACTGAGCTATATCCCCAGCCCTTTTTCTATTTTTTTAATTTTGAGACCAGCTCACTAAGCCACCAAGTCGTCTAGGCTGAGTTTGAACTTGCGCTGAGATTCTAGTTGTGTGCCACCCTGTTCAGCTTCAGAGTTATTCTTTAATCAACATTGCTTTGGTTCTGAACTAGATATACTTTAGGCCTTTTTTCATTGATCTTTAGACTTACATATTCACTGGAACACGGAGAGTACCAAGCAAACAAATGTCATCCAAGACTGGTCTAGGTCTAAGTTGTCCCCAACATTTAAGAGCCTCTCAGATGACAGAGTTCCTCAGAAGAGTACTGATCTTCTGGCCTCATTCCCTGCCTCTGGTCTCCATCCTAATGTTTGGGGAACAGTGGGCTAGAATGCAAGTGAGTCTGCTTAAATACAAATCTAAGAATATACATTTGTATATTTAAGCAGGTATCTAAATGTAAATAGCAGGTATAGAAATAAAATTTATAAGTCAAGTCAACCTAGCTGTAAATAGCTTATTTAACCCTCCTACCTTTACAGATTTCCCTTCACAAGGACCTAGAAAAGGCCAATTGCAAGTCCAGCATCATCGAGATTCTCTGAGTTCCACTGGGGACTATGTCAACGCGGGAGACAGTCTTGGCCTGTTTCCCATCCTCTTCTCACCCCGGAGTGCTCCAGACCCCACTTCCAGGGACATTAATACTTAAAATAAATAATGACAGAAATCATAATTAAGTATTTGTAAATACCCAATCAGGTGCCTTTGGACAAGAGGTAAACACCTGTGTAAACAGATGAACTTAAGACTTCCTGTCAAGTAACCAATCAGAACACAGACACAATGCCTGGATAATGTGCACACATAATAATGAACAGACATGGTTGTGTCTGATATGAATCTTCATAATCAATTCATCATGTGTTATAACTGATGCACTTAATGTGAAATAAAGAAACATTTTCTGAATTTTGGTACCTGCAATTTTTTATCACTTCTGTGTGGACCATCATTCTCAACTATCATCATTTTTGTCACCACTTCTGTCTTGAAAGACTTCCAGTAACACTTGGTGTAACAGAAGCTCTGTGAAGCCTTAGCCCGTAAGAGGTCATGAGTTGGGTGAAGAAGTTATGGAATAAAATCACCGACAGCTGTGGTGCCAATGCAGTATGAGTGGGCTGCGTGGACAGGAAGTGCTCACCTGAGGAGAGCTCTATAGCTGGATATGAGAGATCAGGGCCAAAGGTTTTACAGAAAATGGGGTAGCAAGAACTTCAGGTGGAATTCGGGGTTTGGAGAGTTACGATGATGCTCTAGAACACTGATGGTGAACTTTTAGAGACTAGTGTCCAAACTGCAACCCCAAACCCACTTGTTTATCACAAAGGCCAACACTGCAATTGAACCTGAATACTGAGGTTTTAGTGTAAAAAAAAAAAAAAAAAAAAAACTCACACATGAACATCTTTGTCTGAGAAGAAAAACAAATAATATGTGTGCCACAGGTTTGCTAGCACAGTTCCATAAGATGACATATGACATGACTGTATTTGAATAAATGTAGATTGCCGTGGATGAAAAAATAAGACATCTCCTGATAAGCCCTATTTCATCTTTCGGAGCACAAATTAATGTAAGACCTAGTCTCAGTTCTCAGGGAAATATAGTAGGCTGAAAACCGAGACAGATTTTTGGGATGTAGTCAGTTATCAAGTCTTTGTAAGCACAAATTTATCATTGTTCATTTATATCCTGAAAAGCTAGACAGAAAATTTATTCAACTTTTGCTTTAGGAGGCTATGATGAATATGTGTCCCTATAAACTTTCATTTGCCTTTGTCTAAATATTGCCTTAGAATTAATCCTCACAGTGTTAGTTATTTGGTCAAAAGTATTATATTTTACATTTTGATATAGATGCAGATTGTCTTTCAGAAAAATTGTTCCAACTGATGCTCTCATCAGCAGTGCCTACTGCTCCACATTCAGGCCAACACTGTGTTTAGTAAGTTTTTTAATCTTTGCCAATCTGATAGGCCACAAAATGTAAATAAATATTATCTCCCTTTTGCTAAATAACAGCTCTTACCTTTTGCCCTAGATGTTCTTTCTTTCAGTGATTTGTATAAGAAATTTATCAGGTATTTTACAACTATTTCTCAACATTTTATTTGTTTTTAGACTTGATTTGGGTTTTTGTTAAACAATCCTGTTTTTTGTTTTTTCTTTATGTTTATGTTTTTGTTTTGCAGAGAACAACTTCTGTGTGATTTATCCATAGCTTTTTTTTTTTTAAGCACTGAGATTGGAGCCCAGGATTCACATATGCTAGGCAAACACTCTACCACTCAACTTTGTCCCCAGCCTTACGAATTTTAGTATTAATGAGTTAAAACCACTGAGTTAAAACTGTTTGAAGAAACTGGAATATAGCTTTGTCTCTCACTCGCTCGCTATTTGTAGAAACATGATATGAACTTGTGTATGTCCTGTCAAATGAGTGGCAGAGTGACAAGGAGGCCATGGGAGCTGGTGGGAGGAGAGTTGATATTTTGTTCCTGGTGTGGGAGGTTTGGAGGAACTGGTTTCTGCTGGCTGGAAAATGCAAGCTGAGGAATGTAAAGAGAGAGCGGGACGAACACTAAAAGCCAATCCGACTATAAGAAGTTGAGGGAGGGGCCGGGGATTTAGTTCAGTGGTTCTGCTGCCTGCCTCACAAGCTCAAGGACCAGAATTCTATCTCCGGTACGGGGGAAAAAAAAAAGTTGAAGCCAGGCATGGTGGCCCACCCCTGTAATCCTAGAACTCTGCAGGCTGAGGCAGGAGAATCGTTGTGAGTTCAAGACCAACCTGGGCTACATAGTGAGTTCCAGGTCAATCTCCACTACATAGCGAGACTCTGTCTCAAAACAACAACAACAACAACAAAAGTTGAGGGAGAATGAGGGGATGAAGGGAAAGAGGGAAAGAGATGTGGGAGCTGAGGCAAATAGTGGACTGTGAGGGAAGAAATAAGCTCAGAGATAATTTTTAGGAAGTCAGTACAAAAGTCAGTTCTCCCCAAACCTGGAATAAAACCATATCTATGCACCATGTTTTGTTTTGCTTTTTAATACAGAATATGAAGGTTTATTTCAAAAAGGATTACATTTTTTTAACCAGGATTCACAGATGCGCTTAATGTAACAGTACCTTCTATGCACCATGTTTTGAAGTTGGACTTGGCCTGTGTTTTGGATGTCAAAGTGGGAGAAATGACCCTTCCTGTCCAACAAAGATGGATTTGTGCCAATGAGATGTCAGAGGAGGCTTGCTGGGGGCTTTCAGAAAAGAGAAGTGAGTGACTCTCTTGATGAAAGAGGAGAGGGAAGCAGATCATCACAAGGAAGGGCACTGGCCTCAGAGAGGAGCTTGGGAAGGGGAGAAAGAGAGAGAGAGAGAGAATGTGTGTGTGAGGAGGGAGATGGGGGGCTCACTCCTTAAAGACATTGTTAAGCTACGGAACCCACCAACTCTTAAGTGTGTCCTACCTGTAGTCTTCATGTTATATGAAATAATAAATGTCCTTAATTTTCCAGCCAGTGGGAGTGGGAACCTCTGTTACTTGCAGCTGAAAACATTCTTACACACAGAGTAAAATTCTTAGAAGAAAATGCACAAGTTGGAACTCTAGCAAAAGCAGCAAATTCCCACACAGGATAGTCTGTTCATGCCAAATGCTTAGATTGAACCTTTTCTCCAGAGCCATTCTAAACAGTGCTGGCTCCCAGGACATCCTGTCTCCTCTCTTGCCATGGACCCTGAGTGCACACATTCTTCCCAGAACCTTCCTCCTCCTGCTGTGGCTCAATTCCAGATCTTGGTGTGGAGTCAGAGGTCCCAGAAAGATCTTCTTGGGCTCTCACTCCTCTGTTGGGGGTTCTCATGTGTTCCCGCAGAGCCTAGTGCTTTGCCAGATGCAGCCCTTGTCGAGCTGTGTGGAAAGTGCCTGGGTCGCTTAGTACATGTGGGGAGCAGGTGGGCATTAGCCACCACTATCTATCCAGTGCCTGTGATGGCGCTGTCCTGTGCTCACTATTTGCTGAATGGATAAATATAAAAGCACATTTTCTCTCTACTTAGGCTTAAAAAAATAGATTCTACCTCTTTGAGAAAGCTGTAATTTGTTATAAACATAGATCAGGAAAGCAGCTATTCAGCTCAAGGGGGTGCACACTCGATCCCAGCAACTGGGGAGGCTGAGGCAGAAGGACTGTCATGAGCTCTAGGCCAGCCTGGGCTACATAGCGAGTTCAGCTATTTAAAGAGGCTCTTTTTTAGCACTGACTGCTTACTATATAGTACAGATCCATATTTTAAAATTGAGATATAATTCACATAACATTTGGCCTTTAAAAATATATAATTCAACTGGATGTGGTGGCATACACCTGTAATCCCACATTCAGAAGGTTGAGGCAGGAGGATCACCTCAAGTTCAAGGCCAGCCTGGGCTACCTAGTCCGTTCAAGGCCAGCCTCTTGGTCCCGGGGGCTGGGGAGTGGGAGACCAGCTTGCACTACATAGGGAGACCCTGTCTTAAAAACAAACAAACAAAAAACTAAAACAATCATAGAAACAAACATAGAAATATATCAAATACATCAAATCGTAGAAAGTATATTACTCAGTCTCTGTTTGTGGCACTGCGGATTGAACCCAGAGCATTGTGTGTGCTAGGCAAGCACTCTACTAATGAGGCATCTGCCAGCCCTTTAAAATTTTTGTTTTGAGATAGGATGTTGGAAGTTCCCCAGGCAAGCTTCAAACTTGTGTTCTTCCTACCTCAGCCTCCTGAGTAGCTGGGATCATAGGTGTTCTGCCACTACACCTGGCCTAATTCAGTGTTTCTAAGCGTATTCACGAGGTTGTATTCACTATCTAATTTCACAACATTTCTCATCATCCCTCTGTCTATCAGCAGTCACTGCCCACTCCCTTCCCTTCCCAGTCTCTGGCAGACACGAATCTGTGTTCTGTCTCTATAGCTTTGCTTATTCGGAACGTTTCAAATACATGAAATCCTACATGTTGCCTGTGTTGTCTGACTTCTGTCACTTGGCCTAATGTTTCTAAGGTTCACCCAAGTGTAGCATGGGTCAGTACGACACTCCTTTCCGTGACTGTATAGAATTACACTGCATGGATTGTATCCTATTTTGTTTAACTATGCATCATCTGATGGACATTTGATTTGCTTCCAGTTTAGTGCTACGACGCATAATGCCATTATGAATGTAAGCTCTGTGTGTATGTGTTTTCAATTCTCTTGGTATACCTAGGGATGGAATTGCTGGGTCATATGGTAACTCTGTGTTTAACTTTTTGAAGAATTGTCAAACTGATTACCAAGGCGGCTACATCATTTTACATTTCCACCAGCATTGTATGAGGAGGGTTCTAATTTCTCTGCATCTCGATAGAGGTGAATTCAATTAGAGTTACTAACAGAGATTAATTCAAGTAGGGTAGAGTTACTTTAGGCATCAGAAAGCTGATGTGGAGAAATACGAATGATGCACTTCATACTTATGTGGTTAATATGAGTCAAATGATTAGTAACAACCTTACTAATTTGTCAATCATTTGATCCCCAGGGGTTAAACGGACAAGGCAAAAGAAAACAAGTAACTTTGCAATGGATGATTGATATAACCAAAGACATCTGGATTTTTAAAAAGTGTGGTATTCATACTGATGGGCAGAAAAGCCTGCAAAGTTACTAATTTTCTTTTGTCTTGTTCAGAAACAGATTTTTAAGAGGACCTGATAAACTTGGAAGAGAGAACTCATACAAGGAGAGACAGATAGAAAAACTTGTTAAAGCTTCTGGCAGGAGGCATGATTCTGAATACTCTGGGCTCCCAAAACTCTAGTCCTGCCTCCCTGTACCCAGGATTGAACTCCATAAGACAAACGCCCTTGTGTAAAGTCTGAAAGTATTATTGTCATTAAATACTCTAAGACATTGGGTGCAAGGTAGCATTACTACAGTAATGTGCTCTTAGGGATATGTGCCACACAAAAGATCTGTCTCCTATTTGGGCAAGACTTCATGACCTCCAAAATATTCATCTTCACTCGAAGGCCACATGTATTAGTTTGGTGGCAGTGGCAATGAGCCTTGAGGGTGTAAAGATTGAGGTCACTGGTGACAACCTGGAAATACCTTCACACAGTATAGGAGATGAAGGCCTGGGTGTTGACGTTATGGAGGAGGGACCAAGCTAGTCAATGACAGTGGTAGTAGCCCATGGTGGTTGTGAAGTTTATGGTGAGGCCAGGTAAGATACTCCTGGGGACCTCCTAAATGGACATTGTTGGGGACAACTGGTCTCTATCAATGTGATAAGAGCAGGGGACAGATGGTTCATCATTACTTGTTTTTTGTTTGTTTTGTTTTTGCTACCGGAAATCAAACTCAGGTTCTTGTGCTTGCCACGCAGGCACTGTGTTGCTCAGCTGCATTCCAGACTCAGGTTCATCATTATTTGTATATTTACCATCTACAACATCCTGTCTGGGAAACATAGGCAATTAAGGGAATAAAATGAAATATAACTAGGTAGTTGAGGAATATGCTGAACAAATTTGACCTGAATGACTAAAAGCACATTGTTCTCTTTGTGATGAATAGTAGGCCCATGAAATAAAATTTTTTCCACTTTAAGAGTCTTTGTTGTTGTTTTAGCTGACGTAATAAAGCTGTTTAATGCCCTTTTCCACTATAGGTTGCCATATTCTCACAGTTAGGAAATTTCCAGATTGATTTTCCCACAGTTTTTTAGTCCATGATATTTGGGGTTAGAGATGAAAATGTAACTAACAATGAGTGGCAGGAAAGTAAGCTACTAATAGTGTGAAGAAAAAAACAAAAGCAAGTTCCATCAGAGCCAGGATGTTGAATTAACAGAAAGCCATTGCAAACAGAACCAGTGAAGAAATCCATGCCCTGGGGGTCTTGCATCTCAGGAGGGAGGAAAGGGAAGGCCCCATGAATGCTGCCCTTTCAACATCACAACAATGAGATCACACATTTATTTTTCTAATAGAATGAGGTGTGATCAAAATATTTGGTGACTGTTTACATTTTAAAAAATGTATTACAGTAAAAGACATATTGTCTTTCACTCCCCTGCAAAATACCCCTCACTTCCAACACACCTAGCCGCTTTCTGAGCAGTTCTAGAAGTCCTTTTCCATGAGGGTCTTCAGTTGCTCCATCATGGCTTCCTTGATGTCCTAAATGAGGGGAGGGGTTGTCCCGAGAACAGAGTCATGAGGTGGTGACATCACTGAACACCACAGAATGTAGGCACATGAACTAGGATGGCACTGACATCCCCAGGGGACAAAGTTTTGTGGAACCACTATCATATATGCAGTGCAGAAAATAAAACAACTCCCCCTAAGCAAAACATTTTACCTTGTAGGGTCATTTTGACTTTGGGGAAGAGATAGAAGTCACATGATGCCAGACACTGAATAAAGCAAATGATGACACACCACGATGTTTTCACAAGCCTGCCTTTCCAGTGGATGTCAGTGGGCAGCAACATTCACCATATTTTTTTTTATTACACCTTATAAAGACACTCACAAAAGATGACTTCCAGAACTGCTGCAGAAAGTGGCAAGAAGATTAGGATAAAAGTATTTGTAGAGTGATTAGTAGCAATGTGTCTTTTACTGTAACGAAACTTTTAAATTTAAATGAACATTTTTCAAATACTCTTTGTACACTAGTTCAGCCATTACTCTTTTTTTGAAGATATCATCAGTTATCCATTTCCTACCAAAGGGCATTTTCCAACCTTTAAGGAAGAAATGTAACAACTATACCGAGATAAATTCTCAGTATATATTGAAGCATAAAATATCTTGGATGGACACTGGGTAAGAAGCACAGGGTGGAATGATCAGGGAAGACACCATGTTCCCTCTGTGTATGGGATCAGAGATCAAAGGGAGATTTTTCAAACTGGCGTGTTAGTAATTTTTCTGTTGCTATAACGATTTTAGTATATGTGCTGCCGAAGCGAGCACTCTGTTGCTATAAAAAAATATCTAAGGCTGCGTACATTATAAAGGAAAGAAGTTAATTCATGATTCTAGTGCCAGCACCGGCTCAGGTAGCTGGCATCAAAACGGCGGGAGTGCCTGCAGAAGGGAGAGACGACCTGGCAGGATATGGCAGACTCACTCTTTTCATAACAAGTCACTCTTTCAGGAACTAATTTGTTCCTACTGGACCTGACCACACTCCTATTACATAGCATTAATCCCTTCACAAGAGTGGAGCCCCTGTGGCCTAATTAGCTCATCTTTTAAAGGTGCCAAAACCTTCCTACCATCACACCAGATACCAAACCTCCAGCACACAAACTCTTGGGGACAAAGCATATCCACACCATGGCAGCTGCATTCTGTAAAGGGCCCTAATAAAACACTGAAATATCCTGGACTGGGGCTGCTGGGAGGGACCACGGAGGTCCATTGTCCCCACCAAAAATCAAACAAACTGGAATGAGTTTTTAATCTCTTTTATAAGTTGGTTTTACCTAATATTTATATTTGAACGCGGGGATTTACTGTTTTAAAAAAATGGAAGGGGAGAAGGAGGGAAGGAAGGAAAGACAGAGAAATAGATTGGAATTGACAACACTAGGGTTTGCCCTGAACCCACTTCTGCCAATGTTGTGGTTGCTCGGGAGAAGCCATCTCCAGGCTGAATCCTCTGCATTAATCACAGCTGCAGAAAACTCAGGTGTTGTTTTCCTTACTCACACCGGGAATTCATTTACTCCTGGCTTCCGATACATGGCTTTGGCAAAACTTGTCATGGCTGCTTTATTTCTGAGCTTCTGAGAGCTCAGCTTTGCTGAATCTATGGTACTAACTCCTGGCTGACCCCTTCTCTGTAGGTCTCCATGTGTGGAGGAGAAAATCAGGAGGCCCAGAGAGGAGCGAGCTAAACTGCCGGTCCATCCAGAATTGGGGAGGCTCTGCTCAGCACAGCTGAGACAAGTCGGAAAGGAGAAATCAGCAATTCCTTCAAGGGCCAAACAACGTATGGAAATGCCAGGGAATGATAAAACCAGAGTACTTGGAAGCTTGGTCACTTTAACAGTCAGCTCTATGACCTTTGGAAACTGCATGTTACACACTGTGTCCCAAACCAGCCTTGTAGATTTGTCTTTTTGCGTCATTGTACTTCTGCATTTTAAGACACTGTATAAAGGCTTTTTAATATTTTCCACACATCACAACAGAATAAAACCAAGAGAAAAATAGGGACAGCCAGAAAAAAGAAATTACAAATAGAGAAAAAAAGATGAAAATCAGTGACATCTGTGGGCTTACTCAGTAAGTTAAACTAGCAATGCAAAATTTAATCAGTAAGTTCCCTCTGTCCAGATGAACACCCACCTCTACCTTTGGCTCTGGGGCTCCTTGGGCAGTAGACAGACCTGTCAGCTTGTGCTGGCTTCATTCCTGTCTGGCCTCTTGATCATTCAGCATTTCCCAAGTCCAGGGCTTCTGAAGGCCATTCGTGGCATTACTGCATGTTCTTTGCTTGTTAGTAGGTCTGGAATCTGCCTGTGCTGCTGCACCTGGTCTCCAGATGGTGCGCCTGATGCAGCACTGTCAGGTGCAAAAGGAGCTGCAGGTTTCTGCTGTTTGTAGCAGGTCAGTTTGCCTAGTTCTTGCCTCATTCCTGATTTTTTTCCCTGGGAATAGATGCTAACCTGGAAGCTGTGTGGGGCTGTCACTCTGTAACAGGGCTCCTGCCAGTCTGCTCATGCCATTTTCTCTTTTATTGCCCACTCACTAGACTTCTAGATACTGATTATTTGGAAAAATTTCAAGCCTACAGTAAGGTTGAGAAAACAATACAGTCTATACCTATATACTTTCCACTTAGATTCACTAACGTTTAGCATTTTGCCACATTAGTTTTTTCCTTTCTCTTTCTATACACACACACATATGTGCACATGTGCATGTGCAATTAACCTTATATTGTCCTTTATGGTTATATTTTTTTCAGTCTAGGATTCAACCAAAGTTCACTTATGTGTCATATTACTTTAGTCATTTTCAATCTAGAACAGCTCCTTTGCTTTAAAAAAAATCCTTTGGAGTCAACATGGAAGAGTCCAGATCAATCGTAGAATGCCCACATGTGGATGTCTGATTATCTCTCCATCACTGGATTTAGGCTAAGCCTTTTACAGATAAGACAGTCTATTCGATACGGTGCCACTGACCTATCTCTGCCTGTCATAACACAGTAACCATGTTTCTGTCCTCCCACCTTGGCAGATGGCAAAGCACCAAGGTGTCCTGTGCTAGGCAGACCTGGGCTCCCAGGGAACTCAGCGGGGCTGCTGCCACTGGACACCTATCCAAGAGCTCAGTCCAAGACTGGATTGTTTGCAAAGGGAAACAACTAAGTGTTCCCTTGGGCTCTTGCTTTTCTTCATTTGTCACAGACCAGGTCTCAGATGTACTGGGCTCTTAGAACTGTCATAGTTCAGAGGTGGTCAGGCTGAGGGTGGACCCAAGTGAAACGAACAGGAGGGAGATTCCACAGAGGTAACATCAGCAGCGGCGAACATGTAGCACACATGCTGCAGCCGGCTGTCGGTTATCATCGAAAGCTCTAAAGCCATCACTGAGGCTCTGCAGGACCAAAGACTCTTGTGCCTAACGTTCATTATGTGGTGGGAACTTCAAGCTCAAGAGGAAACTCGGGCACAGGGGATGTCACTGGGCTTCAGACAGAGACAGGAAGGGTGAGGAAAAGTCACAACTACAAGTCTGGTTGGGGACAGGGATTTGGCAGATATTCATGCTCTGCACTATCAGGGACGTCAAGTTCTTCCTTGAAAAGGAAGCATTGGTACTATAAGTTCAAAATGTTAAAGTAAAAACTCCAGTCCAGAAGCCCTCAGGAGACAGTCAACCAGGAGTTCCTTCAAGGCAGGCAGGCTTTGCTGTTACTCTGTGTATCCCTACGATGGAGCGCAGTGCTAGGTCCACGGGGGACACCTAATTCTTGCTTCACAATGGGTGAATGAATGAATGAATAGACGAGGGGACACGATTTCCAAAATGTCAAGTTTGGTATCTAAGAGCCTTATTTAATTGACTAGAACCAAGAGTCAATGTCTGAGAAGACAGGGAGAGACCGCAGAGGATAACATTTTGAGATAAATAAGTCAAGGATAACCCAAATGAGAAAAGGGTTTGAACCATGGTAAACTGCTTCATGCATTACAATGTAGCCTCAACCTACTAATGCCAGAATTTTCTTTCATGGTGGGCTTATCAGCATCATGGTTTGCTGCATTCAGAGACCTTTTGTTCAGCCACTGTGTAGCCAGGAATGTGTCTGCCCTTTCAGACACACATTGGGCCTTCAAGTAGTTGGGAATAGGGCCACCATAATTTGCCCTTCTCCACTGCTCGGCCACACCTGATAGAAACAGAACAAAAGGTGTGGACATGCTTATATAACATCCAGGCTTCTTAACTGCCCAAAAGCAGGATCTATGGCTTATTCATTACTATTATAAAAGCTGGAAGTCCCAAAGTAGGAATCTTTCCTAATTGCAAGAGATCAAAGCCAAGATCCTCCTAATAAAACAGCATCCACATAAAGATTTGGCACATTCTTCAGACAAGGAGGGTGGTTGAGCTATGGACTGATTGCATTCAGTGACTGAGGGCTGGAAGCTTCCAGCAAGGTCTACTGGGCAGATGAGTGGCTCTGGAAGATCTCTCACTGAATATAATCACCATGCAGGGGCAAATAAAAAGGACTTGTCAGGTGACTCAGAAGAAAAGTATTTTTAAGTTGAGAAGAGTGCAATCGTATTACCATCTCCACTTTTAGAGATGAATAAAAAAAGGCACAAAGAAAGGAAGTGGGCTGTTCTGGGGCCTCTTGTAACTACAGCCCAGCTCTGCTTCCTTATATAGATTTCTTTTGCACACATGCTTAGTTTAGGTTTCTAAAACCAATGGTTTTTATTTATAGGTAAGCAAACCCCAATTTTTCTAAATTTTCACTTAAAGATGATGCTAGCCAGACCTCAATTTGTGTGATCACCGGGCCTAGAGTACCCTCCTTCATCTCTTCCTGTCTGAGTCTCTTGAAGAAACTAGGTGACCTCTTCAGTTCTACAAACTGTCCCAACTTTCTTACTTTTTTTTGTTTTTCTTCCTGCCAACTTGTCAGTACATCTGAGCCCTTCTAAGCCCTCCAGATCCCCGTTGGCAGCACAGACCCTGTTCCAGTTCTGTCCTTCCTGGGGAGCTGCTGTCAGGCTGGCTGGATGATGGCCTGGGAACTGTGCTGCTGCTAATGCATTGGCAGGAACAACAAAACATTGCAGCTCTTCTGGAACCAGTTTGTCATCCATAGTCAGCCCATAAAACCTTGGCTTTGGGAAATAACAAATGTCCTTGAATTTGCCTGTTTGCTTTAGGATGTCAAGATCCCTATGTCACCACACCCTGATTGTTTGTCCTCTTACAGGACTCACACAAGTGACAAAAGGTTAAAGGAAAACTCCACTTTTTTTTAGCATTTCCTCACTCATTTCCCACTCCAAGAATGGCTGGCAGGACCAAGGAAGGAAAATTCTTGTATTTATAGCCTTGTGGATAGCAGAGCCAGGCTTGGCAGCTTCAGGAGGATTGAACAAACCTTGGAACACTGGGATCTGAAAAGCCCTTAGGAGCAGTCAGGCCAACATTCTCTTCTAAAGATCAGGAAACCAAAGCCGTAGAGGCTGTCTGGTATTACAGGTTAAATGTATCTCCCCAAAGTTCATATATTGAAGCCCTAATACTGAGTACTTTGGGATGTGACTTTGCTTGGAGATAAGGACTTTATGGAGATAAGTAAAATGAGCTCACTGGGCTGGGCCCTCACCCATTAGCACTGGAGTCCTTAAAAGAAGAGAAAATTTGGACAGACAGACAGCACCACTGAATACAGATAGGCATCTAGGAGCCAAAGAAGGAACAGATCCTTCCCTCACAGTCCTCAGAAGGAAGCACTCCCTACCAATGTCTGGCTGTCAGAACTGTGAGACAATGTATTTCCGTTGTTGAAGCCACCCAAAGCAGGGTATTTTGAGACGACAGCCCAAGCAAATGAATATGCCTGTCAATACTAAAGTGGATGAGTCAGTTAGGTCTTGGCTTCCTATCTACTGCTCCTTCCTGGCACACAGCCCCTGGACTAGAGTTCACCTAAGTGGTATTTGCAGAAAATAAGGGTGCTTTTCAAGAGAACAACTTGTCTGAGAATGTAGGGAGCAACATCCTCTTTCATATCGCATCTATGTATGTAAGTAGAGGTAAGATGATCTCATCTTCATCTCAGTTTTGAAAGCTACTGAATTTATTTTCACAGTGCCTGTGAAGTATGTGATTGATGTGATATTGTGAGTGCTCCTGTTCAATTTCCTTCAAAAATTACCTGGAGCTTTCAGTATTTCTTTTGGTGAGAACATTCTCAGCTTACCCACCTACATCTTTTACTGGTACATATGTCCAAAGTTCTGTTCCTCATTTGTTATTAGCAGTGTCTTTGGTTTTTCAATTTAAAATTATGAATGGCCTTGAATTTCACCTTTATGCATTTTAAGCAATAGCATTTTAAAAAAGAAGGAATATATCTGTGGAATGATGGGGATACTTTGCAATTACTCTTCACAACAGAGTGAAATTCTGACCTCAAGGGAGTTAAAACAACATCACCAACAGGGGCAGCCCTTCTTCCTATAAAGGCAGACTCTCCTCTGAGGTTTGGTCCTCTAGAGGAGGTAGGAAGAGGTCAATGATTTGGCTGAGAACTTGCATAGGCTCTATTCTCCCTCAGGGAAGAGGGGGCATCACAAAGCCCACTGCCTGGCACAAGTTTAGGAATTTCCAGAGAAATGCTGGTGGACAGATGAAGAACAGGCCCTGCATCAGGGGTCAGGGATTAACCAGCCTGACCCCGGAGAATGCTATGTGAGAAACTGGTGCTTCTGCTTTCACTTCAAAGCATGTTAGTCTGGTTGATCCTGCCAAGGACTGGTCACACCCTGGTTTTAAAACGTTCAGTTTGTATAAGTCCCAGTGTCACAGAAAAGATATTTCATGTGGGCTTATGATTAGTATCTTCCAGAGCTTAGGATTTCAGGACTCCTCTCACAAAAAGGAGACCTTCAGAAGTGGTTGGCAGCTTTTAATTCTGCTAAGACTATTATTAAACATAATATCTTCTATTAACATTTTATAAAAACATGGACTTTTTTTGAATTTTCAAAACTTTATTTGAATCATTTAAAAAGTGAGTTACAAAATTTGATGTATTTTCTCAGAGTCCTACACTTGTTATCCTGTTTTCTTTTTGTGATTAATTCTGATAAAAATATGGAAATTTTAAGTTTTGAATTAAAAAATTTAAAAATGCAAGAATAATGATAGACTTTCCATCAAATGACATTTGAAAATCCTAATGTAACTTTTTGCCAAAGCTAAAACTAATGTTGAAATTGAATTGCCATTGTGGTGGTGGAGAAAGATGGAGCCTTTAAGAGGTAAATTAGGGAGCTACAGGTAGAGCTCACTGGTAAAGCAATGAGTACCTGCAGGGGCCCTGGCTTCTACTCCAGCCACCAAAAAATAAAAAGCTGACTAGGTTGTTTAGAGGGATCGATACCTTTTTCAACAGAATGAGTTCTCACACTTTAGCACTGGGTTAATTAACTTGAGAGATTATGTATTATAAAATGGGGTCATCCTTTATGTTTTGTCCCTTTTATATGCATCCAACTACCCCTTCTGTTTCTCTACCAATAATTGAAGCAGCACATGGTCCTCACTAGCTATTGCTGACTGACCTTCCAGATTCCAGATGTGTGAATCAAAATAAATATAGCACCAAGAAGCAGAATAAGACATAGTCCTCATAGATTGGTATTTAGTAGATCTAATCTGTAACCAACCTACTCTTTTTCCTTGAACCTTAGAATTTTCAACACAGTGCTTTGTGCAGTCACTGCCAATTGATCAGAGTTCAGTCTCTCTCTAAGTCATTTACTACACATTTCATGGTAGTGGTGTGAAATTTTCATGTTAAGTGTATGCATTTTATCACCATGATGTGTTTTAGTGATCTCTTCCATGTGTTTGAGACAAGGATTGTTGGAAGTGATCTAACCACCCATGGAAAAAGTAGACTGTAGCCCTTTGGGGGAAGAAGGTCCTTCCTTTTTCCATTTAAAGGCTGAGGTAAATCATAGGTCTTCCTGCTTTCTATAGAAGGGTAGAGTCAGTGATATAATTTCAAATCCAGAGTTCAGAAGTTGCAGAAGGAAAGTACAGCAAATGTCTTTAGTGCCCCACCCATGTCTTCTCGGTACTCACTGTTATCTTAAAGTGGTGGCTTCTGCCACTGTGCCTAAAAGGCTTGCTCTGGCTGGGCTTGCACATATGACAGTTGGAAGCTGCTGTGTAATCTATGCCTTCAGGAGCAGAGGTCAACTGAGGACAGATGAAAATTATGAAAAACAAAAAACTCTCCAGTAGTGTAACTCTAAGGAATGGTCTATGCTGTCTCTCAGTGGTCTCCCAGCCCCCCTAGTAATAATAACTGGGTCATGAATGCATCCTGTCTGTGGGCTGCCTTTCCTTCCTGATCTCAGGCCCCCATTCCCCTACTGAGATGCCTTCCTAATAGTTTACTTGTATTCTGGTCCTTTTCTCAGAATCTAATTCTGGAAGAATCCAACCAAAGACAAAAAGAAACATCACCTTTGTGGTGGTAGGGCATATCTTTTTGAGAACTGATACTAAAAGCATTTTAAGGAGTTGCCTATAGTTAATGAAGAATTCTGATTTTTCACATTGTATAGAAACACAAGGCTCCTCTTACAGGGAGGATGGGGCCATCTGTTTTAGTAGAAGAAAGGGAGTTACAAGAAGAAGGGGCTGTTTGGCTTGGTGGTGCATGCCTATAATCCCAGCATTCTGGAAGGCTGAGGCAGGAGGATCACAAGTTCAAACCCATCCTGGAAAATTTAGCAATTTAACAAGGCCCTGTCTCAAAATAAAAAATGAGAAAAGAGCTGGGGATGTAGCTCAGTGCAAGGGCATTGGGTTCAATTTCCAGTACTAAGGAGAAAGAGCCTGGATCTCAGGCAGGAATCCCTGTCCTACCTGACTCCACTGAACAGGCTGGGATTGTGAAGATTCCCAGGCCTCCTTGAAGGGGGCCTCTAAGAGCCTGGGATACAAGGAGAGTTCAGCTCAAGCACCAGGAACTGCACCAGAGGTCACAGTGGTAAAAGATGATTACACTGATTTTTTCCATTATCTTTAAATTTTTTGCAACCTGGGTATTGACTTTAGCTACTCTCTTTACTCTTCTCGTACCTAGTGCTGTTTTTCATCTCATATTAAGTATCGGGAAAAAGTTTGGCTCATAAGTCATATAATATCCAACAGTAAATTCCAGATAGAATAATGTAATAGACCTTAATTTTTCTTCCTGGTGCTGTGGATCAAACCCAGGCCCTTGCCCATGAAGTACACATACTACCACAAAGCTACATTGCTAGTCCTTGACCCTGATTATTAAATCAACTATGTAAGTAGTTGTGCATGCCTATAATCCCAGCACTCTGAGAGGTTGAGGCAGGAGAATTATAAGTTCAAGTCCAGCCTAGGCAATTTAGGGAGAACTTGTCTCAAAATTAAAAAGGGCTCAGTAGTAGAGTGTCCCTGGGTTCAACCTCCAGTATCCACCCCCCAGCCAATTTACTAAAAACTATAAATGAATACATGGTTTTAAAGACAGCATTCTCCAGAGCCAGTGATTAAAATGATCAGTCTCAGCTGGGCATGTAGCTCAGTGGCACTGTGCCTTCCTGGCAAGCTCAAGGTTCTGAGTTCAAAAAGAAAGAAAGAAAGAAACAGAGAGAGAGAGAAAGATCAGTCCCTAAACCCTCTTGGTAAAAACTGTACTGGTAAAATCTACCAACAGTTATCTTCTCAGTCAGTCAGAAGAATGCTGTGCTCCTGGGGAGAGAAGGGGCCTAAGAGGCTCTTTCTAACTGAATGGCAGGAGTATCCTGACCAAAACTGATTCCAATTATAGAGGAATCCAAATTCTCAGGTGTCAAAAAAATTAGTCTCCTAGGAACTGATGCAATGGAAAATATTTCATTTTTAAACAAACAGGAAAGACAACCTAAGGAAGAGGAAGTTTCACTTCCATTTTGACTAAATTTCCATAACCACTGGAGAACCCAGAGTTCCGTGTTGTGAGAATAGTAAATTTGATCACCTTTCTGGGTCCCCAGCTTCCTTATGCAGAACGCAGGTATGGAATTTTTTACTCATTTTTTCAGGGACACTTTGTGGGGAAAATGTGAATGTCAGAAAAGTCTGAAAACAGAGAACCTATAAATCAGAGAGGGAGAACTAGAATGTGGAAGATAACAATAAATTACTTACTGGCACACAAAGTCTTAGATCCAACACACATTCATTTTGCTTTTTTAGTCAGAGAGGCCTCTGAGGCTCATTAGAGCCTGGAATTACTTCATACACTGGGCTGGAAATTTGAAAGGAAAGTTTCAAGGGAAACTTCCAAATCCACCAGCTGGTTTGTTCTTCATTAGATGTTAACTTGACCATTTTACTTCTTAGAATCGGGCTGAATTCAGCACTGGCTGAGCCAAATACTGCCTCTGTCTCTGGCAATTCTTGGTGTTGTCAGTGTAGCTCTGTGTGTGGAAAGGAGAAGAATATGGCCTATTGTCCTGTCAGATGCAAGCAAATTATAGTCCTGATTCAACAACAACAAAGCATCTATCCTCCATGCAGGGAAAATAATGAGAGACTAAAATAATGAAGCTAGATTAACCTTTTGTGATGTGACACTTTGCTTTTACAGAAATTTACGTTTGTGGTTTGTGATTAGAAAGGGGGAGAAAAAGAAAGGCAAGTAAAAAGAAAAGAGAATTCTGAAGCTGATATGATTTGTAATTTTCTGTTTTGAGGGCTGTGCTAATCATGATAAAATCGCTCTGTTCAGAGCAAGGCATGGTATTGCACATCTATAGTCTCAGCTACTCAGAAGGCTGGGCAGAAGATCAATTAAGAGTTCAAATGCAATAGTACATAAAATCCTAATGAGATAACTGACATTGTGAAATGGGAAGCAAGGGGCTAAAGGTGTAGGGAAGGTGGGATGGGTAGGGGAAGGGTAATAAGGGCAAAGAAAAAAATGTGAGAAAATGAAAAGATGGAAATAAAATGTTTGTAAATGGGGAGGGGAGGAGGGGGTGAAGGGAGGGCAGGGACAAGGGGAAAAAATGAGAACCAAGACCTGCCATGTAGAGGTACAAGATCCCAACAATCAATGTAACTGTACTATATTCCTAAAATGTACCAGTAAATTCAATTATTTAATAATAATAAAAAAAGAGTTCAAGGCCAGCCTGAGCAATATATGAGAGCTGGTCTCAAGAAAAAAAATCTACTCAGACTAAACTGATAGTCTTGAAAGAGGAAAGAGAGTTTGAAATAGTAAATTTTTATTCCTGTTATATGGCTACACATGACAAAAGTCGATCCTTCTTTCTATCATTCTGTACCTCAGGGAAATCAATACCCAGTATAAACAATACCACTGATACAATTAATTTATCATTATTTATAGTCATAGACAATCCTTATTAAGGAAGGCATGGAAGACTGAGATAAAGTGCTGATGAGTCATATGTAGAAAACACTCTCAACAGAGCACAGTGCACACCAGTAATCCCAACCCTCTGAGAGGCTGGGGCAGAATTGAGAGATTCTAGCTAGCCCAAGCAACTTAGTGACTTAGTGAGACCCTGTTTGAAAATAAAAGCTTTTTTTGGGGGGGTACTGGGGATCGAACTCGTGACCTTTTGCTTGTGAGGCAGGCAATGGCACCACGAGTTAAATTCCTGGTCCAATAAAAGCATTTTTAAAAAGGGCTGGGTAGGGAATGTAGATCAGTGTGAAAGCCCTGGATTCAATCTTCAGTACAGCAAAAACAAAAACAAAGCTCCACTAATAAATTTTATTTGATTTCTATGTATTCATAATGAAATACTTTAATATGAACCTATGGAAGTTTTCAGTTCTTTGTACTCTTCTTAGCCCTCTCCCACTGTTAGTGGCACTGAGGGGTTTTGTTACGCACAATTTCTAAAGTATGGTCTGAACAGTGAAAATGCACAGAAAATTGAGTCCTTACCTAGCTCTGACTTTTAAAAACCTAGCTTTGAGGGCCGGCGATTTAGCTCAGTGGCACCACACCTGCTTTTCAAGTGCAAGGTCCTGAGTTTGGTCTCCAGTACCCCAAACAAACAAACAAACAACTTGGCTTTGAAGATCTAAAGCCAAGTAAGGAGTGAGCCCAGCTCCCTGTGCCCTCATAAGCAATAAGTACCATGTTTTTTTTTTTTTTTCTTTTGATACTAGCGGTTGTTAGAAAATGGTTTCTGTTTTTCCGTAGCTGTCAGTCATTTGTAGTTTTCATTTGTGAATTGCCTATTTTACGTTCTTTTGCCATTTTTGTACTGGAGTATCTCAGATCGCTTTTTATTTCTATATTAATATATCATAGGCATCTAGCAAATATTTTCTCAGTTTGATACTTCACTTTTAATTTAGTGACCTTTTGGATCTATAGAGCTTAATATTTTTATAGAATCAAACCTGTTTTTTCCATGTCGCTTCAATGAGGCCTCTGAAATTTAAAACAGCTGTTACCCTTAGAGTTGATGAAAATATCTATTCATCTATTTTGATGGCAGTTTTTTTTTAAACAAACACATCAGAAACTTTATGTATTACATCAATAAATATTTTGAGTGTTCATCTGTGTCTGACAAAA
Organism: Fukomys damarensis; assembly: GCF_012274545.1. Lineage (NCBI taxonomy): Eukaryota > Metazoa > Chordata > Mammalia > Rodentia > Bathyergidae > Fukomys > Fukomys damarensis. The sequence continues at coordinate 41,030,445 of NW_022900913.1, forward strand.
CATAGGTGATAATGATAAAATAACCACAATATTTAGAGTAGTAACAGCAGGCAATTTCCATATAGCTGGGGACTATGGAAAAGATGGTGAAACTGCTCTCAGTGCAAGACTGGACCTATGGGAAGTCGGTCAGGATTGAGACACATTGGCATTTCTCCAACTCTTACCTTTGTTCTCAGAGAATTCTCTCGAGTTAACTTGATAACATAAACCAATTTCTGCAACAGGCTAAATCTGATTAACCATCAGGCATTATTCATGCTGCAGCTATCAGGAAAAAAGTCACCAGAAATAAAGGATCCAACACAACTATTTTTTAAAAGATTTAGAAAAACAACAAAATATACGCTCACCAAGATTTCAAATCAGGATGCAGGGCTGTCTGATGTGATTCAGACTTGGCTGTTGTACAACAATTAAAGGATACCTTAAAATGATCAATCTTACAGTTCAAGAAGTGGAAACTGAAACATGAAGATACCATTTTAATAAGTGACTATGTTTTAAATACAGGATCCATTTGCACCAATGGTGCCAGTACAAGTTAGTATAATTCTCAGAAAGATAATTTCACCATATTTATCAAAAGCTTTAGCAATTCTTTTTGCTTTAGCAATATTTATAGCCTTTAGCCCACCAACTCTGCTTCTTAGAATTTATTTAATGTGAATAGCTATAGTAAAAACATGCCTACAAAATTTTATAACAAAAATCATAATCAAAATAGCTGGAAAAAATGTGCAGGGGCCTCATTAAATAATTAAGTAGCATACAGTCATCTACTCATTTAAAAAGTCAAACATTTGAGTACTAACTTATGGTAAAGGAATTTTCAATGTATTTTTCCTTCTGAACACTAATATATTAGTGTAAGAGAATTATAGGTTTTTTTCTCTTAATGACTTTCTGAATTTTTACTTTTCTTCTTTTTTTCTTTTTTACAAGAAAGGGTGCCATGTGTTCCCCTTGAGCAGTGTGTTTGGGGAAATCTGAAAGTGGGAAGGGGGAGGCTGCTGGGGGAGGGGGAGAAAGGAGAGGCTCAGTGAACTCCAATCTCCAAGGGGGTTGTTACGTATACCTGCCTTTCAGGTCATTCAAAGGCTGGGGAGGTGCTGGGCCCAATGGGCAGGATAAGAACTGCTGTGTGACTGCATGGTTTTCTGCTGTGCCTGCGCAGTAGCCTCACAAGGGGTCCAATGAATCACTGTACTCTGGGTCCTAGGGCCATTTGGCCCATGCAAACTGCCCGTTAGTGATTCAGAGATGCTCTTATTTCCTGATAGGTTATCACCCTGGAAACACATGCCTGGCACTTGGACATTTGTATGCCTCAGGACACTCCTGGATAGCTGACACAAGAGGAAACCATTTCCAACTGCTGCTATGGTTTGTAAGTTGGAGAGTGTGATGGTGAATTTCATATCAACTATGTAAGATTCTGGCACCTAGACATTTGATCAAACACATCTGGACATTGCCATGAAGGTTTTTGATGTAATCACATTTAAATGAGATTTTGAATAGAGTGGATTACTCTGTAAGTTGGTTGTTTAAATCAGTTGAATTCCTTAAGAAAAAAAAAAAACAAAAAACTGAGGTCCTCCACAGGAGACTCCTGCCACAGACTGCCTTTACAGTTGAGTGCAAGTCTGCTCTTTCCTTTGTCTGCAGTGTACCAGTTTATCCTGCAGAATCTGGACTTGTCAGATGCCACAATCATAAGTCAATAAATGTTTCTTCACGGCCCTCCCTTCTCTAAATCCTTTTTTCCCATTGCCTCTCTTCTGGAGAACCATAGGCACTACAGTAAGAACTCAAATCCTTTTATTTTGGGCCTAGACTGAGGTAAGCAGTGGGGAGTAGGGTATCTCCATTATTTCTATTGGCAGGTATATGACAGAATCATGGTGTTTCTAATAAAACACCTAAATAGTTCTATTTGTGTGATGTAATGAAATGCACCAATGTTTTGTGTTCTTCTGATTTTCCAGAAGGCTTGCTACTTACATTCACTTGAAAACAAGTGATCTGACCATACAGGGAGATAAGACTTCTTGAGGAACTCACTGTCTTGCTTTTCAAGCCAATAAAGTCCCTTGGGAGAAGTGGTCTGGCTCTTTTTTAGGAATTGTTTTCAGAAAATAACATAATCCTAAAACTGAGTCTAAGTTTAATAAAATGCTTTACCATACAGTATGTTTTAAATTATCTCAATTCTTGAGTAAGGTAAGAGAGGAATTATTCTTATGACCCTTGTAATATGCAAAAGAAACAGGATAAAGAAATGGCTTCATATCCAGTCTATTCAACTTGTCTATGACAAAGCCAGGACAAGAAACCAGTTCTTCTAGGCTTCATCCAGCACTTTTTCTTACTATCCATACCCACACATGGCCAGGTCAGCAAACTCTTTGACGGGAGATGAAAGTGCCAACTCAGCATCTTTACAAGGACATTTATCAATGGCTTTTGACAATGAGATGAAAAGGAAGTTGAGATGGCAGAGATACCTGGGGAGCTTAGGCTTGGGGTACAATGGTGAGTCACCCCCATTTTCTACAGGATGAACTCAAGACTTTTCTTCCTTTTTTTCCTCAACTTGTCACATAAGACGAATTCACACAGATCTTAAATTGGGAAATAATTCATAATCACCGAGTGTAAACTCATCACTGTTCTATGAGTTCATTCATATCTTTTATTATAGGTCTGTCTAATCATGTGTTAGACTACAAGACCCTGAGGGGTAAAGACTTGGTCTTTTTCTGTGCACTTACTCAACTAAAATTTATTGCAGGCATATCTTCTGCTGTAATGCATTAAAGTCTGTGCAGAAAAAAAAAGTTCCCAATCTAATGGGGAAATATACATAGCCAGTAATTATAAAGTTATAAAAGCTTGTGAAGCAGAAGGAAGAACCACTGAGCTAAATCCCTGGGCCTGCAGTAACTTTCTTGTCAAACACTGAAACTACAATCATTATTGTGTGACTACAAATAATTTTTGTTATTAATACCATATGGATCCATATCATTATATTGAAGTCAATGAAAGATAGTTTTTAAAACAACCTTTTATTGATCCTTCATAAAACATGAACCATTTTACTTTAAAACTTTAGATAATATAAACACAACAATAAAAAATGTGCCCAGAGGTAACTCATGATCATATATGTTAAATTTACAGCCCTTTTCCATGCATATGTGTAAACAAATGCTTTTAATTCTATACATATGTATTTGTATCCTCACTTATAAACATCGATTTGACATTTATTACATACATACATCTATATCATTTTAAATAATTACACAGTATTCTCTGAGACGGATACTTCATAATTTATTTTCTATTATTGAACATTTAGGTAGTTTCTAATTCTTTCATTACAAAAAGTGAAGAGATGAACATCTGTGTGTGAAGATATTTGTGCAATTACTTCATTAGGATTTACTTGTGAAAGTGAGTCAAACATTATGAGCATGTTGAGGTTTGTGGAGGTAATATCTCCAAATAACCTTCAGAAAGTCTACCTTTTACATCTACCACTTGGGTCTTAGTGTTCATTTTCCACACTTTTGTCAGGACATTAGTAGTAGTAGTCATAGTAGCAGTAGTAGTAGTAGATTTACCAAGTAGAAAGCAAATTATATTACTTTTCCTTTTCCACTAATGAGATTGAACTTAAAGAAACAAAACAACTCTGAGGGATAATTTATACACCATAAATTGAAATGTAAGTGTACAACTAACACCACAATCCACTTTTAGAAGGTTTCTTTACTCTAGAAAGTTTCTCCATCCCCGTTTACAGATAATCTATGTTCTTACTCCTGGTCCTAGAAAACCACTATTTTATTTTTGTTTCTATGAAGTTTGCCCTTTCTAGTTACCTCATCTAAACAGAGACATAGAATATAAAGTCTTTTGCCTCTGGTTTCTATCATTTAGCATGCTTCTGAGGTTTTTCCGCGTTGTAGCATGTTATCTATCAGTTGTTTGTTTCTGAACTTTTCTCATGTTTATAAGCAGTTTTCTCTCTGTTACAAAGCCCTTGCTCATTTTTTATAGAGGAAGAGCATAGTCAGGTTCTTATTAAATAAAGAGAATTCTGGTAGCACTGGGAAAGATGACTCTTATCTTTGCCTTTCCAAATCAAGGACAATCAATGTTTCCTGCATTGGATGTGGCTTTATATATCAGCAGTGTAGGAAAGTATGGCACTGAGAAATATTTATATGAATCAAGTTTTACTTTTCTCTCTTCAAGGCATGTCATAAATTTTTAATTTGTTTTCAAACAAATTTTCAACTAATCTTAAAGGAGTATAAACAGTGGAATATAAATGTTGCCTTAAAGTTTGTTGCTTTTTGTAGCTTGTTTTCTGCATCAAGAGTCCTTAAAAGGATCTTCATCCTTAGGACAGACTAACAACTATTTGAAAAATAAACAGTACTCTTTTGACTAATATGTCTGTAAAGATTTTTTTTTTTTTTTTTTTTTAATGTGACTGCCTGCAAGACCGATCTCAGGTAAAAACTCTCCAATCTGAAAAAGAAAAATGTCCAATTTGATTCCAAATTAAGCACTAGTGAATTTGTATCCCAAGCTATTTTGTTAAATCCCAGTTTGACTCTTAGAGAAATTAAAAGTTCAATCTGATGAAAGTTAAAGTTCTTAGCAGAGCATGGTCATCCATCTCTGTAATACTGGTACTTTGAGAGGCAGAGGCAGGCAGATTTCAAGTTCAAGCCCCACCTGGGCAATTGATACCCTGTCTCAAAATAAAAGGGCTGGGACTGGAGCTTAGTGTGAAGGCCCTGAGTGTAATACCAGTGGTTGCAATTCTTAAAGATAGCAGAGAAACTCAAAGTTTGACATATGAAACAGAGTGGCTGAAATTTTTCTTCATTACTCCTTCAGCCTTTGAACATTCTCCTCTCAGATATCTGAATGGTTTATCTTAAAGCTCAAAAAAGCTTTTCCTCACCTGTATGAATATTTTCCTAATTTGGGGATCCTAATTTTGTACATTTTTCCTTAAAGAGGGAATTCCAAACTATATAAGCTTTAGAGCCTGGTTCTGTCCCTGTACCCTATTCTAAAAGGTTCTTTGTAGGTAGGATTTTTTACCTCATAGTTCAGTATATCGTTCTACTAGTCTTTTTTGGTATGATTTATCCTAGATATATTTTTAGAAAAATTTGTTATGAAATTAATAATCTAACAACATAAATGATTCACCTACAATCCACACCTTCATAGGTTACCCATGTCTGTTTTTCTGCAGCACCTTCCAGCTTTCTTTTTTGGTACTGGAAATTGAACCCAGGGCCTCACATGTTAGGTTAAGTGCTCTAACCACTGCACCACATACCCAGCCCTCTTTTTTTATGTTGTGACAGGGTCTTGCTAAGCTGACTGGTCTCCAACAAATCCTCCTGCTTCAACCTCCAAGTAGCTAGATTATAGGAGTGTACTACTGCACCAAGCTTCTTCCAGTTTTTGTCCACATAATTTAATGTGGCTGTAATTACTCTCAGATTTTACACTGATAAACATGGCTCACTTTACAAAGTCCCATTTACTGAGTCACTATGCACTCCTTAGAACATGTGTATAATGCAGCTTTATCACTCATGAATCAGGACAGCAGGAAAGGGTGAACATCTGGCACTTTAGTGGCATCAGAGGAAGAGGGTCTAGTTGCTGGTTCAGGAGGGTGAGCAAAGGATGCTAAGGTGACAGAGTTACATCTGGCTTGTTCACTACTGTATGCCTGGTACTTGGCACAAGATCTGGCATCCACGAAGTACTCAACTATTGATTGAGGGAAACTAATTTTGAATTTGACTGACCCAAATTAGGCGGGTATGGAATAAAATGTAATGGCGATTAACTTACTATTTTCTACTAGAGTAGAATCTAGGCTAAATAAAAAGGGTATGCTGAATAACTGCTATGACTAAATGTAACTGGATCACTTGAGATTTACAGAAAGCCAAAGAAAAAGTGTGGCAAGAGCTCCTTCTCATCCCTATCTCATGCCTGTACTATATGATTTGAGGTAAGCAGAGAATGGAGACATTCTCTAAAAAGATACAGCCTTACTTTAGCTTTTCAGAAGAGGTGGGAAATCAAGAAAGATGAAAATTCTAAACAGATTCGAAAAGAAAGTAATTTTACCTAAGGAAGCAAGGAAATCAGAGATCTTTATAGGCTTAGAAATGGCTCTGGGAAATTATGACACGAAGCTTTCTGCCGGGAACTGGGCTACACTTATCTGAAATGTTTTCATTGTGCTTAGAGGGAGAATTCACACATTTATTGTCCTAAGGGGATTCTCCTTTTAGGTCTCAGTTAACATAATGTAATGTATGTCTTTCTAAAATATCCAAACACAAGGGAGGTCTCCTTGCAGCCTGACTGTGAGACGCAGGTGCAGTCACTTGAGTAGTTTGACACTGCATAAGGTAGACTCTAGCTTCTTCCTGCCCTGGGGCCAGTACTAAGGCATTACCATTTCCCAGCAAAACTGAATCCAATAAAATCCTAGAGATGTTTTTCTTCAGAATGATTCTGATTTAATTTCTTCTTTTCTATAAAAAGACAAATTACATTGCAGAGAATACTGTTTAGATTATGAGGTTCCCATCACTGCTGTTTTGCAATATGTGTTTATATAATCTTAAGTGGAGCTGGCACTTGACTATAAAACTGGGGCTAGCCAGGCTATTTTGTGTGTATATGAGGGATTAATTTCATTTGGATCACAAAATAATGAAGTAGTCTACTGTTTAGGATCAACCAGCTTTGGAACTGCCTTTGGACATTTGAATTGGGATGAAACTGTTACAAAAGCAAATAAATAAACAAACCCCACCTGCTTCCTGATTAGAAAAAGCAGTTAGTGCTTTTTTTTCTTTTTCTTTTCTTTTTTTTTTTTTTTGT